>NW_028186150.1:34482-83852 GCF_003343005.1 Rhea americana
TTTTTTTCCCAGGTAAAGTGCTTTCGATTTCTGGACAAAAGGTGTTATAGAAAAGTAGATGCTATCATTCATTATGAGCAATTTCCACTGTGCAGCTATAAAGCTATCCAAAGCACAGATACACTCATCAAAATCTTTGGCAATAGCTGCAAGGTACATTCTTCTAACAAATAGTTTTCCCACATGTTTGCTCTTATTGAGGGCACAGATTATCTTTCTCTGAATCAGAAGGCTTATTTTGCTCATTCTTTCCAGGGAAGAAGTATTAGAAGTTTTTAGACCCTCGATGGAATTGTAGTTGGAGAAGAGATGCCAAATGGCACTGCCATGATTCCTTGCGAGAATGGTGCCAGTTGTCTTGTGTGCAGGCTTGCAAATGAATCCATTAGGATTGGTAAACCCTTACCACACGATAAGGATATGGCATACCTCTCCTTTCTTTCTTTATCAACCTCCCAATCCTAGCTCTAATCAGCTGTAAATTCTGTCAGTGCTTAAACCCGGATCAACTTAGCTAAATGTAGTGAATAAATCAGATTAAAAAAAAAAATCACTGGTACTCCCTCTTCTGCGTAAGCATGGTGCAGAGATGTCTAATCTCTGCAATTTCTAGTAGAAGCACTATCAAGATTGGATACTACCGAATAGAAAAAACCCAACTTTACAATGATTTGCTTTGGTTCTAGGGTAGATAACAGAAGATAATGGTTACTCTTTTCCATGCCACCTTAAGGTAGCAAGACCAGCAGTATCCAATTCTTRCCGTACCCCTGTTACGATAGTTATTTCATGAAAGGAAATAAAACAAATGACAGTTTAATCCTTCCCTGAAAGCTCTTACGACACAGATGGCTAAGTAGCCATAACAGGGACACTGTTCTTGGTGAGGTGAGCAAAAAATAAATGCCTTACTGTATAATAAATAATCCCAGTCAGACGTTCTTGTTCCATTTTGTTGATAAATTGCTGCATAACCACAAGTGAAGGAAAAATAGCTCAATAATTTTAATCTGTCTTTCTTTTTCAATGCTTAAATATCATGTAAAGAAATTTAAAAWAAACGACTGCTTTTCTTGGCAAAAAAGAGTTTAAAATGTCACCAAAGCAACCTGAATCTTAGATCTATTGTCTTTTTTTTCCCCTTCTTTTTGATAGGCTTTTCCTTTTCTCTTGAGGTAATGAACATTATTGAGTGGAGGTCCAGTAGAGGTTAAGAAATGAGAGAAATTCCCTCCAGGGAGGAGATGAGAAGGAAAATGAACCATCTTGTGACAGATATTAGTTACATTGCTTAATGTACTACTGGAAGACACTCAGATGCTATGGAAATAACCTATTACAGACACCACAAGCTGCAGTGCATAGCATTCAGGTCATCCAAAACATCCCCTCTTAAGATTATTTCTTTCACTGTCTTTTAACATTGCCAGATTCAATCATTTAGGCTGAGGCTGAACTTCTCTACACCAGGTTTTTGCCTCTGGCTAACTTTCTTGTCATATATTTTTCAAATTTTTGTATAAAACTGCTCAGCTATTTCAGTGAGTAAGACTGGAGGAAGATCTGTCACTTTCCCCATAAATCCTCAAAGGAGAATGCTCTAAAAACTTAATTTTGCTCATGCCAACCATGAAGAGACTTAACACATTGCAAGTATCCAAGAGGACTTTGAGTCCCTTCCCATCCCAGAGCGTGGCCAGCCCCAGCGTGGATTGCTCTAGCTGCTGTGGCTCCCTGCCCTGGCTTCAGTCCCTCTCTCCAAACTCAGCGCAGGGAGAGGCAAGAACTGAGGCTAGGGCAGAAGGGAGGACAAGGACCTAGTGGCAGTGCTGCCTGACAAACCAAAGCTGTGCTTTGCAAGCCTGCCGCTGCTTCTTGAATCTTCCTTCTCTCCTCCGACCAGTCCTCAGGATTTTTTGCTTCTTCTTTCCCCTACACCAGCTACTAGGTGCTTGCTCAGGTAACGCTTCTCTTTGCTACAGACATAGTCCCTTTGCTCTGTAGCTGGCCACTGCAACACCGTGATTACAGAGAACACATGGGGCCTTATCTTCTAGCCACAGTTGGAAAACTTTCAATTATTTTAAAGACCCAAATGCGTAAAGGTGCGTAAGACTGGTAAGGAGGAGGCAAACAGAGACCTGCCCTCAAGACAGCCTCTCATGGAGGAAAGGAGTAGGATATTAATGAAGGCATAGCTAGACGACTGGCAGTTCATGAGAGCAGGGCTTGTATTTTCGTATTCTGTAGCACCAAATACAGTGAGATCCTTAATTTGGGCCCTAGGCATGGCTGTAATGTGAATACTAATAATGAGGCTGTTCTTAGTTTGTGTACGTGCTGTTTTTCAAGCCTGGCAGTGTGGGAAAAGGCCCATCCCTAGGACGGGATACTGGGCCCTAGGAAAAAGGGTTTTATTTAGTGTAATGGAAGCTAGTGTCAGCTGGAGTCAGAGGTTTGATCTTCCATCTCAGAGAGTGTAAATGTTTGTAGCTCCCCCTTGGGAGGTGAGCTCTGGGATTAGTGCATTAGTCGGAGAGCCCATCACTGTTATGGGAGACACTCTCAGAAAAAATAGACTCCGGCTGAGAAGGTAAATGATTAAAGTTGCAGCCTTTGTCCATTTGATATCTAATGGTAATCACATAGCAAATACAGTTTTAGAGAATGTTGTTTAGAAGGCTTGTGATTAAAGTGCATATTCCAGTCATAGAAACGGCAGACATAGGTGTTTATTGATAAATTTAGCAGAATAATGGACTCAAACCTGGGCAAGGAATTTGCCACAGTATTCCTGAAACACAGAACCTGGATGAAATCTGTGAGTGTTTTGAAGCCTCTGGCCATTCTAGGTTAGGAAAGGAGGTACTTTCAAGTTCCAGAGCACTGGTACCCCTAATCAAACTCAGACAGATTCAAAGCACATGCAGTGAATGATGAATGCCAAATGTTGCTCTGGTCTCCAGTACTGTCAACAAAGACAGATTATAGTGTGTTAACTAATCTGTGCAGGAGGGTTCATGTTGTTGCTTGTGGTGTGTGCGTGTGTGTGAACACAGAACTCAGTAGTGCTGTAACCCATATCAAGAAGTTACATGTCCATTGAAGCTGGTGACAGGACTCCCATTGACTTTGGAGGGGGAGTTTTTTTTGGATTTTCTTCAAGGAATTCATCTCAGAGGACAAATTTTTTAAGCAAGGGCCCATATAAGAACTTTGGCGCTATGGCTGACAAATGTAAGGTTGAGTGCTGACAAAGCATGCATAKCAAACTGCAGGTCTGCTAGTTGAAGAAAATTGGTGTTTTGAAATAGGAGACTAACTAGAGTCCAAAAAAAAAAATCTCTCAAGTTTGTAAAAGAACAATACATAGGCAGTACTTAGACCCAGATAATAATGTAAATGAACTTAATGCACTGTAATGGAAATGTGTGGGTAAAGTCTGAATTCAGTAAGAGGAGCTCAGCATTTCTGGAACTGGGTTACAGATTGTTAGGTGTAGGTCCCAGGAATCACTCTCTGGGATATGACAAAATAGATAAGGAAAGCAAAAGATGTTTTTTTTTTTTTCTTGGGTCTGTCATTATGGACTAGTTCTTGCAATTATCCTGTATTAGCTACTGGAATGTTTTGAAGTGTGTGTTACAAAGTCCAGTTGGTTTCATGCCAGATAATCATTCCCTCTATTTCTTTTTGAGATGTGGATCCAAAAAGTCAGATTATCCTTTCTACATTGAAAAATAAATTACAATAACTGAAGCACACTTAAAAAAAAAAAAAAAAGAATTAGAGCTCTTTCTAATTATATACAACCCCTGCTGAACACTTGTAAACAGATAACACTTTTTTCCTGTAGGAGACTTAGAAAAAAAATGTGAGAAAGTGGTATGTTTCCATTCCTGTACTAAATGTTGGTATTAGCTGCTGTGTTTTGAATTGAAATCTTTCAACAATTGTTTTGAATAATAACAGATTTTTTTCAGAAAGGTGTGTTCTAATGTAGACAGTTTCTTTCACAATATACATAATAGATGGTAGCAGTAACAATGAATAACCCCCAGCAAGTGTACAGTGCTGTGCAATATAAAGCACTGTACAATGTGAATCAAGCTAATAGATTGTGCACTGCATAATACAGTGCTGAGTTRAATTCATTCCTTTGCCTTTTTTTTCTCGATCGTATCAGTGCAAAGCTTCCACAGGAGTTTATCTGAGAAGATGTAGGTAAGAAAATCATTATTTGGCTCTTAATTGATGAAACAGAAAATAACCTTGGCAAATGCTGGCACATGGATTTCTAGGCTCCTAGAAAGCATGGCAGTGTATGGTTATTCCCTCCTTAGAGGCTATAAAGCGCCTGACTGCTAAGGCAAAACTAGCTACCAGCAGAATTCCTGATTTTCATCAGTTCTGTGCACAGCCTAATCAACTGTTACCTCTGTGCAGAACATGAAGTCACTCCTTGCCCATATCCTTCAAACATAAACTGAAAAACGAGAAGCAAGAAGAGCTGCTGCTGCACTAGTGTTTCCTCTTAAGTCATGTTTCCCCACTGGCAGCAAGACAAGGCAAAACAACAGGATAGATGAAAGGATTTCAGGGGAGTTTGGGACTCTTTTGCTTTAGTTTAATCTCTGCCACCTGCCATGAGGTTCCCATATCTCTGAGCCTGAGAAGGCCTCATTTTGTTCAGTAGAGTTTAATCACTGCATTTAAATGTGTGTGTAAAAAACTAAACAACAAGAACTCATCTGCATGAAACCAAATTTGATATTCTCTCCCTCTCTTAACGTGATCCCATGAATTTCTTGCATTGTTGTGTCCCGTGTACTAAGGATCCCATGCAGAGAGCAAACAATAAAGCAGAGAGAAGACAGATGCTCTGCTAATGGGAAACCAAGGAGAAGAGAGTCTGTGAGAGATTACAGGCAGCCTGGGGTTGGAATACATTATTAGCACAGCAYTCAATTCAGAAATTAATTTTCAGAATTAAATTGCTGCAGCATCTGGGCAAAAGTCCTGATCACCCCTCTTAAAAGTTTTTAAAGCATCAAGAGCAGGAATCTCAATTCTCAGCTGAACAGTCACATTCAGTGACTTTGCAGTGCTGTAATAGTGAACTGAAGTTATTACAGCTTCATACCCTTACTGCAGCAGCAACTGCCACACCTACTGAAATGTATAACCCACTTGATCTGTTTGCATAAACCTGCAGCACGTTTTAAACATCCCATCAAAGAAAATGGGTCTGAATGAGATTCCAGGGCCTGTTTCCAGGAGGAAGGTTTTGTTTTGCTGCGTGCATAACAGCAGGGAAGCACATCAGCCTCTCCTTGGGCACGGTTAGACATGTGAAGGAGAAGAAGCAACACGTCTTTTCAAAGATCTGATGTTGCCTAAGGTAGAAACTTTGGGTCGTGAAGCCTTTTTATGGCATGCTCTTTTCTGAATGTTTTTGCTTTTGAAAATGGTGATGAGAACATCAAACTTTAAAAGATCCTGGGTAGACAATCAAGATTGGTTAAAGGATTGAGGGCAGACAGGAGGAATTGTTGCTCATGGTAGTTGGTGGGATTATCCTCCATGCATAATTTGTTCATTATATGCTCAAAATTCATTGTTAATTTCTTTTGGGTATATTGCACGTTTGACAGAAGAGTTCATAAACCCAAAGATTATCACAGGAGGATGCTAACAGGCCCAAATATTCAGGACAGAGGGGGACTTGTTTTCTTCTTCCATTGAAACAAAGACTTTGGGGCAGAATCACTTGAGATTTTTTGCCTGTTTGATAATCAAAATATAGTGGACAACCAACAAAAGTAAAGTTCAGCCAGCCAAATCTTCTACTTCATTTTCACTCTTCTGTTCTAACATAATTAACATATTTGTCAAGGTTTATTTAGCTTCTCAGAGTCTTATGTTACATAACATTGGGGGAGCTYGATTATGAAGTCTTGATTCTTGCACATTAACTGAGATTTTATTATCCTGGGAGAGAGATGAAGGACAAGGTAATATACGGGAGAAAACAGTTGTGACCAAACTAAGGAATCAGGAGAAACAATACCAGCTCTTCAATATTCACTTGCTTTCTTTGTGTTTTGATAACTGGCATCTTATTCCTAAGTAACAGAAGTGAGAGTAAAGGCTAATGCTTCATTTTGAGCTTTGAATTTCAGAGCTGTCCTTTTTATAAAAACATTTTTCAATGTTTTTACATATGCTTAATCAGTATCTATAATCAATATTTGTTAATGTTAAAAAATACCATCCTTGTTATGGTTACATGTGGTCTGTAGCCTTGTGAAAATTTCTGCTTAGTTTCTGATTGGTCTGTATTTACATTTTCTTACCAGTCTGCTATCTGAATYGTTTTGTTTGTTTGTGTGTGTGTTTTTAATGGCACCTGTAAGAACCTTATAAAGTCAGGCCAGAATTAAGCCTCGTTCTGCTTGTACCCTTAATGATATTGTATGCATAAAATAATGTAACTATGATTTTGCTTCTGTACTGGGATCCTACCTATCAACCCATATTATTTCACTGTTTCACCTCAATCTGTTTTTCATGTCTCCAGGCTGGAAACAGGTTGGTATGCCCAAAAACTTTTCTTCCCCCTCCAGCTATGTCAGTAATGAAAGAGGCTACAAGTGTAGAACGTACCCCCACTTCTCTTGTACTTACTCAGTTTACAGACTCGGGGGGACCGGTCCCTGTGTTCCACCCAGCCACACTGGGACCCCATCGTTACGGCAGCTTTTGGGTGTGCTGACAGTTAATAAGGAAGCCTTTCTGCCTTGTCTGCAGTCTGGAGCAAGTCACAGCTTCCGTTTCATTGCACGCAGAAGATTTGTGAAGCTTAATACATTAATTAAATGCTTCAAAGACAGAGGTTACTCATTTTAATTAGTATTTTAAGACTCCTTTTGTAAGCTCTGCTTTTAAAATTGAAAACTTAGCACAACAACCATGTCTGAACTCCCCAAGTTAGGAACAGAAGCAAACATAGCAGAGCAGAAGTTAACAGGTGAGATGCAAAAGAGTGAAGTAGTTTATTGTTTACCTTTAAACAGCAGTGTCCACAGTGCTGCCATCATGTAGGGAAGGAGTGCTGCTGAGATTCAAGACTATTACTCTTTTCCAGACCAGATAGATTTAATGGATGAGCAGAGCCTAATCCAAATTGCAACTCTCACTCAGTCAGATGGTTTCAGGTTTGGGCAGATCAATGCTGTGATCAGAAAAGAGAACAATGTAGTGGTAAAGGAGAATTCCCTGAGCCCATCAAATATTGTATCACTGTTATTAGATCTGCTGCCATTTTGCAAAATCTTCTTAACTGGGTAATCCAGCACTGGATGTGTTTGACAAATAACAATTCTCTTGTTAAATACAAATCATGGCTTAAATTTAATAGGGTTAGTCATAAAGAGTGATTTTGTGTCAGGAAAACCTTTCTTTCTGACAAGCAGTGTAATTTATGACAATCTAGTTAGCAGTAAATGACATTAATCTGACCACTAAGCCATTCTGTTCTTGGGGAATAATGTTCCTTCTTAATCAATAACTGGGTAAATGCGTCCTTGCATTCCTTATCAAATGACAGCCAGATGGTACTGGTAAATTCATTCCAGCAGGATTTTAGAATTAGCTAGGTTGGTACTGTTGTTAATCCTCTCCTGTCTGCTCTGCTAGGACCTACCCACCTGTTTCCAGTAACCCTTGAGTTCACAACCTTAGGAGTCTAGCCAGATGGCTACTCAGATATAGTACAGGCAAGAAGCATCTCAAGTAGAGAGGGGCCTTTTTTCTGCCTCAGAAAGAAGAAAAAGCAAAGGCTTTGATATGAAAGCTGCTACTTGAAAGTGAGGAGATGAATCCAACCTTTTTTTTATATTATTATTATTTTTAATGTCTAGACTTGCATACTAGTTCTATCACACAGTTCAGAATAGTATTTTGCAAAAATAGCTAAATAAAATGGTCTGCTCACCTCTGTATTTGTTCCTGAGCACCACAGACTGTTAAGTTAAAGTTTTAAAGTTTCGTAAGATTGTGTAAGCTGTGTTCTTTAGTAAGTAGTAAGTGGGGAACTGTGTCAGCTGCAATAGCATCATTTATACTGACTTGTAGGCCCATGAAAGTATCTGAGACCTCCTTTTCTTCATACTCACTTTTGTTGCATAGCAACAATAATTTTGTCTCCAACCTATTGATCTGAAATAATGTATAATCCCTTCACATCAATAAAAAGGAAAACATATAGCAGCTCTATGCTGTGAACCAGCAGCTTTTGAAGTGAGGAGACAGTTAATCCCCACTAGATCAAGGGGGGAATGGAGCAAGGCATAGGCTCTGTAGGGTGAGGCTGCAGGGGTGCATTGGATGGCTCTGAGCAAATTAACCTGAGCTCAGGCAGAAGAGTCCAGTTACCTTTTTCCTCCTATTCTATGTCTTTTATCTTATACTATCACAGTTCTTTTCATCTGAGCTTTGCTATAACCTTCATTACTGAAGTTAAGCATGTAACACCACGTATCTGTGTAACACCATGGAAATAACTGGGTGCCCTTTCCCTCTGGCAGGAAAGAACGCACACGCAGCAGTTAGTTTATATGGGACTGTAGTGGGTAAGGGTAAAGTTCAGCCACTGTAGATACCAGTTTCAAAATTACATGGCTGGAGATCTTCAGGCAAGTGTTACCCGACTGCCTTTAGGGTAGCTGTCTGGTAGGTCAGTTGTCTGGCCTGATAACCTTGATATTATTTGTCTTTTTTTTTCTTGTATGCCTCTAAACCTAGGGTTAAAGAAGGACTTTGACATCTGAAATAGGACCTGCTTTAGGGTCCTATTGAGGATGTTGAGATGTAGCATGAATGGAAGCTAATTCCAGCACCCCAAAACAACAAACCCTGCCTCCCCCAAAGAGGCTTTGAAAATAAAACCCAAAACTTTAAATAATCTTGTTATATAGCAAACCTCAATGTGTCAGTGCATCAGAACTGCATCAGCTTGCAGCTGAACATGTTCAACAAGTAAACTGAAGGTTTCTGAATCTGTCTTCCAAAACTATTGTATAGTTGCTATCATATACAGCGTAGGCTGAAAAATAGAACAGCGTTAACTTAAGAGGTATTTTCTACAGCTGCTAATGGCTACTAATAATTCTTTCCTTTCTGTCATTTGAACAGTATTCAGGTTTTCAGCAAACAGCGGACAAGTGCTTTGTTTGTGGACATCTCATAATGGAAATGGTAAGAGTCCTAAATTCCTATTTGTGGGATATATTTCTTTTGATGTATTTCAGATAGTGCACTTTGGCATGTTATGCTGTTTCTCTAGTCAGACTGTTGCTGTGTCTCCAATATTGTCAAGATAAATTTTGAAATTTGGGAAGTATCATAAATAAGCTAACATGCTGTATTGCTATCAAGTACAGTAAGTTGGGCTTTTCCTCCTCCTAAGATTATGGGAGGCTGCTGTTCTGGAACATCAGTCTTTCCCATCAGTAAAAGAAAGCCAACTATAAATTTTAATACCAAAGGCGAAAATGCAGAACAGCTTCATAAGGGAACACGGTAAAGGAAAAGAAGAAGCTACTCTGTAAAACAATGAAATAGGGAGAGCTTTATCAAAGGGAGGTGGTGTGGACTATCGAGGAGAGGGACATGTATTTGTAGTCCTGAGTTTGTTGCCAGGTCTGTGATTTGCTTTTATTTACCTTTCACCGCTTGCCTCCACCTCTGTATTTTTTTTCCACATCTGTTAAAATGCACTATTGCCTCTGTCGTTTGCAGGGAGCCAGTAGCCAGTTACTTTTATAATAAAAAATAAGGACTATGGGTTGGGCCAGATAGTTCTGGCATAATTTCACTGGGTATGATGAATATATAGATTGTTCTTTCTAAGTGGAAATCCCCAAACAAAACAAAGTAGACTGCACATTGAAGAAATGCAGATCATGATGTATTACCATATATCATGATCTGATATATTACTATAATATATTGTTTTCCTCTTACTTTAAAACATGCGTGAACATCAGCATGTCTAATAGAAGTAGCTATTGAGTTGTGAACATGGAAGTTCAGCAGAAGCTGGTACAGAGACTTAACTAATGAGGATTCTGGCTGGCACCACTGGCCGGACAAGGATATTGTTCATTTTAGCCCAAGAGCAAATTTCTAGAGTTGTGTCATGCCGGGAGGGGGAGGGTATTCTGACTTGCATGCTTTGAGTCGGCCCTCATTTGCAGAAACCCAGGCAAGAGTCCATAGCATCTTGTTGGTGTAGTGTAGGAGCTGGAAGTTTGACAGGTGCTCCTCTGCCTTTCTCCCATCACTAAGTGTGTTCCAACAAAAGCAAATAGCACTGGGAGCTCTAGGAATTAAGCCATCTTACTTAGCTAATTCCTCCATGTTCCTCCCCAGGAGCAAACAGACAATGTGCCTGCGCAGTAGCGGCACCAGCGCACGGCTAAGGAGCAAAGTTGCAACTCCACAGGCTTGGGTGCAAACGTTGAAGCTGTTCAAGGGCTCAAAGTGCAGTTGAATTAGGAGTTTTTCTGTGCAAAGAGCTGCTGCAGAGCTAGGCTGGACTAACAGAGCTTGTTACATTGCTGCCGAGATAGTAACGCACCCAGAGAGGAGTTGCTCCTGAATAGGAACAGGCTTGCAGAATGATTGGAATCTCATGGCAGTCACTGAACAGAGAACTGTGGGGATTCAGGAGTGGGAAGAAGAGAGTGAAGTTAAATTGATTTTGCGCATTTTTCCTATACTCTACTTGTTTTTTCTGTTGAACTTTATTTGTAGAAACACCTACAAGACCTTAAGAATTTGGCTGTGGAGATTTTAATCTCCATCTTATTAACAGCTGAACACTATTGCTAGCCTAGCAATCCATTGAGCGTTACCTGAAAATACCATGTGCAAYACTTTCCAGAGGTTTGTTCATGGGCTTGGCGCATTGTTGTTGACATCTCAGTGCTACTCTAAGCATTATGTACAAGGATACCAGGAGGAAGGGATTTTTTTCTGTTACAGTGAAGGTGTGACTGTGTCAGGCATTTCCTTGAAACCTTTAAAATGCGATAGGGAAGATCAGCGTGGTAAAAGCCTGGACAATTTTAATTATCCATTGATATAGATGGAATCTTAACTGATAGGCTCCTGTGAGTGGTATCTCGTGGATCAGAAGGACTAATAAAGGGACACTGATTTATTTATGTTTTGTTGTTTCAGTATTGACTAATTCGAACTGCTCCTATTCCAACCCATTATGTTTTGCATATTAACTCTGTATCCCATTAACTTGTATTTGGCTGCAGCAGATTTTCCAAGAAACAACCTAGGAAGCCATTTTTAATATCTGTTGGGCAGTACTGGTCCTGCAGAGATAAGGCTGATGGTCACCAGCTTGATTTTTCACAATTCTCTCTTTACTGAGAGCCTTCTATAAACCTACTGAAATAATAATTTATTGGTTTTAGAAGGGTCCTTGCTGATAGATTTGCAGAGTGATAATTTTGTCCTGAAGTGCATTTTTCACTCACCTAATAAGTGCATTATTAAGAATCAGACACAGCTGTTAGGGCAGAGAATCTCATGTAATCATGCAGCCACTCATTTTACTGTTTGCCTCCTAAGATATTACAGGCTCTTGGAAAGTCATACCATCCTGGCTGCTTCCGCTGTGTGGTATGTAACGAATGTTTGGATGGAGTCCCCTTCACTGTAGATGTGGAGAACAATATCTACTGTGTCAAAGACTATCACACGTAAGTACACAGATCCGTTGCGTGTTTTGAAAAAAACTGTTAATTAAATTACTCTTGCAAGACTTGCAGTAGATTAAAAGTGCTGGCTTTTTTTCTGAGGTCCTGTCTGTTCTGATGTCCCTCAATGCTCTTCCCCCATACTGTATTTATAAAATATATTAAAGTTGTATTAAAGATCATTTTGTGGGCACATAGAAGAGCCCAGTGAGGTTGAAAATTAAACTGGGTTGAAGAGGGTGTCTCTCTTACGGCAGCTTCTCTATTTCTTTCAGGACTCTTCAGTAATAATTAAACTAGGCTAATTCTGCAAGTGATGGTAGATTCTGCTGGCTGCTCTTAAGAGTCCAGATTCTGGCAGTGCGTGATAGTAGAGTATATGGTATATTAACCTACACAGGACAGTAGACATGTAACTAGTAGCTTGTGTCAGAGTGATTTTGGCCTCACTTGGCAATACATTTTTAAGGTTTAAATGATTGCTCTTGGGCTGTCTTATGCTCGCACTCAAAGCCAACATGAATTAGCTCCTGTCAACCAGTAATGCAGCTTTTTAGAGTAGATCACTCTGAACTCAACTGTATTGGTCTAAATGACCACACTGCAACAGCAAAGTGAATGTTGGCCCAGTGATTGTCATAAAATGCAGCTGTGGGTAAGACCAGTTGATTTGTTTGGTTTAATAAGTGGATCCTTGCCAGTATGAGCCCCCCTCATATTTAACAAGGTCATGTCTTCCTGACGTTGGTTGATAACAGTCCCTAAGTCAGGAGCTGCTGCAGGGAGTCCGTGGAAGAATGTGAATGGCTTTATGAAAAGAGGAAAGTAAGAAAGAAGGCATAGGCAGAAAGAGTGTTGAATTGGTTATGCCTAGAGATCAGGAAGACCAAAGCAATAAAAAGGTGGGGTAGATCATCCTCTCTTCCCAATCTCCTTTTCCTTGAATTTCACTGAAATTTTAGAGATGTTTCCCTTGGTTCCCTACATTTTGCTAAAAAGAAGACATGGTCCTCTTTGGTTCTATTTCTTGAAGAAGCTTTGAATGTGATTTGAACACTTTCTTCTTGCACCGTAGGGTTTTTGCACCAAAATGTGCTTCCTGTAACCAGCCGATTCTGCCAGCACAGGTATGTGTTAACATGCGCTGACTCTTTAGGGAAGACAGTTGTATGCATATGAATACTTTCTAAAAGCACATTAAATACTTTTCCTCCTTTCTCTACAATCTATAGTATGTTGAATACAAAATTAAATACAGTTCAGCAGCAACATCACTTCCAAACATCCCCAGAGGTTGTAATAGTCATAATACTTACGGAGCATAGTACTTTGTATCTTTAGGGTGCTTTCTAGGTCTTAATTATGCTGTTACAAATCTCATTTAATTGAAAGCTATGACTGGAGCTCCAAGAACAACCCAAGAAATAAAGCCCTGTTTGTTTTTAGGATCTCCCATTAGCTCAAGTAGCAATTTTATTTGTCTGCTATGTTTGCATTTCTGATGTGGATCTGTTAAGATGCCCAAGCTTGAAAAGACATCTGAGGGTTACCGTGACCCTGTTAAAAGGCCACCCAGCCTGTCATCTCAGGGTGGCACTATACTGAAAGTGCTTAAAGGAGAGGAAAAGGAGGTAAAAGTTAACTAAGTTAGCTAAAAGGGAAGCCAGATGAATGACTGCTGCTTGCAGCCTCAGCCCATCCTGACAGTACAGTCAGCACAGTAAGACTTTTGCATTATGGCACACAGCCCTTTTCTGCCTGCCCACAGTGACGCTGCTCCTTAATTCTGGTGAATGCGGAACCAACTGAGTTCCCATTGCTCAAGTCACTGACTGGCTTATTCTTAAGCAAGGGCCTCAGTACCTCCCTCCTCTTCCTCATCATGTGTACAGAGCCAGAGTTTGTATTGTACAGCATGCCCACRTCCACCACTCTGCACGTTATACTCATTTGTCATTATTAATTCTTTTAAATAGCCAGGTCTTAGTTGCATTATAAACCTTCTAAAGGGTGAGCCAGAACTGCCTGCCCTGCTGATGGGGAGTGAGGAGAAAAGCTGTATCTAAGTTTCACTGGCTTTGTCTTTTGCAAAGTTACTTTTCTAAAAAAAAAGCATAACTGTCCTAATGCTGATTCATCTGATAGTTAACAGGATAGACTCCACCTCCTTCCCCATGGAGATTTCATAGGTTAGTTCAAGTCTAGTAGTGCAGGCGTTAACTTGTCCACAGCTTCTCTCAGACATAGTCTATGTCATATCTGATGCTCTAACCACACCTGGAACTGGAAACAATGCAAGAAAAAAATTTAATGAGGTCTGTCTTCAGAGTAGCTCACAAAAAGTACGTGAGGTTACAAAACGGGTATGGGCTGCTGTGCAGGGCCTGGGGTTCAGCCAGGAATTAAATAATTCCACTGCATCCATCTTCATGCTGAGGTTTTTGCCTGTGCACATAATGACCTGCCAGACAGGTATGTACCCTGTGGGGTACATACAGTGACATGTGTGTGTACAAAATAGCTGTGCAACAGCTGGTTTGAGGTGAATACAGTCCTGGAAAGATCAGGCCAGGATGTCTATATGGGGAAGTTACCCAATCAACAGGTTCTTGACTGCTAATTTGTTCAAATTCTGGGTGCCTTTGGAAAATGATTTGATTTCAAGAGAAAGTTCTCTCTTGAGGACAAAAGTTTTGACTACACTTCCAAAAGGAGCGCTACAGCTCTGATATCTCAGATACCCAAACTACTGCTGCACAGTGAACACAGTGGTACAGTGTTGTACCAGGGACAAGATCTTTAGCTTTCACAGAGCTGCCCTGCAGAGAGAGAGRGGTTTCTGCAGGGAAAGAACTTCTCAAAGCTACAGGTTGGGTGCTGAAAGAATACTGACAAATGAACTTACAAGCCCAGTCTTATATTCTCTGTGCTTTCCAAACAGGGCTCCGAGGAGACCATTCGAGTGGTATCAATGGACAAAGACTACCACGTGGAATGCTATCACTGCGAGGTAAGTGTCTAGCGTCTCTGCCTGGCCAGGACATGGCAAGTCTTTGCTAATAACAAGCAACCTCTCATGGACGTCTGACTGCACCCCAGGGTGCACTCTCCAGCTCCTGTGCATGCCTGGGCAGGCAGAGTTTTGCCACATCGCTCCATGGAGGGAGGAAGGAGGAATGCAGCAGTGACTTGCTAGCTGAGCTGCAAGTAGTGCTGTCATCTCTACTGGCATGAAATTAGTTTCTATATTGTCAGCAAACTAATTTCAGAAGCTGGCTGCAGGACACTTACATATTTATTGAGGGCAGAGAGACTAAGCTGAGAAATAAGTCAGCTTGCTTCAAAGGGAGGAGAGCTGAGTTCAATCTTAGCTCTGCGTCGGGCAGTATGAGAAAGGAAACAAGCTCTTTAATTTGGGATCAGCCCAAAAATTCCCCTTTACTCTAGGTGTGTCTGATTGATAGAAGATGCATCTCTKAACATAGATCCTAACTCTGTTGCCATTCAGTATGGCTTATCTTAGCCCCAGAAGCAAAAATGGAGCTATCCTCTTTCTGTGTGCTCCTATACAGAAGGGTTTTATAAAGAGATTTTCAAATGAGGGAGAAGAGAGCAAAATTCAGGGCATCTTGAAATGAGTGTGAACCTAAGTGTGAGGAAGAGCCAGTGCACTCGGCTATCTCTGTCTAATAGACACAGCTGATRCTTCATCCTTTCCCATTAATTTTTAAGATAAATTGGCAGAGAATGTAAGCATTTTGAAGAGCTATCTGTTCTTCCCTCCTCCTCCTCCTTCCCCCATCTGTTGCTTTGTGCAAGCTTCACCTAAGAAGACAGCTCCCACCCCTTCTCTCTCAGCCTATTGACTTTATATTAGAATGTCCCAATGGGGGTTTATTTCCAGTTCTGTTTCCTTATTCAGTTCCCCATTCTCCTTCCAGATTGAGGCAAATCAAGCTGCCTCCATATTTGCCCAGAATGGCAGAGTGCATTAAATGCAGAAATTAGGAGGTTAGCCATATATTAACAGGGGTAGGTTGCTGCCTAACAGCCTCAAATTAGGCTGTCAAATTGTACARCCTGGGTCACTGATACCTCAAAATAACACTAATAAAGTTAGTGCCACTATTTTGAGGTATTCAAATGAACACTTTATAAAGGCCCAATCCCTAGGAAAACTTACACAGCTACTTCTGAAGCTCTGTTAAGTTGCCATTGTCAACTGTTGGCCATGCAAAGCAAGTAATCACTTTGGAAACTTCGCTGCTTTTTCTTGTCATCTCTTTCGTGCATGACTTCTTAACTTCCGTTGTGAAGTTCAAGCCAGATTGCAAATCAGTACGACTCCTCTCCCCCCAAACCCTTTACCTACAGAAAAGGGAATACAGTTTTGGAGAGGGAGAGGGTATGTTACAAAAATTTGGCACATCTGTATTAAAGTTATAATGAGGAACTAGATTTTAAATCTTAACTTAATGGCTGTAAGTTATTAAATAGCATATAGTTACACACAGATGACTACACAGGGTGTAGCTCTGATTAAAACTCCCTAAATTAACATTTCAGTTTTAAAGCTTATTTTAAAATTCATTCTTCATTCCTACTTAAACATTATAAATTTTGAAGATTTTGACTAGCGCTATGAAAGTTGAAAAATCATACTTTGTGTCCAATTAAAAACTTTTCCTTTATTTTCAATAGTCAAATGATCTATGCCCAACTTTTTCAAGCTTTTTTCCTTCTACTAAGTGCACTCCCCACACTTAYCTTTCTCATTCTCTTCGTTCTCATGTTCTCCAGCTCATGTTCCTCCATTTCCTGTTCACCATCTTGTTACAAAACAAGTTCCTTTTCTGTTCTAACCTGTTCTGTGTTTTATATGTCAGCACAAGCTCTGAATGAGGTTTAGTGCTTGGCCTGCTTTTGTCTAGTTTGCATCAACATTTATTAGATGAAGAGACCACAATGGGATTCAATGAAAATAAATGCTAGAACCAGCCTAGAGTAGTGCTGTAGACTGTCCCGTTAGATTTCAGTGATGTCAGTTTGCTTCATACAAGACAGTCAGTGTCCATCTACCACAAACTCTTGAGGTTGCTGCCTTTGTAAGTATGGGGGGGGAGGGACTCTCAAGGTTATGCACGACAGTTCAATGCTGTTATGACTTACCTGAATCACTCACTCACCTAGGACGTATGATTTTCTTCTAGGATTGTGGTTTGCAGCTCAATGATGAAGAAGGCCATCGTTGTTACCCATTAGAGGGCCACTTGCTCTGCCACAGCTGTCACATTAGGCGCCTTAATATTAAATTGCCATCACATCCACCGCCGAGCTATCCAATGCATGTGACAGAACTCTGAAAGACATTTTCCATTACCATAAGCTGTATAAAAGAGAAGACAGAAAAATCTAAAAATGACTTTCATGTTCCCTTAAAGATGAGATTCCTATAATAACCATCTAAACCAGCTATTTATTTTTTAAATCAGAGGTGAGGGGTCCTTTCTGATCTTGTACATACACATTCTTTTACCTAGGTGTTTTCACTGAGACACTGTCTACTTGAACAAGTAATGCACCACTAAATGTAACTGTAAATGACAGCATTTCTAAAAACAGTGGTACAAAGGGCTGTTCTGCACTCCCCATTCACTTTTCTTCAATGGAGGTTTTGCCCAAGTAAGGAATGTAGAATTACTACCCAAAAGTTAGCACCTTATCATATCGCARCAAGCATGATAAGATAAATGCTAGCACTTTAGCTAGTTTCATTGTATTCTGGTCTTAGAGAATACAGTCTCATGTTTTTAAAAACTTAAATTCCCAGAAATAGTGAATAGGAAAGCAAATGAGTATTTTTAGCAACGAAAATTTTCAGCATGGGTTAAATAATGATATTCTATGAAGACACTTCAGACCAACTTTTTATCCTGCTGCATTCCACAGTCATCCAAAGACTACAGCTTGTTAAAGAAATATTGTAAGCATCTCACATAGAAACCACAATAAAAGAATGCATCCATTTGAAGAGTTAAAATATTGGTATATGCAGGGTTGTAACAGTTTAAGAAAGTTACAGACCTCTGCAACTACCTGCCATGTACAAGAGTTTCCATGGTTTCAAAACACATTCATATTGACTTGATTTGGCACTTACTAAAAAATTCGTTTTTAAACCTGTTCTTTCGTTAATAGGGTTAGCAGCCCCTTTGGCTATGCAAAGTTACACTTGTCTTTATGCTACTTGTTTTATACAACACTTCATTTGTTACCAACTGCTTTACAATTGTATGTTAAAACATTATAAAAAAGGGCAGGGGAAGTGGTTTTGTATTATCTTTGCAGCTTTGTGTTCTTTTCTAGATGTACTTTTGAAATGATTACAGTGATTGTCTTCAGCTGAAAACAAAGTACAATTTAGCAGAAACAATAATTTAGAAAGACAATTGAAACATTGGTATTTTATAACAAGTATTAGATGTACATAGAATGTACACACTTTCATATTTTGCATAAGTTTTTGCAGTAACCTCAGAGCTCTGGGGAAATATATGTCTTCCATATAGGAAGTTAGATGAATTTTTTTATGGTTTGTTTTCTACCATGTGTTGATGATTTACATGCAAATCACACATCTGTATGTTTAAAAAATTCCTTGCATTCTCATGAGAATTGATCCAGCCTTCCTGAATTTATATTTTAAATAAATCCATCATTGCTGTCTTTAACTGTATCCAAAATCACAATAAAATTCTTCTGCTCTAGAGGAAGTGGAAATAAGAGACCAGATTCTCAGCATGTGTGAACTGAGACAGTTCCATGCCAGTTCACAACAAGCTGAGAATCTGATGAATCAGTTCTGAAATGATCACATGTTAAATTCAACACACAAACTGATGAAATGACTTATTTGGCAACACCATTGCCATTTAGTTTTGTTACGCTCCATTGATTTTTTGAAAGCCATTTGTGGTGCTGTTGAAAAGTACAAAGGGCATCCAATAGACACTAATTCCTAAGTGGAATAATTAACTCCCTTGACAGAACTTTTGATAGTCTGGAATTTCCTTTGGGGGGGCAAGGGGAGAGACAGGAAGAAAATCCTGTTAAATATATTTTTTCTATTAAGGAGAAACAGAAGGTATGTTTGAACTTTTGCCATACTACTTTTGGCCTAGATTAACCTGTCCTACCCAATGCTCCTTGGCAAGTCACATGCTCCTTTAACCAGTCATTTTGTAACTAATATATATCAGTTTATAATTAATATATTTAATGTAAGAGCCATGTTTCAAAGGAGTTACAATGCAAGTAGTGATTCCTACAGTGCAACCTAAGAGGTCTGACCTGCAGAAGAGTGAGCACTGGGTGCCTGCACGTTTTCTCTGCATTTGCAGACATTAGTTCTGTGTCCATAGTCACCAGACCAGCCTCAGGAGGAGGCTAAAAGTGCATGTGAGCCTCACTTGCCCAAACAGCAAATTCTAAAACAGGAAAAATTTGTCTCGAAGTGGGTTATATGGCTAGGTCGATTCCTTAAGGTTATTACATAAAAATATCAAATGGAAGGTGTCAGAGCTTCAAGATAAACTTTTAGCATCAGCTACAATGCAATACTTTTCCATTTAAGGAAGCTACTTTGGATCACATTTAGCTTTGAGGCTTTTCTGCTTGCTTGTCTTTACAGTATATTTTAAGGAAGCCAAATTAAAAAAAATTTTTTTTTGTTGAAAGACACAGAGAAGGTTTGTGTCTGTTTCTGTGAGCAAGTCATCCCGTAACAGTACTTGCTATTGAAAAATGCTTTAGTCAACCAGTATGGAAGCAAAGCCTCTGGAGTCATAGGAGCCAGAGGTGAAAGACAATTTACTCTGGCATTCAGACCATTCTTCTGTCACTGTCTTCCTTAGCACTGTGCCTCCTTCAGGGGCGAGTTTAAATTTTCATGCCAGCGTTAATTTTCAGGGGACAGCACAGTATCATGTACATACAGTACTTTGGGTTTGGGTTTTGGTGTTTTGTTTTCTTTTTTTTTCTTTTTTCTTTTCTTTTTTTTTTTTTTTTTTTTTGTAAATGATCATGCTTTAGAACAGAATAATATTTAATTTCACACGTTAATTTGTCTGTCTTTCTCATAGATCTGCTCAGTTCCAATGTGTTAAGCATCATCACAGGAAACTATTTAAAGTTCAATATAGAAATAAGCAAGTTGTTTAAAACCAGAAAGCAGCAGTTGTTCTTCCAGTATTTTTCTACAGACAGGTGCATTCTGTTACAGTATAATGAAGTACAGCTTTGCTTTTCCAGCATATAATATAAAAAATGGTGCTTGAGTGAAATTTACCAGTTTTTAATCAAAGAACAAAGAAAAATAAATGTAAAATAATGGTGTGCTGTACTTTTCACTGCTAGTGACAGTTTCTGTACATTTTACCTCCTGTCTGGAGAATTATGTAAATAGGAAAGCTTCTTTTAATGATTTTCTTAAGGCATATTCTTATATTAAATCAGTTCAACACAGATGTAAACTTTTCATTTTATGATATGATCAGTCAGCAGAAACCTTGTCCCTGTCCTGAAGTTTCAGAATATTTCCATAAAGTTGCAACAGTAACAACTTGTTCTCATTTGCAGTGGGAATACACCCTTCCCTTTTGGTAAGGCAGTCTTAAAAGAAATCCCTACAGGACATAGCTGTTTTAGGAGATGTTGATTCCCTAGTGCACCGGAAGACGAGTTCCAAAGCAAGGACCAAAATAATAATTTGAAAACAGAAGAACGCATTCAGATAATAGAGTGTTCAAAAAGGGGTTGTTTGGGTTTCTTTTCTTTTCCTTTCACTTGTGCGCACGTGCGTGTGTGTGTGTGTGTGTGTGCGCGCGCGTGTGCGTTTTGTAAGGTGGTGCTTCAAAAGGAAAGCATGGCTAGAGGAGCTCTTTAAGACCAGAAATTCCAGAGTAGTTAAGTAAACCAAAGCTCTAAAGGAGACAAAAGCTGCTTTCTTGTATTTCAAGAAAAGTTTAAAAGTTTGTGATTCATCCTGTAACTAATGCCGTAACTAGAGTATATAATTTGACTTAAATTAAGTTTTCACTTGAGAAATTATTTTCATTTTCTTTAAAAGAATATAGTTTTCTTCCAAGAACTTGGACCAACGTTGATTTTTATTTTGTAGGAAATATATAAATTCCCAGTTTGTATATCATGTAACTAGTTTACATGCTACAAATATACATTAGTTTAACTATTTTTGTATATATCCTTGTAAAACCTTTCAATGTGCTTCTGTCATTTAGTCTTTAGAAATACTTGTGGTTTTTTGTGTTTCAGTGTTTGATTCCCTTGATTGTTGAAGAAAAAAAATTGGGAAATGTAGATTTATTTATCTAAAGAAGAAGCTACTTGCTATCATCCTAAGTTATTTAATATTAAAGTCAGAAGTTTCATTTAACCTTAGATGCTATAATCTGCTTCTTTTTCCAATAAAGACATTTTGTAGTTATGTTTGATTTTGTAGTTTGTTGCATGTAAGTAAATATTTTTGTCCACGTGGGCACTAAAGCATTTTTAGGAGACCCTTGTATTGCCTACAAAAATGCCTAACTGATATTAATTGATTGCAGCTGCATGMATGAAACATTTTAGTCCTCCAGTGCAAGTGTTACTAATTAAGGTCTAAAATATGCCCCCAGCTAATGTTTTGCAGCTGCACTTAGAAAAGAATGTAGCCACTCTGGCAATTTTTAATTAAGCTTTAACCAGTCTGGCTAGTTCACATGTAGGACAGTCAGTATTGAGAAACACTTCCTTTTTTAAGACTCCTGTTATTTCTTGGAGCTTTGCAGAAGAGAATTACTTGCCTGGGCTATGACCTTGCATAGGGTTTAGTGCTAGGACCTTGGCTTGGGGAAGCTTCTCACATTTCTGTCTAAGTCAGTCATAAAAAAACAGTGGCCAGAGCTCTGATAGRATAGAGAAGATGCTTTTAAAAAATATATATATATTACCTTTTTGAAGCTCTTTCCCTCTTTCTTGCTTCCAACTTCATGGAGCAGCAGGGAGCTTGATCACATATACCTTCCACACACAGTGGTCTTGCAAAAGCAGCTATGTCTTTCAGGTAAAAGGTTCCTCAAAGCTGGTATCTTTTCTCCAGCTGGGGCTAAACATGGATGCCTAGGGAAGAACATAAGAATAATTTTTTTTCTGTCTTCTGCATATTTACACTTACTACRAAGGGCTGCGAGGACGATGAGAGGGCTGGAGCACCTGCCCTGTGAGGAAYGGCTGCGAGAGCTGGGCCTGTTCARCCTGSGGMAGAGAAGACTGAGGGGGGATCTTATCAATGTGTACAAGTATCTGAAGGGAGGATGTCAGGGGGACGGGGACAAACTCTTGTCAGTTGTCCCAAGTGACAGGACAAGAGGCCATGGGCAGAAATTGAAACACAGGAAGTTCCGCCTGAATGTGAGGGGGAATTTCTTCCCTGTGAGAGTGACGGAGCACTGGACCAGGTTGCCCAGAGAGGCTGTGGAGTCTCCTTCTCTGGAAGATCTTCAAGGTCCGCCTGGATGCAACCCTGTCTAACATGCTCTGGGTGACCCTGCTGAGCAGGGAGGTTGGACTAGATGATCTCCAGAGGTCCCTTCCAACCTTACTGACTCTTATGATTCAGTGGCTTTCTTTGCCAATAAGCTGGTCAATGTCCCATCCCCACAGCTGTTGTTTCCTCCAGTGCCTCCCAGAAAGCAGATACTCACAAGCTGCTACTTCAGTGGCATTCTACACTCTCCTCCAAAGGTGCCTGCTGCAGCTAAGCCTCTCTGACTTTGCAAAGTACAAATTAATTAGACAGCAGTACACATTTGAAAATGAAACTTACTGGTGGGGGGGGGGGGGGGGGAGGGGATGATGCTTTTGCCAACTTCTGAAGCAGTCTAATGGGCATCATCATAATGGCAACCCAAACGTAATCAAGAAAAGCTATGACATCATCTTCATGCAGCAAGTATTTATACCAACACATTACTAGCCTGGTTGAAAAGACTGGAGTACTTGAAATATTAACCTTCCCACACAGGCCTCCTTACAGGAAATGCATGCTGAAAAAAGGAATATACATGCCTTGCAGGAAGAGAATGCATCAGGACTCGGCTCCAGGAGGGGAGTGCCACAGAGGTGCACAGTGGCGGTTCMTCTGCCTGGCATGACAGCTGATCATAGCTCCGTGTGTAACTAACTGTGGAAGCTGTTACATGACGCAAGATTGTTACCTGGCAAGCAAATTATTCAGGAGGGATTTGCCAGCTGTGCTCTTTACCTTGCCATCTAGCCTCAGGTCTGCAGCTTTAACTCACTGCTAGAGATGAGCACAAGGATCTGCCAAGCCCTCACAGGGCTAAACCAGAGGCACTTGGCTGCTGCTAGGAACCATCAGTAATATGGGAACTAGACTAGTAAGTCTGCCTCAGACTCGCTGTTTGTTTTAGCCCCAGTAATTCATAGAATAATTGAGGTTGTGTGGGACTTCAGGAGGTCATCTGGTCCAACCCCCACCCCAAACACACGCTCACAGAGCTAGCCATATATGCATATGTGTATATATGTGTGTGTGTGTGTGTGTATATATATATAATATATATATATATATGTTTATGTATGTGTGTGTGTGTGTGTGTGTGTATATATATATATATATATATATATATAAAAAAAATATACGGGGGGGGTATACACACACACACACACACACACACACACACCATACATTTATTTTGATAGATGTGGAGAGGGGGAGACAGAGGGGGAGGGGGGGGGAGAGAGAGGGGCATGATGCCTTAAATACTGAGTAAACTAGCTCAGTTCATACCTCAGTAGCGTTTCCTATTCAGCCCRGGTGGTGAACTGACAGATATCAATAAAATCAGCTGCTCCATGTTCGCATTTGGAGATGCAGGTTTCTTTCCAAGATGCCAACTGGGTCTCTCTCTCTCTCTCTCTCTGATGCCGTGCCTTTACGTTCACACCAGCTATAAGGAGCAACATGCCAGAGGTCAGCAAATGAAAGAAAGAGGAGACGCAGATTTGTGCTGAAAGTGCTGCMAACACCTTTGGTTCAAGTACAAGCATGCCGGTAGCAAACACTGGCTGGTGCGGTTCTTTTTGAGAAAACAACATCTGCAACATTTTTTGCTACAATAGCCCTCACTTCAATCACTGATATATTTATGTCCTACATTAAATATTTGGAGGCAGGTTGCATAGCACGTTTGCTTTCGAACTGTGTTATTTAATCCTGTTTAAAACAACATGTCACACTGGCACTCTAGGTACGCTAACACTCCCACCTGTAACCCAAGGGAGGCAGTGGCATTACTTGAATTGCTGAGTGGCACAAAGCTCAGCAAGATGGGACGATTACAGAAAGTCAAGCAGCAAGAACCTTTACTCTCCTTTCCTCTCTGCTTATTTACTTCAGCTTTAACACAATTTCTATAAACAAGCCCAGAAATTAATTAATTAAATGTTATAAATAGAAGAATATAATTACAGATTTCCATTTTATTTTATACATGTATAAAAAAAAATGTCTTGATCTTTGCAGGGTATAACTTTTAGATGCTAGAAACTTTGAAGCAGAAACTACTAAGCAAGGTCTGGAAAAAATGATGGATCCTGAGCATGACACATCAGTCTTCTCTGGATGTGTAAGGTGGACATGAGCAAAGAACATCATTGGTTTCTGGAAGAAATTGCAGGTCTCAGTGAAAACCCCTGGGCTCATCAGCAGCACAGAGCTGAACAACATATGTTTGCCCCATATACAGTCCTACGCTCATATAGCCTTCAAAGTACTGAATGAAGCTGAATTTGCCAGCTTCTGATCTCGGTTGGCGTTATGACCTAATGCTATGGAGTTAACTACAATTTTGGGGCAAAACTCCAAAAGGTCAAAAATATTTTCTTCCCATTCAAAATTCATTTAAGAGTCTGAGTGTTCAATATACAAATTAATTATTATCATTGCCAGAGTAAGTAAAGTTTAAGTTGCCGTATTGTTTATTAAAAGCACATAATAAGAACTATCTATCTATATCTACTTTACCTGCATTTTTCTTGCAGTCAGCGTCCATCATATCAGAAGAAGATGATACTTTGCACTAGCTTGTATAACTCACTGTGCTCACAAACTGTGTAGGAGAAGCCCAAACTGAGAAATGTATAAAAACTAAGAAACCATGTGGCAAGCAGGTTTGCCAGCATTGATAAAATAAGTATATATCTAGCAATACACTTAAGATCAAATTCTCAAATGTGTAACGACTGAAAAAAATCCACAGAGAGAGACCCACCTTTGTACATACACTGTGGGGGCCGTCATCACCTCAAAGAACAAGTACTGCATTGGTTACAGTAATGCAAGAAGTTAGTTAGACTATATAAAAAAATCTCATTCATTAAAAATTTGGCACATTTAGACTATTACAGGAATGCTGAAGCCGACTGATCAGTTAATTACCGGCTGCTCTGGTGAGACAAACAAAACTAAGAGGCACCCCTCTGTGCTTTCAAGCGCAGAAAAAAAACAAGTGACATGCACAGTTCCTAGTGGCTACAAACCAGCTAGTTCATGCTAAGTGAGGATGTCTCATGTCCTAGTAACACAGAGCATTTCAACAGAAAACAAAATGACCGTATCAAGTTGTGTCCTGTACGACTC
This sequence comes from Rhea americana, assembly GCF_003343005.1. Lineage (NCBI taxonomy): Eukaryota > Metazoa > Chordata > Aves > Rheiformes > Rheidae > Rhea > Rhea americana. The sequence continues at coordinate 59,986 of NW_028186150.1, forward strand.
AAATCCTGCAGCTGAAAGCTGCATGGGTCAGATGAGACAAGCTTACCAGAGGGGAAATAAAGCAGCAATAAATTCTACTCTCTGAAGATCAGTTACTGTATGGCTCTGGTCTCACCTAAGTGCCCTCACCTGAAGTCTGCAAAGGTCCCACATGACATACAAGAATAGATGCAGTGAGGGAGTAAGGAGAAACAGGAAAATGTCAAGTACCAGGAAAAAAAGGAACAGGAATTACCTGAGACACCTGCAAGCTATGCATTTAACAGCACCCACCTTTACCAATGAACATGGATCAGAGAATAATTTTACGGAGTTTCTTTGGTGTAACTAGGGAAAGAAAAAAAAAAAGTGAGAGCTGTTTTCCTGCAGCAGGACTTCTGATAGTCTTCCAAAAAAATGACAACGTTCCTCCTCCGTTTCCACTCTCCTCCACACCTGGCTAGCATTGGTTTGGAATTCACTTGGGAGCTTCTCCTGTCTTTTTCCTCATTCTCCCATCCTACAGCAGAAAAGGAAAAGAAAAGAAAGAAGGAAAAAAAAAGTCTCACAGCTTTCTGCATCATTCACTTACTCATCGCTTATCAGAGCATTTCCCAGGGAGAGAGAGCACTGTGCCTGAGCACAGAGCTGCAGCGCCTCAGCACAGACCACTTGCCAAGGCTCAGGTACCCTATCTGAACACTGTTTATCAAAGTCTGAGTCCTACAAACATTCTGGTAACTTTAGACATATCCTATTGCTTTAGGCATTGCATATAGCAATGTCTTATCATTTGGAATTGATCATTTGCTGTCTAGATTTCAAACTCATAAAAACAATACCTACCATTTGTTTATCTTGTTGTTCTTTTATCACTAAAATATACAGCACTTAATAAGAAAAATGAAAGAGAGAAGTCCAGCTACTGTAAGATCTGCATTTAGTTGCTTATAAATATTTTATTCTCTATTTTAAAATATTGTTTGTAACCTTTTTTTAAAAAAATAATGTACTTCCACTTCAATCAGCTGGTCGTCTCTCTCCTACCCATAACACATTTTCAAAGCTCTGAATCAAAAACATACTAAAAACAAAGCTAGAAAAGAACATTTTTAAAAATATATTTACTTACAGGTAATATACAATTTGCCAACTGTTTTTCAGGAGTCCCACTGGAACAGGGAAAAAAATGAACATGGATATCTACATGGAAGAGCCCAGGAATTCCTCTGAAACAGTGCAGAGGTCCTTAAGCATGTATCATGGCATCTTCCAAACTGAATTAAAAAAAAAGGAGGCAGGGCAAAATAAAGTTTTCTTTAAATGTTTCTGATTTTATCCTGCGACATGCAGCGAATCTGCTATATTGATGGTGCTGGCAGCTGCCAGACAGTACTCCGATAAGCATACTGGATCTCATGATACAATTTCACCTTGAATTTTCTTTTTTTGGCGTTAATCAAAACATCTTCAAAACGAAAGTCTTTTCATTTGCTGACAAGCCAAACAATAATCTGAAATTAGGCATCTAGTGCACTACAGTAAGTAATTTCCATACAATCATTCTCAAAAAATGTAACAGCTGTGTTAGCCCCCGAGGCCTAAGACTCTCCTGCAGCCCGAATTCCTTTGCGCGTTCAGCTTACACACCCAGGGATCGCGAAGCCGGGAGGCCGCCGGGCCCTCTGATTGCCCTGAGCCACATCTTCAGTCGCAGGTTTGTGCATAAGCTCGCAGCCCCGCAGAGAAGCAGAGCTGTTGGGGTGCAGCAGGCTGTCGACACTCTGCAACACTTCCCTGCCAAACGGGAGCGGAGAGCGGAGCAGGACTGCAGGTAGATGTGCCAGCGGCCAACTCTCTTTGCACAGGAAAGGCAAAGCAAACCACTAGCTCTTGTTGCACCAGCAAGCGTAGACTCGGAAATCACTGTGGTGCTCCTGCCGCCACAAGTGGTTCCTTCTACCTGCTCTTGGAGGTGGCAGCAGCTCATTTGTCCTAACAGCAGCCGCAACCCCTGCCTCCCCAAAACCTCACATATATAAACTTATTGTGTAAATTATACATAATATTATACTATAAACTTACACTACACATAGAAAATAAAACCACTTTTATGTGCATGAGCTGAAGGGCTGCTTTGTGCAAAGATCTCATTATAGGCTGAAATAAGCCACACCATAATCACTGGCAAAGGACTACAATGTATTTTAAATGTATCCCACTATCATGCTTCGGAGGCAGGCAACAATACTGCTTGCATGTACATAAGCACGTTTCATCACACTTTACTATCTGGCAGCATACATTATTCTTACTCCCTCTCCAGTTAAAGTTTATTAAATATCCTATTTTACCAGTGAGGAAACTCTCCAAGTTCAACTTTCAGATATTCGCTCAAGGACATGCTTTGAGACACGCAGCAAAAGAGGCAGAAACCGGACCCCCGAGCTCTGCCTAACACGGCCGCTGCAGGGCACCAGCTCGGGTCAAACCACGGCAAATTTGGATCAGACCACCGCGCTGCTTCTGGCCACAAGCTTTCCAGCGGTGGAAGGCAGCTGTACCAAAGCACCGGTYGGAGGCACACAGCAAGAGGCCCCCACTCGCGTTTCCTCCTGTTAGGTGCTCAGCTGAAAACATTGCGTGTTAAGCTCGGATCCAGGAAGGCAGAAAGGCGCCAGCAGGTTTGCCCGGGGCCTGCAGAGCTGGGCCTCCGCCGGCCAGCCAAGCACCCTGACTTCGAAGGACATGGGAACGGCACCGGAGAGAGTTTTCCGGTGGAAATATCAAAGTTATTTCAAAACAGATACCCCTGAGGAGCATACGCAGTCCTTCCAAGTGCCTCCCTCTGCAAGCAACAGAGGCCAATTATCAAGCAAGCACCAAAAGCACGAGCGCAGCACAGCCCGTCCTTCGCCTCCTCTTCCGAGCTGGCTGTTGGGAGCCGGCACAAAAGCTTATCAAATCCCCCGCGTTGTGCAAGCAACCGCAAGAGCCCTGGCAACACCTCTGCTATGGTTCTTGCCCAACAAATTCTGCAAGAGATTAGCAATTAATATCTCGCAGGCAGTGGAGGAAACCCTTCCCGTGTCTGCTGCTGTGAGTTGCCTGTGAACAGGACTAACTCCAGCAGAGCTGGTCCAGGTCTCTAGTGCGCAACTCTCTCAGTTTTTCTGTAGTAGAAGCTTCTGGAAGTCACTAAAAATATATTTGTTTGGGTTTTTAACCTAATCCAAGCACATTTGTGTTGTCTTTCAAGATGGCACTTCCCCCTTGTTCCAGCTTGACAACAGATTTTTCAGTCATTAAGAATGCTCTGCATGCACAGAAATATCTCGGATTATTTTTCCCATAATCAAAAGAAAACAAATCCCAGAGCAGCACTGGAAGGCTGCGTCCGGTCAGCTCCACGGCCCCCCCAGAGACCATTACATTTTGCTGCTGACTTTCAGAGGGAAAACAAGAAAGTTTGCTTTCCATATAAAATTAGACACTAAAACAAACTGACTTTTTCTCCCCCAAAAAACAAATTCTTAGCCAACTACTTTTAAGCATAATCTAAGACACTAATTCAGATGTGTAGGTTTGGAGTGGCTTGGATTGTATAAAATAGTATTTATGTTCTCCCCCCACTCTCCTCTCCTGCTGTAGTTTTAATTTTGATACATTCCTGCCTAGCGCTGGAGGTTCACATCACACTGCAGTCATTCCTACGCACTTGTGACACAGCTCAAATCGAAGAGTCAGGTACCAGGGTGCCCTCTTCTACCACCTGCATGCTTTCACATGCTTTCTCCTACAAGGCCCTTGCTGGTTATAAAGCATTACTGCTTAGAAAGAACTGTGACATTATCTATCTCATCATCCTCTTTTAAATCCCTCCCCTTAACACCTTAATTTGCTGTGGTATCTAAATGAACTTGGCCAGTTAGAACTGGYAGCACACTGTGGCTACCATTTGTACCCATCTATCTAATCGTAAATTCATGCTTCTGAGGGCAAAAAGCTATTTTTTGTTATTGCAAGGAAGACATTCTTGCAGCCCTACAACTAGAAGGTTACAAGTAAACACCACCAAATCTTTCAAGACTGCCAAAATCTTGGACTAATGTAATGGCAGTTCTGTTATAGGAAATATTTCTTACTGAAGTCTAACACTGAAACTCATTCTTACAAAAATACATCACAGCAATTCCTAGCAGTAACATACTTGCAGCAGATTTACTTTGTTAAGTATAAACTAATGAGATTCACAACTAATTCACAATAGTTTACCCAATTAGTCTTTTGCATTCCCTTCCCAATATAGATAATACTGATGAGAAAATTGCTAGCCACTATCTGTAAGTGTTGATTAACGCTTCTGAAATGCTTTGCATTCTTTGTGATGGAGACTTTAGCAAGAGACCACTATCAGCACTTTGTAGCCTTGGGTCTACAAGGTCAGATGAGTCATTGCAGCACCTCCTTTTCACGTCTGATCAAGTGTGCAAAAACCCAGGGACAAATACTCATGCACATTACTGTTATTTCCTGGGGATATTCATTCAAGAGCATTCAGAGAAAGCAAGCATGAGACAAGGCTGTCAAAGAGACATCGCTTAAACATTTAGGCAGGGAGTTATAGAAAACAYCTGGGGGCCCCAAACCAACCTTTAACTATACACGTACAGTACTCTGCACAATGGGGTCCTAATTTATTACTGAGGTCCCCAGACTTTACAGTCTACTAAACATTTTCACTTTACTCAGCTCTGCTCATTCATTAGATGGCCCACCTTTAGCATTTACAGCAATTTTGAGCACCCCAAAATCTTTAATTCTCAGTTGGACTTCTTTCTTTAAAAAGTATCATTGTACTGGACGTGCTGCCACTGTAATGCAAAAGTAGTATTTTGTATCATCATATTTTTTTCAGTGCAGAGCTGTATGAACTACATTCCAGAGAGTGTAGTTCCAGAAAAGTGGAAAGTTACAGTAACTCTGTTCGGTATAAAATATTCAGGTGAAACTCAAATACATAAAGGCTCTAGGCTGTGAACAGTTCTTTCACTGCAATTAACTGCAAAAAAATAACCAGAGGGCACTCTGAAGTATTACTGAATCACGACCTCACCAGGTTTTTTAAATATAGAACTGCACAAGCTACTACAGKAGGATTTATATTTCCTTTTAAGCTGAAACCAGTTCTCAGCCTTGTTCTTTGCTGCTAACGAGGTGAGCTTCCTGGGAAGGGAGACATGCAAAGATTAGATCACCGGATGGCAAGAAGAGAAGACAGTACCACAAGCGGGGAGAAAAAACAATTGCTGTTCTTTCATTCACAGAAAAATTGTTTCTAAGGTCCGGGCTTCWTAAAAAACCAACTTAAAAGCACATCCCAGGCACAGACTTCTGCCTTTGCTTCCCAGGCCATCATAGCCATTTTTCCACGCGAGCAAGGGGAGTACATCAGCTCCACTGTTTGGTCAGGATGCTTTACCTGCCTGCGGGACCGTGCTGAGCCAGTGACGTGACCTGTGCTCAGCGCATTCAAACGCTCCCACTGGAAGGAAGGAGCGCCTCAGGAGGCGTCAGCATGGGGACAGGTAACATACTTTGCACTCCTTAGGGCTGACGGAGAAGACTGTCCTTCTTTTGAAGGCTTGACAGCTCATTATTCAGTCTAACACCTTGCTCAAGATCCTGTGCCAGAGTCGTATGTGCCCCATATTCAGCACACAGGGCCTGTGGGATGCCCCAGTCCCCATGCCACATGGGGAACAGGCAGGGCCCAAGTGCTTGGCCTGCACTGAGAAAGCTCAGAGCCTGGTATCTCACATGCACACACATGCTTAAATCCAAGGCTCTAAGGAAAAAAACAGCAGCAGCAACAGTAGCCAGCTAAAATAATCAGAGCCCAGTCATTTTCACTAGTGGGCTCCATACCCATCTGGACTCCACACCACAGACAACTATGTTTGCAACCAGTGATCAGCATAAAAAAAAATATTTGGTTTCCTAACATAAAAAAAAATCACACTAAAAAAGATAATCACACTGAGAAGGCAGCAACTTTTCTGCTTTGGAAATGGCCTGTTCCTTAACTATTTTTGCGAACTTTCCACTGAATGCTGCAGAACTCCATACAGCCACCTAGTGCTGGAAAAAAAATCACTTCCCTACTTTTGTGACTGTCGTTTGTAGTCCTATCAATACGTGTATTTTAGACTGTGTCCGACAAGAAGGAACAAAAGCCAAATCTCTGCAAAAGTCAAGATTGTGCACTTCCAGTTATGGGTAGCAGCAAGTCTGAGAACAAAACAGCTGATCAATTTTGTACACAGGAAACTTATTTTCTTAATCTGAATTTATTGGGGTAAAAATGCTTTTGCATTCCCTTGTGCTGCCACAGGCAGTTGGGCACCATGCATTAAGGCAGGTTAGGGAACCAATCTGAGTTAAATCTAATCCAGCAAGGAAAAGATTCGCGGGGGGAAGAGAAAGAAAAACAGAAAGATTGGTGTTCAGCCAGTTGAATTATCTGATCCAGTTCACAACACACCTACACAAATGCTTGTAGTAGGAGACTGGGGGTAGCTCAGGGGCAAGCTGACGGTCTAAAGTATTCAGCAAACTAGAGCCTAAGACACTACCTCTGACCTCAGCAATCTACAGCCTAAGACACTACCTCTGATCCCAGCCACAGCTGCCCAGGAACAGCCAACAGGCGTTTGCACCGTAACCTGTGATGGTTCCATTAGGGCATAATCCTGGTTAAAAGCATGTTAGTTACCTAACTTCATTGCTTTGTTAGTTACCTAACTACTAACTTTGAACTAACCTACCCAGTTCAAAGTCATTATTTTTCCAAGACTTTTACAACGGTTGGCTGGAAGGCTGTAGAATTAACCACGCTCAGGAAGGGAGTACAGTTTCAATATCAATTTGGAATATCCAACTTTATTGTTTTTTTCCCCCTTAGAATTTGAAAATATTTTGGCATCCAGCTAACTAAGTAGGTCTTAGAAGGATCTTGTTTCTTGTTCTCCTGCTTATAAGGGAAACTTGAAACAAATTAAAATTATTCTGGCCTTGTACTAAAGGTCAGCGTTGTGGGGAAAGATGACTTGCTTGGAATTCAGTCAGGAAGTTTAACACAAATAATCCAGTTTGAAGTTCTGTGAGAACAAGTGCCAGCCAAAAATATATATATATATATGTGCTGATAGAACTAACTTAAGTATTAAAACTCTCATTTCCTAGCATTTTTTTTCCACTGATAAACTCAGAGGCTTTTAAAGCTGCCATGTGAATAACTATTTAGCTGAGGTGTGAAAGAGATGCTATTCATACCTTCCCAGATACAACTGAGCCTTTATCAGGAAGCATAACCACAAATGAACAAGGGGAAGAAACAAAAGGTATTGTTGCAAATTATCTGCCATGCAGGTAGAACACACTGTACAGAGAATTTTGCCTTTTCTTGTTGTTAAATTAAGTCCAAAGGGACATAATGGGGTTCAGGAGATCTCTTCTGCAAACTGCATACTAGAGGAACGTAAGGGCCTCAATTCCTCACTTCTTTATACCTGTGSTTAGTCTGAACGACACCAGCAGGGCTATCTCCAAGAGTACAGCCAAGAGCACGTCCAACCGCCTGCGCAGCCAGGATGGGACTCTGAAGCTTTGCCCACAGACCTAGCCAGACCCCTCCAAAGGCTGCTATCATTGCATGGTTCCTTCAAACACATCTTGTTGTTACAGAGCATTAATTTCCACCAGCACGTGGCTGCTCACATCAGACAGGTTGCAACAAGGACCAGAAAAGCACAAGACCAAACAACTTGCAATCTTCTTGTAACAGTCAGATAATACGGCAAGTCCCGATTGTTAGTCAGCGACAAAATAGTTCTTGCACATTAGAAATGGCTGTGAATCTAAGTCTATATAGCTTGTAAAAGAATTTCAGTGCATTTCCAGAGCTGCTGAGCTAAAATAATAATAAATTATTATTGAAAATTCTCTACTAAGTTTCAGGTTCAGATATAGAAGCTGAAGATAACAGGACAACCTACCAAATACTATTAATAAAAAAMCCCCTCATGTTTCATGGAAAAAAAATCAGTGATCTTTCAGGAAAAGTTATTATGGCCTACATTTCACCTGAAAAAACACTTCTGTGGAGTGTTCTTTTAGCATCATTCAGCATTCAGTCTTTCAAAAGAAGTTTCTGCAATGCTACCCAAATATTCAATTTTACCTAGTAAACTGTTCTATGATCGTGACTCGCTGCTGCCCTCTTTATTCCAGCATCAGCTCCAGTGACTGGTCTGGTAAAAATTGTAACAGCGCCAGAAAGCCTTTTCCCACTTGGTGACTCAGTCTGTTACTCAGTCTGAATACTTGTCCTCTCTCTCAACAAAAATAACCTGGAGAGAGTTACTCTTCATTCGGGGAGGAAAAAAATCCCAACAGCCCAGGGGAAAAAAACAACAAAAAACGCAGCTGACTCACCGAGCACTCACTGCCAACAGGCAAAGCGATGTTCTGCCACCCAGTGTGTTTGTAGTCAGAACACTGAAACGTGGCTGCTTCACATCAGCTTTAACGGAGCATCAGCAGAAGGGTGATGTACCCGTACTCCCCCTTTCCGTCCGTCTCTGGGAGGCAGGTGCAGATTTGAGTAAGGTTCACAAAATGGCTTCATAGGCGACTGACTTGTAAACTCTCAAGCAGCTACCTGGAGAGAGCCTACTGCTGCCAATGATCTGTGCTTCAGAACATTGCTGAATGTTTTCTACGTTTACAGTAATGGTTTCACTTCATTCAGTCCCTCAAGATAAAGGATCAGAAGCATTTCAGAGTAATATTAAGCATTACGGTATATAAATGAAAGCGTCAGTACCAGAGTTCTCATTCCCACTGGTAAGCAGAGAGAGATACCCACAAGTGTTCTCTCATAGGAATTAGAGCATTTTCCTAATGTATTTTAAACAGTTATTTCGGGRCAAAAAGCTCAAATCTTCATTTCCTATATACAGTTACATAATAAAGCATAACCGCAGACAATCTAATCTGTCTCAAATAGCAGAGACATTTTAAAAATGATTTTYGGAAAGTTAATTCTCTTGAACTACATTTATGAAAAAAAACGTACAGTCACAAATGAGAAAATCTGTATCATTCCTACTTTCAAGTGCACAATATCACTATTATGATATCCAGTTATCTCTCYGAAATCCACTTGTGTGATGTGGACTCACCTCTGACTGTACTCTGAGGAGYTGCCCACATGCAGTTTGGGCATCTGGATACCTGTAAGCTCTTCGTCTTATCTACTTTGGTGGAAATTCTCTTTGTGTTCCAGAAGTAACAAAATAAGGTTTTCCTCTCAAATATGATCTGAAGTAAAAAAAAAAAAAAAAGTAAAGAAAAAAGAAAGAAATTGCAACCCTGACCCAAAGAGTAAAATTTATTCCCAAATCTTGGTTTATATATATATGCAATGCCAGCAGAGTTCCTTGGAATGACAGTAACACAGCAGCATTCCCATCTTTACTCTCAAAGAAAGAAAAAAAAWTTCCAATTTACCTGCTAAACTTCAGCCAATTTTATTAAATCAGAATATCTATTGTTCTTTGCTTGTGTGTAATATCCATTCAACAAAGGCATTATCAGGTTGTCTTTAAAAGCACCTGACTGAAGAMAGACAATTCTGATGGAACTAGACGCAAGACAATATTCCCCACGCAAACCTCCAATATATAAAGTGGTCTTAAGGCATCAACTTAACTTTAAGCCTGTGAATGGTTTCATTAGCAGACAGGGCAACAACCACTTCTGAGCACTAAATCCTGGCAGTCGTCCTCCAGGTAGCAAACAGCCTGGAAAGGCATTGGTGTTTGGGAGTGGGTGGACCATCAGGAGACTTGCAGGCTCTTACTGATCCATTAGGCAGCTGTGGCAAACCAAGCACCCCTCCGTTTTGAGTTTGCCATTTGTAACTTGTTACAGCTAAAGGATGGTCTCATGGAAGAGTACAGTGATATAAARCAAGCAGAGGCCTAAATTAACGTATTAACACTTTGATTAGGATTCCCTTCATACTTGTCAAACTCTCTTCATTCACCAACCTAGAGTGAAGACTCCTCCTAAGAGCAGCAGCATATGGAATTCCCTGTGGCATTATCTCCCTCTCAATTATTATTGCCTCTAGTTAAACCATATGACAGCAGTGACACAAAACAGCTGCCCCCAGAAAGTTTACTTACTTACTCCTCGGAGAGCCTACTATATGTAAACCCCTGCACAATGTCTCATCTGCCTTTCATGCCACTTAGGGCTTTTAAAGGTCCCTAGGGCAGCAGCAGTGGTATGCAAGGGGGAAATAGCAAACCATGAAAGCATCACTTCAGGTATATTTGTAAGCGGGTAAATCTTTTTTGATTGGAAGTACGGTAGCTAATTTCAACTACACGAATAGCTTCTCCTGGGAGAAGCTACATCTTTGTATTTTCCACTGTAAAAACAAAGACTTGCTGGAATCCAGATAGTGATAAAGCCATTGAGCCTATAGACTAGCCAGGTAACATTAAACATGTCTTTAATGAACAAAGAAGCACATAGGTAATTTAGGCAATGTGATCTGCTTTCTTTAGGGATGTTAATAGGTGTATAAACCTCAAATCAAGGCATAGCAATGAAAGCTGTGCAAAGATTTTCTTTAAAATCCTTGTAGTTACTGTACGCAGATCTTCTGAAGTCCTTGCTGAAATGCACTGTGCTGAGTGTAAAGCCTGCAAAGATCCTTCAAGCTACACTCTTAATCTGAATGTCCTGTCATCTCAGAGAAGTTCATCTTTTTTTTCCTGAAAGAACTTCCAAGGTGCTCCTACACTGACCAGCTCACATTTGGTGGAGCAGACAACATTTTGGATCAGAACTGATGCAAAAATGAATCTTGACTTCCTGAGTTGTGGCCGTGGGGCAGTGACAGCACCACAGACTTGCTGAGAATCTGCCCACGTAATTAAAGAAAATAATGGTGCTATCATCATTAGAGAACTGACTCTCTCAGATACATCATCATTTATAATTACTCTAGCATTCATCATAAGAACCTGAATAGGCTAATAGCCTACATCCATGAGCACATAATTAAATGGAAAAGAGAATTTATGGACAATATTTACATATAGTAACCTAAAAAGCACTGTTGCTCCACAAGTARGCAAATAAAAATGATATTCTGAAAGAAATTAAAGAAGTAACAGCAACTTTAAGAATTAAAGTATTTATTACATGAAGAGCAGTAAAGCTCTTTCTCTTAGGGAAAGACTTTACATAATGTTGCAGGACGTTTTGCCAAGGCCTGCACACATTCTGAAAAGACTTCTCTGATTTTATTATGGCTACATACTGGCTGAAAGCAAACTTCAGAGCTGAAATGAATCAACAGATTGACAAAAAATTGAGAACCACATTTTGAAACTTGAGCCTCTAATTCKCTGCAGAACAAATTTCCAAAGTTGAGATTTTTAGAATGAGTAAGGCTCAAAGTGCAGAGASACATTTGTTTCCAAGTCTTTTAGCATTTACCATGGATATCTGGCCTTCTAACATATTTTTGTTTTGAAGGGAGACAGTGCCATAGACAAGAATGGATTCCCATCAGATGAACAGATAGTTCAGTTGTAGAGCTCTGTTTGAAATAAGAGGGCGAGTACAATACTCTCCACCTCTATACTTAATACTCTGTCTTCGAGAAATTTCCTTAACTCTCACTAACCCATCTATATACCTGAAATAGCAGCATCTATCTCCCAGTAGTATCACAAGAACAATTTGTTGATGTCTGTGAGCTGTTTTGACTTTGTGGTGATGGACACCAGAGAAAGATTTAGAAACAGATGTCTGTGAGAAAAAGAAAAAAAACTATGCATGTGTAAACATACAATACTTAGTACTTATACAAATACAACTCTGTGTAACACAGAACTTGCAGTTAGTAAATATAACTAATGGATTGTTTCTGAACAAACTGAACTAAAACACAAGGTCTACGTGTTTTTCTTTACAGAATTCAAACAAAGCAAGTAGACTTTCCTGGACAACTTTTCCAGGACACTTTCCACAACACCACTTGTGAGATAACTGAGAGTAYGTTTTGCACTAGACATATCTTCTCTCCTAAGAACATACATGAGATTAAATGATTGTACTTGAGAAAGCCAATGAACTTTGCATGAAGATTAACCAAAGTCAAGATCTCCATCMCCATTAGAAAAGAGCTGCTAAGCCTCACACATGTGTGACAATCAYACATTTTATCAAATATCAAATCCCTTAGGGAGGCGGGATTTCTGGTTTAGTCAATGAAATGAGAATATTCTGAGCAAATGTTAGAAGTAAGACTCATGAGAAGCAGACGCACCCAACAAGGCCTTGATCAGGGTTTTGGCTTTCAACAGTGGCTTATTCCTCTGTTCCATCCCTAAAAGCTTGGATTAAGAGAGCAGTGCCTCACAAGTCAAATGACAGCACAATAACCTGCAAACTGACTCTTGAATACTAGCAAAAATTCATACTTTCCCACTTAAAACCCTAACTGAGATTTGAAAACTGATTGGGTAACAAGTACATTTACTCTAATGTAAAGGGAGGTACCTCTAATCTAAGGGAGATACAATTTAATAGATCAGTACGAGCGAATCATATCAAGGACGGGTTAAAAAAAAAAAGGCAAAATAGTAAGCACTTCTGGGGGCAAGCACTGGAAATCAGTCAGCCCAATAATTCCCAACTCACTGTTTTCCCCCCAAATCACAGTGAAACGGAACAAAATTCCTTCCTTGAAGTTTCCAGTGATGAAGAATAGAATAAGCATAAAGTYTGAAGGAAAAAAGTCACCTGTTTACAGAGAGAAAAATAACCAAGACTATTYAAGACTATTCCAACCAAAAGTTCTCGAGAACCATAAACTGTTCACTCACATAGATCATTCTCAAAGAACAGAGCCAGCTCCAGTTCTAATGAACATTTTTGGCTCAATCCTAATCAGAACAGATTAAGGACAACAATTCCTTTCATGGTAACTTTAAAAATTTTTATCTCTTACCCTTTTTCTTTTCTTTTTCCTAATTCTACACAACACAAGGAACAGGAGAAGTCCTACAAACTCAGATTTGCCAAACTCTGAGTGACCTGAAGTAAGAAATTCTGCTTTGCCTCAGACATAGCAGGTACTTGGTTTCTCATATCTCAAGTACAAGCAATCTTTCTTCTCCCACTGCTTCCTCTCCCAACTCCCTTATCCCAAAGATGTTTTGGCAAGGTGATATATTTAGATTAGATTTCATTCAGCCAAAAAATGTCTGACAATCTCTAACTTTAATATTTATATTTTCTCCTTACTCCCTGTAGTTAGATCACTTTGAATCGCCCTGTGTGAAATGCTATTCTCTTGGACACAAAAGCAGAGAGCAGAACATTTACAATGCTTAGGAGACTCGCAAATTCGCATGCTGCTGAAGATGGAGAATCACTAGATAAAATACACATGCACAAGCAAAACTRGGGCAAAAATCTTAGTTTTAACATTAGGAAGAGCCTTCTATCATGGATCTGAGACTGAATTAACGGCAACCTTTGTACCAATGCATTGGGTGTATTCCCGATACAAAGGGACATTACTTGATACAGACTCACCATGCCTTCAGCACTATTAATTCCTCCTTCATACAAATAAGTGTATTATGTTAAAAAAAAAAAAAAAAAAAAAAAGTTTGTCCCTCCCATGTTTTCCTCAAATGTACTTCTTAAGAGAAAATTATTACTTTACACCAGGACTAGGTGAAAATCTAAAAGGCTTTTATGCAACTTTCACATTTACATGGCTGTTTTTCAGGTATTAGTTTGTCTGAACTGAAATACTGAAATCACCAAAATTCAAATAATAGTAATGCTAATAACCAATATTATGTTTGGAAAAGAGAGAAACTACATGTACTGCACAAGTGTTTGAATGTAAGTTTTGCAAACAGCAAAATGTGAAGTCACCTGACATTCAAAATGCAGCTGTTTTGCTATTAAGTAGAAAATAGATTTTTTTTTTAACTAATATCCTGTTGAACATACAGGGAGAATTTTGCCAAGGCAGACTGTTTTCCATCATTAGATGACATTTCTAAAGCTGTTCCCTAGCTCAAGGCAGAAAATTTTCTAGGTAATAATTTAATTTCTTTCACATCTTGGAGTATTTTTACTAGCCGTTTTAGTACAGTTTTTCAAGGGTTTGAGGTTCAGACCTTTGGAGATGTAAAGTCACCACTGCATTCTCTAAGCAAGAACTGTACTAAAATTACTAGAAGACCTTCAGTGACATTTTCTTAGTCTTTTTAGGAATCAGCAGCTCAGTCCCTCCCCTTGGAGGGAATACCTGCATCAAGAACACCACCATTTGGTAGCTGGAATACATACACTTCTTAAGGCTTTTCAAGGCACACATCAAAATACATAACTATTACACATGCAGAAATAACTCTCAGATTATTTCCCAGACTCAACTCTGCTGGATACTCCAAAATGGCACAGTAAGATCTCAGTGGAACTACGAAGGRCAATGAGGTTAAGCCATCATGAAATGGCTGATGTTTCAGTCACTGGTTGAAACATGTTGGTGTCTCCAACCAGTTACTGTGCCAAGGAAAGAACAGTAGGACAATTTGCCCAGAGCTTAGACAAGACAAGGAAGCGAAAGGGAAAGAATCTGGAGATTATACTGGTACTATCAGAATGCACACTTTTGTAGTCTGTCCTGTCTCAAAGGAAAGCACATGGGCCATTTTTCAAACAAGGCTTGGAACCTCTTCTTAGCTTCAGCTAGAAAACAAAGCAGAGCTTTACAGCTCTTCCCAAAGATCAGTTCAAGAGGTGCACCACAGACCAAATTACTGATCTTCTGAGAAGCACCAAAAGTTTATTCTGATTTTTATAGGTCATTTTCTCAGAGACACTATGCTGCCAAATCAATACAGCAGAGAAACCCTGTTCCTGAGATTCGTGACTCARGCTGCTGAGAATGGGACACCACACCCCTTGCTCTGTTGGCTCTTACAAGCATCTACTCAGATCAAAAGAGATGTTTCTGCAACACCTCATTCTGCAACACCTCATTCTCCTGGAATGCTATACATGGAATTAAAAACAAAAGGAGTGGGGCATTTCTCAGTGGTTTACAAAATAAACAGAAAAAAAAGAAAGAAAGAAATCTATGACTAAYACCATATACTGAAAAATAATAAAAAACAAAAATCATATGAACACCTCTACTTCCATGGCAATGTTTATCTATAACAAGACAGTAAATAACAAAAGAGCTGTCACGTTCAAAGTGCATCAAACTGAGTGTGGAAAGACAGTTCTAGTTTACAATATCATGATATAACTAAAACCTGTCTCTAGCCATTTAGAAACAATATTGATCATCTATAGCTAACATTTATCTCCACCAGTATCTCCAGAAGGTTAGCTGAAACAGAATTTGTATGGTATCTGATATTCACCTTTGTAACCACTGAAGGTGATTAAGAGGTTTGTATTCTGATATTTCCTAGGATCAAAGTCATTTGAAGGAGCTGGGAGGGAATCAGAGTGCTCCCTCCTTCCTCGCTACATGTGCTTTTCCAGACACCAGAGCTGATAACCATGAAYGCTCACATGAGGAAGCAGATTTTAAGCAAGTGCTCATACACGAAGGATCATGACACCATGTGGAGTCACATAGTCACAGAACACTTCTCAGAGCCAAAAGTTCAGTTCAATCTGATATTTTTGCTAAAAGTTGTGCTTCTACTAGTAATGGCTCAAATAGCAGAACTGCAGTCAGAAGTTTGGGAACGTCTTGGGAAGACAATGATACAACTTCATTCCTGCTTGTCACTARATGTGACTTGAGCTTTCAAAATTAGCAACATATCCAATAAAAGAAACACACTAAATTCTTGCACAATCCCCCAAGAAATATACAGATGTTATCCAATATATCTTAACACAYTGAAGAAAAAAACCCAAATATAACCATCTACAAAACAAAAAGATACAGCAACTTATGTTTGCAGTAGTGTTTGACTCACTCAACTTTATAGAAAAAAAAAAAAAAAAAAAGAGGGAGAAAACTTTATCTGCAAGCTATTCGTCAATACCAAAGAATTATCAGCAAAGCAACATGAAAAGTTTCCGTAATTCATAGTCACCCAAACCACTGGATTTTGGTGGGTGTGGAGCTGTGAAGAGATGAAGATAAAAACAAAAGAGATCATGTTAGTTTTCAACTATGGTTGGATGGTAGCAGACTACTTCAAACAGCAATGAAGAAAAGCAGTCTTACATGTACCTTACAGTATTTATGAACAGCTGGGCCTAAATACGTTTGTTTATGCAAACTGGTACTGGCTATGTAAATCAGTACTTCTACAAACAGGTTTCTATGTACACAAACATTTCCCCATCAAAGTTGCTCATTTTTTTTAACTCAGTTCTGCTCCCATTCAAACCTATGGCACAATGTCTTTTGATTTGAGAGGAAGCAAGAGAAACCCGAGCTCTGAGACACACATTTGCAAAGTTCTTAGTCTTTTTTTGCTTTCTTAAAGTAAGCACTATGTATGGCACAGTTCATTGACTTTAAGATCATTCAGCAATTAGAACAGACTTGCAGGAAGACACTTCTATAATATTTTCTCAACATAAGTTCAGTAAGGCTTTCACAAATGGTTATTTTTTTGTAGAGTGTACTTAGTCTTACATTGCTTAGGCACTCAAAAGCCCCAGTTTTGTTTACAGCTTCAGAAACATGAGAGTTCTTTTGCATTCAGGGATTCATTCACATTTTCATTCTAGAGGATAGACTGTTATAATTTCACTGTAAGAAATATCAGATATTCTACTTCTTTAAAGAGTTTGACAGAACTGTGATATGTTAAACATACTGAAGTCTGGAAAGATAAAATCTATTCATTAATCATTGATAGCTCTGCATAAGCTCCACATACTAATACCAACTTGTTTATTTCTTTTCTTACACAATAATTTTTCTTTACTTTTTTCAATCGACCAGCATGTTTTACTGGTGACTAAACAGCATCCAGGAAAAGTGATCCATAAAATAAAACAATGCAGTATGTTTCCCATGGCTACTCAAGTTATTAAAAGGTTAGTTCAAGTCTGTAGGCAGTGAAATCATACCACCATTATCACTGCCTTGTGGGAGCAATAATTCTGGGTGGTCTGTAACACTACAGCTCTCGGCCTCCGAGATAGTATGACAATATTGTCAAGAAGAGCCCATCTAGGAGCGTAACTAGGCYGAGGCTTTTGACCTCATAGATAAATAGGTTTTGTTGAAAGCAGTTCTATTATTTTTCAGATTAGCTTAGACTTGTATTTGGTTCATTCTCTGCTTTGGGGGTGGGGGCTGAGATATCCAATAAATGTTTATCCAGCTGCAGTAGCTTGATTCTTAAAGTATAACTGTCAACATCTCTGCTCCCTCATGCAAATCTAAATTTGTAAAAAAAAACCTAATAATTCATCATCACCGTTGTTCATTTTATTTTTGCATTCCTGACTGAACAGCTACAATACTTCATGCAAGGAAAGTAATGCTAGCCAATCAAGTGTCAACTACAGCAGAAAAAAAAATGTCATACTAAAACCATGCGCTCCCAGAACAGATTGTTCAATGCTAATTTTAAATCTTAGAAAACTGTGCCCGTTTGACCTCAGAGGTGGGGKTTTTTTCATTATTTATAAATTATCAAGAGTAACTGCGTTGTTTTTTTTTTTAAAATGTTGGATTCAGCTCCTGTTCCCTTGTGTAAAAGCCTTAGAACACTTATCACCCATTTTTTTTACTTATATAAACAGAATCACACTTCTCAGACATTTTTCTACCACCATAATTCATAGAACAAAATGTATTTTTTTATTTTGCCCGCAGTTTCTTTTTCCCTACCCATACTATTTCTGAGCAAAAGGCTAGTAAGTCCATTTAGGAAGGATATCCACTCAATTTTCTTTGATCACAAGTTAGCTGAACATTACAATTTTCCCCTTTTCATTAAAAAAAAGAAAAAAGAAAAAGAAAAAAAGAAAAAAATCCTGGAGGACATGATATGCTATCACTGTATCACAGAAGACATTTCATTTCAGCCACAGTACAAAGCACTTTCTAATATTTCTGTAGGTTTCATCAAAGGCCTAATCTTGGAAGTATTTATGCACATGCTGAACCAGGAATAGCTTTGATGAAATTAATAAGCCTAATGAACTGCCAAGACTAGTCATGCACATAAACATTCATAGCACTAGGGTCTAATTGCCTCAAAATTATAGAGACAATTTTCTCTAAATGTAACCCTCTTTAAGATCTTGTTGAGAGGTTAAAACAAATAGTTCTCTGAGMGACAAAATAAAGTATTATTTTTATAGATTTTACATCTCAAGATTCAAGTCCTCAGAGCATTCTCTAACAAATGGAGCTTTCCCCTCAGAAAGAGTCAACAAAGTCCCTTTCAGATTTCCTCGCATCCCTTTAAGAACACAGTACCTTTGAGGTCTACTCTTCTCTCGAATTTGGTTAAAAGTTGGCCCTAAGATTCAAAAGCTATAAGGGGACTGATATAGCAATGGCATAAACCTCATTTCTAGCATGATTTCTTCAGGAAAAGAGTTAATATCAACACTCAAGTCTAAAAAACCTGCACTAAACCTTATTGAGCATATAGTTGTAAAAGACATGTCTAGTTTGTATATATTGAATTGGCAGATTATGAGTTAAAAAAGAAAAAAGTGTAAGCACTGGGAGTCAGTCCAAATTTTAGTTCTCAACTTTGACACAGCCTCAGTATTATTTTTTTAAATGCAAAGATTTAACTATGCATTTCCTTACTCTTGTTTAGCTTGCCAGCAATTGAAATGAATGCCATATACAAACACCACAATTTTGGTGTCATTCTGTATTTAATATGGAGCATATATTCATACCAGCATCAACGGAATGAAGACCTCTATTGAATATCAGGCTATCCTTAGTTCCCGGTGGTAGGTGGAACTTTTAAATATAGAGCTCCCTATCCTCACCCCCCCCCCTTTTTTTTTTCTCTCTTGAGATGGGCTGATGAGACATTTTTCTGAATTTTGTTCTTTTTTATTCCCTCTTTTATCATCATAGCTTAAAGTCATCCATATTTTTTCCAGAGAAAATATCACAAATTTTCCTCTATAAAAATATTAACCTTGGTCTGACTGCCAAGTAGACACCTGCTGCTATCTCAAGAGCCACGGAGATTCTGGGCCTTCACCTGGTTCTTGTACCTCATCCTGTTGTGGACCCACTGAAATCTTGAGRTTGTGAGATGTTCTACAGGCTAGGATTCCCCAAATCTGCCATCTGACTAAAACTGCATAGTCTAACAGCAAATAATTATCATTTACCACTAGTGACAGTCACATATCTCCTCTTCCCTTGTAAATTACTAAAAACCTACTGAGTACCAGGCACTGAAACTTGGTCCGGACTTCTAGATACAAGGTGTGCAGTTGAGGTATTAGTAAGAAATCTCCTGGAAAGCAGAGGAAAGATATTAACTCCTGTTCCTGGACTCAGTGGACAGTCCTTTAGCATTCAGTGATATTAATGGTGGAACATGATACAAAAAAGATTCATCTCAACCTACCAGGTAACATTACTCATGTCTGCATGACCCTAACAAGGACAGCACGCACAGCTGAGGGTCAGTTTTCACACAGATGTTGCCCTTGCGATCTGACCCCGTTTTCATTTGCTGAAGGGGAAACCCCACAGAGCAGCTACCGAAGGGCTCCACAAGAGAGTAAAGGATGATATTACAGAGGTTGCTGGTTCTCCAATTCCAAGTCTTTCAGAAAAGAATCTGAAGCCGATCCATTTACCCCAATATACAAACCTGGATCATCCTTTCTGCCAAGTAGCATTTTAATGTCTTCTTCTTGCCCCTGAATTTTCTTATTGTTAATACAAATACGAAAAGGAATTGAAATTAACTCTACCGTCTAAAGCTTTCAAATAATTATGCTGTGTTGGATCTTCATACTCTGTTGATTGGCCCTAATTTCCTGCCAATGTTTGTCACTATTCAGCTGGCAAAACTCTATCAGGGAACATCATTTAAGTCCTTTTTAGAAGACCCCATCAATAATGCTATTTTTTTGTTGTGCTTTATTAATGCAAAGCAACACAAACAGCTTTATAAAAAGGCATTTAGGAAGGCACACAGCCTTGAAAGGCAGACTGTGCACATCACCATTTTGCAGATTCATTTTGTCAAGTATTAGATGCCTTCTTTACAGCTTGTTCCCCCACATATCTGCTTCAGCAGTAATATCTTCAAAGAATTCCATCAAGTCAGCGAGCCGTGACCTTCATTTCCTGACACTGTGTCAGCCAGCCGTAATCAAGCTGAGCTTTTCTAAGTACTCTTCCATTTGATCTCTGAAAAAATTATTTCTAGGACTTTCCCTCCAACAGATGTCAATCTAGGTGGGCCGGAGCACGCTGGTGCTTTCCAGGACGGCGAGAACAAAGGCATTGTGTCAGCTGCCGTCTAGTCCTCAGGGAGCGTCCCTGAAGCAAATCGCCTCATCAAAGCTTTTTCTGAAGCCACCTCAGTTTCTGYCCTCACACACGTCCCAGCTCCTGCAAGGTTGCATGCTGCTTGGCCCCTGCCTCGTGTGACTCGGAGCACGTGTGCTGCACCAACTGGGGTTAGTGAACATGAGGGGAACTGCAAAAGTCTAATAAATCTTCCTAAGCTTSAATGCACGTCCCAGTCTGCATCCTATTCATGACTGGTTATTTAAATAAATAAATAAATAGAACTAACATATCTAAGTGACACCTGGACACCAGCTAATCTTCATTCTCCAGGCCTAAAGTCTGCTTTCTTAGTCATGCAAATAYTCATATATGAAAGATAAATCCAGAATAAGGGATCTTCTTCTGTAGATCATCTTTGGAAAAACTCTTCCACTTTCCAAAAATAATATGTACAAAGGTAGGTGCTTCTTTTAAAAAGATCTTTTACTGTGTTTATTAATGCAGCTGCATAAGATTGTTTCTTAAATAAAATCTTGCTATGTGTTTTCAGTACGAAATCAAAAATATTTTCAAGGTGAAAATGAAGGGAAAATTCTGGGCTTTGAGTTTTCAGTGTTGTATGAGGTTTTTCTTATAACATGCAATGTCACTAGTACAGCATAACATATCATACTAGCAGCTTAAATATTCTTTTTTTTTTTTTTAATACTGTGGTCAGACATTATTTTTGAAATTCTCCTGAGACTCTGAAAGCTAAATGATTTGTATACAATAAAATGTAAATGTTTAACTCCTGTTCAGATAGAATTGGGAGTCATTTTGATCAAAAATTTTATTTACATTTTCATTAATTCTTATTTAAAGTAGTGATGAATTTTGTTGCATTAGGACAGAATCTGATATGATATCACTATGCATTCTTCCTGTGAAATAGTGTAAGAATAAGTTCGGTAACAAGAAAACAAAATCCTCAAAAATAAGGTATTTTGAACAATAGTGTTTTTAAAAGTTATTTTCTTCTGAAAGAAAAAAATATTTATTTTCTTGGAATTTTTTGCTAATGTTTAAGCTTATTTTGCGGTGAAAAATTCTTATAACATTCTTATAGAATTCAAAGTTTATTGAAACTTTTTTTCTATTCATGAATAGATAAGTAAGATAAATCCCATGCTGAAAATAAGTTTGTACTGTCAGAGATAGACAAAGGTCTATCTAACATCAGTGAGAATTCTTGATGTATCTGCAGATGAATTCATCTTTGATTATTTTTCAAGTTTTATTTTTTAAAAGCAGTCAATTTGATTTTCCCCACTCCACATCATTAGGAGACTTCTTTAGGGCCATACAATATTTTTATCCTTTGTAACAAGCTATTTAATACAGAACAGATCATTCTGCTTCAAATTATAGCCAGAAGTCTAGCCTTAGCCTGTGCGGCTCTATGGGATAAGGTAATTAAGATACAACACTTTCTTTGGTAAATGAAGAAACAACATAGCTAGTCTCAGGTCCAGTTGCCTTCRACTCCTTAAGCTACCAGACACACTTTCGCCGATGACTCCACTGGGGTAAGTTCAACTTATTCCAAAGCCAGGGTTGAAATACACTGGATCTGCAAAGACTGCACCGACCTAGCCCTATCTCCAAATTTGTTCCAAGAAGGGTGCAATGCAAAGCTGACTTGAAAAGTTGCCAGGTAGCAGTTATTCAGCCTGATCATGGAACTTAGCACAGGAGGTATCATTCCTATGGACATTCAGACTACAGGGCAAGAGGCAAACTGGAACATCTATATATTGAATTAAGTTATCAAACTGGAGATTTTGTTCACTTGTTTAATGTGAAGTTTCAAATTAGCCTTGAGTCTGGGCTTCTTAAAAAAATTAAAAAAAAAATAAAATAAAAAGGTGCCATTAGCTATTTTCCTCCTCATCATTTCATCATTCTGCCTGCAGAGGATTGAACAAAGGGAATAGAAGGATAAAGATGAAAAGAGAAGAGCCAGTGTAAATTACTGTTACAGATTTTTTTTTCATAAATTCTTACCAAGCAGGTTCATTGTAATGCTGCTGTTATACTAAAAAGTATATACTGCTATGTAATAAAGAAAAGCTATGTTTATCCTTGGCAAAAAAAGAAAAAAAGTTTCTCTTGCCCTACAAAGTTTTGCCCTTATACCTTCCTTTGCCTTTATTTTCATTATAATCTTTGTCTCCCTGCAACGTCTGAGATTTCTTTTTAATCTTTCAATTACTCCCCAATATCCATTGTCCCAACTCTCTACACTTCTGCTTTACATGCAACCCATGTCCTGCAAGCATATGAGGAGGCCAAATACCAGGCATCTTGGCACAAGCTAGTACTTTACACCTATTCACAAAAGGAAAACATTCCTCTTTTCTTAAGGGGGAAAAAAAAGAAAGAAAGAAAAGAAGGGGGAGCWGAGCTCCACTGAGTACTCATAGCAAAGGGATGAAGTAATGTTTACACTCACCCTTTCTAAAATACGTCTGGTCCTTTAATAACAAYCTGTCAAAGCTGAAAATTAAGAGTAACCTCCAATATAGTGAATTCACTATCATTACTGTGCGTATCATAGCAATTTCCTGAGGTCCCATTACTGTCTCCATCACATGAGCTGCCACACACATGGAGGATAAGAGAGACCTTTCTCCAGAGAGCTCCAAGCTTACTTAGGCAATGCCCATCTCATGGCTCAGTCCAGAGCAAGTCAAGCCAGAGGTATGCACAGATCCTGCATCCTGATCCAGCCCAGCAGCCTGTCCATCCAGCCTGGGCACAGGGGACCACACTTCCCTTGAGACCTCAAAGTTTTTCACCAGCAAGGTGCAGTGGAGTGGTGGGTTGGAGGGAGTAGAGTGGCAGCCTCAGAACCTTGGTCTCTGCCAAGAAGGGCAAGAGGAGGCAACGACAGGATGGGCAGCGTGTCAGCAGTTGCTCTGGGCCAGCCAGAAGGACTAAGCGAAGCACAAAACCTGAGTAATTTTCACAAGTGAGACTTAGAAAACCATTAAAAGAAGTTGGGAATCTCTACCATAGATAGTGGCTGTTAGCTCCAAATATCCTTCCTTAGACACTGACCACATGAACAAGCAGAGCAATAAACATGTTCCCTGCAATAATGGTCATTACCACCAGTAGGCAAAGTTATCCTAGTAAGAGGAGGGCAGAAAGCTTAGCCCACAAAGAGGCACTGCATAGAGGCGAGTGACACAGCTCTGCTGTTCTTAGGTTTGGCAGAAAGCTTGGG
>NW_028186150.1:83883-89236 GCF_003343005.1 Rhea americana
GCAAAAGAAGCTACTACAAACAAGCCAGAGTCACAGAAAGAGTTTTTACTTGAATTTGGAACTCATACCGAATTCTTATTACCATCTTAGTATTTTACTGCAGTCTTTAAAATCAGATAATTAACATGTATGAGCCTCATGAAGACCACAAAATGAACATACCCACAGAGGTAAGTGCAAGCCTGGTGTCACCTAGGTTGCCACCTGAGGGCACTGGCAGTGTTAGTTAATTGACCTACACAGCTGTCTCATGATGCTGTGCTCTAAGCATTACGGAAAGCAGTTTATGAAGAGCAAAATTCATTAGTTAGAAAACCTTCAGTTGAATTATTTTCCAGTGACAATTTATTCTTTTTCAGCTCAGAATTTTGACATTGCTAAATCAACAAGTGATGATATGTCATGTATTCTGCTTCTCTTCGATCAAGATTCTCTTGTTTGAAGAATTTACAGCATAATCATTAGTTACACGCTTTGTTTTCATTTTCTAATATCACTGAAACACACAACAGTTACCATCTTGACATAAAGCACCATCCATGAACACAGAATAGCACATCTTATTTCCTTTATGATCAGGGTAACATCACATCAGAACAATATCTCTTCACATCTCCCACAAGAAGTCCATCCTCCCAATCTAACTTTGGAGGTACCATTTCCATGGACATTCAGACCTACAGGGCAGTAAGCTATTCTTAATAGAGACAAAACATACCTGAAGTAAAGCAAAGAGGGTGCCATGAGGTGTTGCATTGCCAGCCAGCTGCAAGATTTGGCTGTTTGGCCAGGGAAGGTGAAGCAAGGCAGGCAGGGGCCTCACCAACATGAGGACAGTCCTCCAGTACCTGAGCAAAAAAAGCAGAGCAGGCTTGGTGACATTATCCAGGTTCACCCAGCAGTCTAGCSATCACCCGAGAAGTTCACAATGATGAGACAGGTCCGAGGTTGAGTGGGGAAGCCAAGTCAGGAAGGAAAGGCCAGGATGAGCAAGGTGCACGAGCAGGTACAGGCATACCCACAGCATTGCTCAGACAAGGATGGGAGCTTAACTGCAGTTCCTGAACAATGGGGAAAGTCCCCTCAATAAGGCTTCTCACAACTTTTTTCACACCAGTCTAATGCAAGGTTACACAGCTGCCCCATATCAGATCTAGCTTTGATCACCACCTGGGGGACAGGCAGGAGGTTGCAGTCGCTGCTGCTTCACTCAGGGCCAAAATCCACCTCACGGAAAACAGGAGCAAACCTATAGCCAAGCAGCCCTCTCATCCTTCACCCTTACCTCCATTGTCACCATCATTCTGCTCCTCAGACAACTTTTTTTCCTGTATGGTATAGTCTTTCAATACAGAAAGTTATTAATCAGGATAGCTATTGCATTTGTGTTCCCTTTCCTTTACTGGCTGACTTTTTGAAAGCAGTCCAACTAGTGCAACAGATATAAGGGCAAGATTATGAATTACACTAGCAAAGGATTCTTATCCATATACTTTAAGTTAGACATATGTCCAAGTAACTTGATAAGTGAAGCCTTCTTTCACTATGTTAATGGCAGATTTGTCAGGGCAAGAATTAGGCCAGCTGACACTCACTGGTATTGTAGACGACAAACATTAATAGGATTTACCTACTCATGTTAAAAGGAAAAGTGGATCGGTTTAAATATAAAAGGAATATTCTTTCTTAATATTATCCTAGTTAAAAATAAGTAACACCCTGGTTTATATATGCAAAATTCAATTTCATTGTGCTGCACGATAGCTGTTTGCAAGTATCTACACCCCACAAATACACTGCTGTGTTTAAGAAAGCCTGCAGTTAAATACTCGACTTTCGCAAAAAGCACAAATGTAATCTCAAACATATTCCTAAACATCTACTAGAGGAAAAGCAGCATGGAGAACAGGCCAGGTCTTTTTCTTGGGTCAGGTTATTTCAGCCAGGGAGGCCAGAGGGAGGGTTACAACTCCCCCACTCTTAAACTGCCTCTCCTTCAGGACAGCCCCGCAGGCCCTGGTGGCAGACAGCTGCGAATGAACGAGGCATCGCTCAGGTGATGCGGAGCGGACAAAACAGGGCACAGACTCTGGCCTGCTATCTCTCTTTTTGCCCTTAGCAGCAAAATAAAATTTGAAACACGTTACTTGGAAGATATTTCTGCCCACTCTTGTTTTCTAGAATTGAATGAGATTTTTTTGTTTGTTTAAGAATATGGACTTTGCTCAGCTCTGACATTTCTGTAGACCTGTGCATTGTTGTGATCTTAAAAAGAAATATAGTTTAAACAGGTTAAAAGAAGTCATTCTGTACCAACTGGGAGTTGTTATTATGTTTTTTTAAAATATTTATTCTCTGTAAGCCTGGTGATGGGCTTCTGGCTATGGGGGAACTGAATAATTAATAAGTGATATGAATGACTTTAAATAGAGTATATTGCTCTATGACAGATAGTTGTTTTGCATATTCAGATAGATGTCTGCAGACTATTTTAAATTATCCTCTCATTAAAGTTTTTGTACCTCTTCTCCCTCCTCTAACAGCTTTGTATCATTAAACTGAAAGTCAGCTGTACACAATAAAGTAATGAATTTAAAATATGTAGTGGATGCCATGTGTCACAGTTACAATAGCTTATTAACTAACTGACAGTTAAAACCCTCACTAAGCCTTTCCTCAGGATAAACCGAAAAGCCTTAAATTTTACCACTATTATGTCTTGTGATTAGAATTCTTCTGTAACTGATGCAGAGGAATGGAAGAATGGCACGAAAGGGTGTGCTGGCCTTTCTTCTAGTGAAACCACCACTAAAATTCACATTTTCTCTACCTGCATGAATGGAGCTTATCTGGGTCAGGGTTTGTTCTTTTCCAAGTGGTTGAGATTAGCCTCAGTCATTGCCCTGTTTACACTGTGTAACATTTTGGTTTTCAGATACAGCCTCTCCTTTAGGAAAAGTTTTAGCTTTTTGATTATGCATATGAAATAAGGATTCCAACAAGTTTTTAAAGACAAATGTATCAATTTCCCTGAGACAATTTCAACCCCCTTCAAGCAGCAGTGCTATGAGTTCTCTCTCCTACTGAGCTTAATATATAATTACAGCTAGCAAGATTATAGTCACAGTGAAAACTGCTGTTTTTGCTGCTTGAAGTATTATGCTCAACAGAATTTTGATTTTCTGAAGTATGGTATACTCCTGAGATTCAGAAGCAAGAACTTACAAAATACCTCCTCCCAAACAAGATCCATTCCTAGAAGTTTACGTCTACAGTTACAATGGAAAAAAATGTCTTAGAATACAGAAAGCTTACCCTGATTTAAATTTTTTTTTTCTTTTAAATCAACCTACTTTGCATTGGATCACAACTAAATCATTATACCAGCAAGTGTTTGTACCAGGCATAGCATGCAGCTATGCCTGTAGTCTGGCTTTTGCTTGTACAGAGACTTCCCTGACAAGAACAGTTAGTCTTCTACATTCACCATCAGCAAAGGGGTGGGAAGGATGACATAGAATCAGTTGGCTATTATTTAGTTTGCGTTCTTCAATCATATGACTCAATATGCAAAGCATACCACATTTTAAGATGCTACAGAATTATATAGGCCAAGAATAGGAAGCCTCTTTCTGAAATTTTTCATACCCATCTACGATCACCTTCCAGCTGACAATCATTTACCATCAATGCCTGCTGTGTCAGGAACCAGAAAAAAANAAAAAAAAAAAAAAAAAAAAAAAAAAAAAACAGAAGAATATAAGCTTCATGGTAACTCTAAAGTAAAGACTTGCAAGAACAAAAATCTACTATTCTAGTCTTCATTCACCACTTTCCTCCTGAGAAAGGAGTATGAACTCTGCCAACTATGGAAGGAATATGAATGAGTCAGCATGATGTACAGATTACTGTACCACATTATACTTTAAGAGT
Source organism: Rhea americana (assembly GCF_003343005.1). Lineage (NCBI taxonomy): Eukaryota > Metazoa > Chordata > Aves > Rheiformes > Rheidae > Rhea > Rhea americana. The sequence continues at coordinate 87,817 of NW_028186150.1, forward strand.
ATTTGTTACTTGAAGAGGGAACAAGGCTTTTGGAGTTGTGTGTGTTTGCTTCAGGAAAACAGAGGCATTTCATTTTAGTAAAATATTCTGTGAAGAATAATAAATATGTGATTGCTCATAAAAAGCTCTGGTTCAAAGGATACAGTAAAAATTATGAGAACAAAGGTATACAAATTATGTAAATAACATCCTGCTTCTTACAAAAGTTTAATGCTATAGTAGGGCTGGATGTCCTTTTTCATTTTTCTAAAGTCTGTTTCCCTGTGTGCATGGGGAAAGTAACCCACTGCAAACACATATTTCTATTGTGATAAAAAACGATTTTTTGGAAGTGTTACCCAACATAATGCCTTTTTTGCTGTCAAAAGTCTAAGTCTAAATGATCATTAGAAGAACTTGGTCTTGTGCTTCCAAGTACTGCATACAGAAACAGACTTTAAGAAAATCCATAGCTCTCTGACAGATATTAAGTATTTATTGTCAACAGACTGTTTCAATAAGATCAGATCCAATATCCATACACTGCATTTAACACTCTCAGGACTAGTCTGGCTCCTTATACGTTTTTACTTTTAAAGCCTGAGAGTCCTTTGATATATGTTTTGTGCATACGGAAGAGAGTGACTAAATAAGGTGTTCAAAGACACGTGGGAAGTAGTCCTAAATTCCAGCTAGTACTGTAACCACTGCACTGGCCTGATTTTCAGCCTCAAACACCTCAACATACCTGTCACCACAGTTTAACTAGTCCGTTTGTCACTCCCCAAACTCACAAGGCGTGATCTCTATTCCGTCAGTCTGAATTAACCTTTCTGGTCAAGTTGCAGGTTCAGCTGCTGTAAAAAGCACCCATCTTGACGTACAGACAGTGCTATAAYTCCCCTTTACTGAAGACCATCTGGCTTCCCAGTGTGGCATTACCAGGAGCAGAACCCCCTGGCATTCACAGAGGAGAAATACAGAATTTCTCCTGTAATGAGTTTTCCAGAGGGATTCCAATCAATCAGGGCAAAGTTACTGATTAATTTCTAAATGGCAATCAGTGAAAACCTGCAGAACTCCAGCCTGGCCTGGCCTCTTTGCAACAGGAAGGTGCACATGAACACATGTCACAAGGTGCATGCACATTGCTGCTGTTTTCAAGCACTTTTGAAGATACAGTCCATTCACTCCTTTTATGGAAAGGAAAGTTTCTGTAGAGCTCCCTCTAATGTGAACTAGAGAAAAAAAATAAATTTCAATTCTCAGAGCAAATGATGCAGAGGGTGATCATTTTGTATAGCAGAGGAAGAAAAGAGATACAAAATTTAGAAGCAAGAGTTAAATGAAAGTAACAGAAGAGCTGGTGACCACAGGGGAATACATATTATTTTTTGTTTGAAAAAGAAAAAGGAGAGAGAAGAGCATGCATGTATAACTT
>NW_028186150.1:89618-89710 GCF_003343005.1 Rhea americana
AAACAGAATAGCACGGAAAAACCTAAGTTGTAGTAGTAACTGATGTGATATTTTCAAAGAATCACAAGAGATCTATCTAATTCTGTAGTAAA
>NW_028186150.1:89776-150074 GCF_003343005.1 Rhea americana
AAAAAAAAAAAAAAAAGTCAACAGAAAAGTGGAAGGCATGACATAAAACCCTGACACTACAGAATCATGAGGGAAATCAGTGTGAGATTCAGCTTGGGAAAAATATAAATCAGAGAAAATAACCTGGCGAGCAGGAGAGATCTGAATGCACAGGGCTTTGCCAGCCACATAGCAAGCATGCAGGCCCGTGTGGTGTAACACCACTGCGGAGGCACTGCCACGCCAGCACTGTACCACCCGTTTCCCTAAAGCACAGGGACACTGCACTTAGTATTTGAGCCTGGCAGGTATGGTCCTGAATGAGTAATCTGGTATGTGCTCCATTGGTTCTCAAACACACTTCTCTACATGGTAGATTCRCCATTTACAGATCTCCTTCTCTTTCATCTTAGAATCATAGAATCAGTAAGGTTGGAAGGGACCTCTGAAGATCRCCTAGTCCAGCATCCCYGCTCAGCAGGGTCACCTAGAGCATGTTAGACAGAGTTGCATCCAGGCGGGCCTTGAAGATCTCCAGAGAAGGAGACTCCACMACCTCTCTGGGCAACCTGTTCCAGCGCTCCGTCACTCCCACGGTGAAGAAATTCCCCYTCACGKTCAGGCGGAACTTCCTGTGCTTCAATTTCTGCCCATTGCCTCTTGTCCTGTCACATGGGGCAACTGAAAAGAGTTTGTCCCCATCCCCCTGACATCCCCCCTCAGTCTTCTCTGCCGCAGGCTGAAGAGGCCCAGCTCTCGCAGCTGTTCCTCATAGGGCAGGTGCTCCAGACCTCTGATCATCCTCATAGCCCTGCGCTGGACTCTCTCCAGTAGCTCCATGTCTCTCTGGTACTGGGGAGCCCAGAACTGGACACAGTACTCGAGATGAGGCCTCCCCAGGGCTGAGTAGAGGGGCAGGACCTCCCTCGACCTGCTGGCAACAGTCTTCCTAATGCGCCCCAGGAKACCATTGGCCTTCTTGGCCACAAGGGCACATTTCTGGCTCATGGTCAACTTGTCATCCACCAGCACTCCCAGGTCCTTCTCTGCAGAGCTGCTCTCCAGCAGGTCAGCCCCCAGCTTGTACTGGAGCCTCGGGTTATTTTTCCCTAGGTGAAAAACCACAATGATAGAAACCATTCTTTCTTCTCTCAGAAAAACCTCCCTTTTGAGCAATATTCTACTTGACTGCAGGAAATCTCACCTCTCTTTGCATAATAGAGGCATAATAATGCAATCATAGAATGGTAAGGTTGGAAGGGACCTCTGGAGATCATCTAGTCCARTCCTCAGCATAGCCCATACAGGGACTGAACCCGYGACCTTGGCATTAGCAGCACCACTCTCTAACCAACTGAGCTAAACCTGCCCCCAATTCAACTGCTTCTTAGGTATGCATTCAAATACCCCCCCCCCTTTTTTTTTCTCTTCCTCTCCATTACTTGATTAGAGATCATTAGCCCAGACCTTGTCTCAGTCAGGGAAGCCCTGGGGGCAGATGGTTCCCCTGGGATAGAGAGCCCCAAGAATTGCAAAAATAGATTGTGCAGGCCACATGTGAGCTGTTCAAAAGAAAAAGAAGCAGTCTCTGTTTCTCTGAAAGAAGCACCTCTGGGAAATTACTGCAGCTCTTCCAGCTTTCTGAGTTTCCTATGATGTCTTGAGATTGTATCAATGCCCACCTCAGCAGCAATTCCTCACCACTGCCACTCCACAACAGAGAGTCCTCTTTGGGCCAACAGGGACAAATCCAACCTCATTGCAGAAAAAACAGCATTAGAGTTTCTAGTGTTCCCAGGATAATGTAAGAAGGCTTCTAACATGGGAAAAATTAGAACATCAGAGTGCACAGGGTGAATTAGCGTTGAGGCACAGCTTGGTTTTAAAGGAAATCCAAGGAAAGAGTCACATCTCCAAACCCCACCCCATTTAATTCAGTCAGTTAGAGAGCCACAGTATGTACAAAGGTGTAAACAAGCTAGCTAAATCTTTACTCTGAAAGCAGCTCATTGATTTCCACCATTGCTGTGAGGTTTTGATACTGTTACATCTCTGTGGATGATGTATTTCAGTGCACCTCTGCAAACTTAGGTGAGAGACAGGAAATGAGGTGAATGCAAATATTGTGGAGAGGGTTGTGATTTTTTTCTCTTTGCCTTGGAAAAGACAAAAATAGTTGAAGGCTGGAGGTCACTTGAGCCCCCCAGCAAGTCTTTGTAAGAACAGACAGCAATCTCCAGGTCTGCAGGTGATAAGCTATCGTTTTTCAGAAATATTTTGTATACCTCCTGCTGGGCTTTTCTGGCATTCAAGGGACAGATCAATATTTGGTATTTTCACTGTGTTTGAGGTGCTATTGTTCTTTGTATTTGAAAACACAGTAACTGTTCAGATGTTTATAAAGGTAGTCAGGGCAGCTTCAGAARGAATGTGAAGCAGAAAGAAACTAAAATATATTAAACCAAGCAAGAAGTCTTCAAACTCAAATTATTCCAAAAGGTTTTACCAAATCAAAGGAACAATCTAACATTTTTTTAGGCAATACACTCAGCAATTGCCAAACAGCCCCAGCTAGAAGCCATTCTTTCTCTTGGTGAAATTGTTTCTAAAAATTAGAGTACTCAAGCAAAGCCAAAAAAAAGATCCCAGGTAAGTATCTGTGTGTCTTCAGCTAGCACTATCAGAATATTTTTATTAAAATAAACAAACAAAATGCACACAAACCCACTGTATTAGTGAGGCCTATATATTTCTCCTGTTACAGCTAATGAACATCGAGAAACTGTCTGTCTTTTCAATGAACAAAGGCTAAGCCAGATTATGTACCTGCATGCATGAGATGCAATTAGACTGGGGGGGCCCTACCTGTGAGAACAGAAGCTCAAAATAATTGCCAATTCTATAGATTTTTTCCTAAAGAACCAGGTAATAGCTTAATTATGTACCCTCTAAAGTTGCCTGAAGAGATTTCAAAAATTTACAAAAATTAATTTAGTCTCTATTTGTTTTTGTCTCTGATTGGCCACTCATTGCTGAGCAGGGTCACTTCAGAATGGAAAGCTGAAAATGAAGATCAGGTATTACCTTGGTACAACTCTTTCTATTTAAAGGCAACATATCCCAGAATCTCATTTCTCTAAACATACCATSTTTTAATAACAACAGTCTCTTACCTTACATATGCCTTTCTAGTCATACCTGTATCTCAAGAAATCCTGTGCTTCTGCTCATGATCATTTCCCTTACTCTACCTTTTCCTCTCTTTGGGTCACACTCACCACACAGCTGCAGCTAGTTAATCCCCTGCCCCTGTAGTTACAATCAGCTCCAAGAGAAACTCCTTAAGAACCCCACCAGCTTACTTCTACTTGTTGTACTGCCTTCAGTTCCCTATTGTCTTCTGCTATTACCATGTAAAAAAAGTTTTCTACTTATTTATTTTACTTTCTATGAAAGAAAGCATTTACCCTGCTCACTAGCATTAATAAGGCTTATGACTGTCTACATATCAGCCAGCTGTGGTTGTTATAAGGATACAAGGACAGAAATTTAAACTAACTGCAAATAAATGGAATTCACAAAGTGCCTGTAGGCTGTTTTCCTGCATCACCATTCCCTACATGCTTTCTTCAAATCCAACTTTGACTCTAGACACAGGTCCTTTTTGGTTGCCACTGTACCAGGGAAAGAAAACGCCTACCCTTCAGCCTACTCCAGGCTCTTCATTATCATACTCCTTCCTGAAAGCTGCCACTACTTCTAACTGACCAAATTCATTTTAGTAGAAAGAACAGAGTTAACACAAGCTTACCTATCTACATATTTTAGCTCCCCTAGCTTGTTTTGCAAACACAGTCACATGTTGCTATTTTGCTAGAAGTAAATGCAGTTTAAATTATTCTTCTCTGCCATTTCAGTCTGCTCATTCCCATTCTCCTACCTCAGACCACCACTGGTGAACTCTGGTCACAAAACTGCTTGTATAGTCATGCTCTTAACTGGCATGGTAAATGTCTTGTTACCTTGAGTGGCCCTGAGTGGCCACAGGAACTGTAAAGCCTCAAATTTTCAGGAGAATTTTAACTATTTTTGTCCTGGTAGCTCTTACCATCAAAAGTAGTTTCTTCCTTACTTCACCATACAGCAACAGTTTCTCTCTCACCTGCTCAGAAGTTGTGGCAGGGTGGTCTTAAGAGACTTCGTGATGCTAAAGATACTGGCACACCTCTATCTTGATTTTGTGACCTTTCACAGCCTGAAGTATCTATTGACACACAGCCTATCCCAAAAGCAGGAAACCTAATTCCAGGAACATATTGCTACAGAATAGTCACAGATTCATTTGCAGGAATGTAAAGAAAGGAAACAAAGAGGAAAGAAGAGTGCACATTATCTGTGTTCTTCCAGTTGAGCTCTCACTTCCTTTGTCATTTTCCTTTCTAAACCCTTATCTCTGCAAAGCCATGTTAGAAGAACCACACTCAACCTTTTTTTCAGCATTGTGTGTCAATGAAACAGCAAGTAAACCTAAAATCTCCATCATCAGATGCCTAACATTTTGTTCCCTTGCTATTGGCAAAAGCAGCTATGTTTTCACTAATGTAAAGTCAAAAACTACATTGCTGACATAAAAGGAACAAGAACAGGCAATGGGTTCTGCCCATCCCGGGCCAGTCATCAAATTATGCTGTACTGTTTGCGSTTTTTGCAGACAAAAGTGACACCAAAAATGTTTTGTTTCTTTACCATTGTGTAGTCACTACAGCAACATTACTATCACCTTACAGACACCACTCGGCCTCATAGCTTCACATGGCATCAGTAACAATCTGGAATATTGCCCTATCTCTTGTTTGCAGTAGCTTAAGTTGTTTTAGAGCTGTCCTAGAATATCTCAATATATTATATATAAAATATAACTATATAATACATATGGTTACAGGCCTCATACCAGAGCACTATAATGAGTAAGTAAGAATAACCTGTTGGACTTAAGTCTCAGTATCCATCCTAAGTCAATCTCCTGTCTCCTGGGTAACCTGTTCATTGTATTACAGGAAGAATGAGGCCAAAATCTCACTTCTGGACAGCACAGACCTTTGAGAAGGTAAAGAAAGAAGAGAGTACATCCATTCTTAGACACTGACCTCATTACAGTGGTATTGCAGCATCCCATCCTTTTTTCTATTTACTGTCAATAATCTCACATATGGAAACAAAAAGGTAAAATGAGGCATAAAGAGACTAAATGACTTATCYCAAATTGCACTGGAAGTCTGCAGCAGAGCAGTAATCAAGTCTGGTCTCATGATAGTCCCCTAAACATGGGGGTTTCTAGGACTTCCTGGCCTTAACTCTACTCCCAGTGTAACAGCTGTTTTTTCCTACAGCAAGCCAGTGAACAGTCCAGAACTAACTGCTCTTGGTCATGCACTCTGGAATTACACTAWGTGGCATGGACCTTTCTGGGGGAAACTGGTATCTAGTCTATTAAGGTCTATTGCATGTTGAAGGCTATTAGTGAGTAGATGCACCGCACATTATTGCTTGCTCCCTCCCTCCCTTCCCCATATTCACCAGTCCTCAGTCTTTCCCTGGGCATTCAGAACAGCCATGTTCTCAGCAACATGCCAATAATACATAGAAAAGACAGGGTGAGTGACCTGGCTGGGGAGAAACATTTCACCCACCCATTAAAAAGACCCTGAGCCAAAGTAACACAACAGCCTATTATCAGTGCTCAGGAATCAGCAGTGAAATAGCTGATTAGAGCYATCCCAATCATCTAGCAGAAGTGATTGAGTCTTACTAGGCTAAGACCATTACTTATGCTAGTTCTTGGATCTAAGGCATTTGAAAGAGACAGGTCAGATTTACAGAAACTAAGTCTTGATTCTCAACTGTTTGCATGGGAGATAGAGCCTAAGCCTTTACTGCAAGAAACAGTACACTTGATAATGCAGCGGGTAACAAGCAGGAAGTTCTTCACAGGGGTGAGAAGCAGATTGAACTGTTCAGGTGCTGTAATAACAGCAACTGTATTACTACTAGCTTAGCTGGGGTTCAGTCCTTCTAGCCATTTCACTGAAAGGTCCACAAGTACAATTATTAACAGAGATAGATCGTTAATTGAATGTATTTTTAATAGGGTCACACAGGGTTGGTTCTTTGCACCTGGAAGAAAATATAAACTCTTTAGATAGTAAATCTGCAGATGACTCAGCAGTCTGAAAAAGGTAAAGTAAGTAACAAGAGCAGGGCACTGGGACAAACCAGTTGCTTAGTAAATTGGCCTATGTGCATTGCAGAGTTACTCAGATGTAAGAATGTATCTAGGCCTGAAGAATTCAGGTCATACTTCTGTGATAGGGCAGTATGTGGGGGAAGCAGTAATCAACTTGAGCTCTGCATGAAACATTATGGCCAAAAGGACTTATGCAATCCATGGGTTTCCCCTCTGCATATTCTGTTGGTGTAAACCCTGACAAAATACTGGGTTTCTGGTATCTCTAATTGAAGAATGAAATAAAAAAGTGAGAGAAGACTCAGAGAAGAGTTGTGAGATTATATCAAGCTTCCTATATATGACACAGAAATATACTGATGGAGGCTGGTCTATTTAATTTGTTCATGTCTGATTTGACTGTACTGTTTTAATCTCAAGGAGATTTAGTGTCTATCTGTTGGCTGTGCTTGTCGCTCCATAGTTGTACTTATTCCTGTTGCCAAAAGAGACTATGAAAAGGTATATATTTTTACCTTTGATGTACAGCTTGGCTTTTTAATGCTAGTGGTAGAAAAGGGGAAATTCATACCTCTTCCCTGAAATAACAGAGATTAGCCAGGGTATTCCTGCTTTATGGTATTAAATATCTCTGGTGCACAGGGTTAGGCAAGATCAGGAAAAGCTTTCTACCAAACCAAATTGTTAAGGAACAGACAATTAATTGTTTTTTTCTTCACGTGTAGTGAAGTGCATAGTTTGCTATCCAGGTAATCTGGGAATGTCACTTAACAAGTTCTGTGTTAACACAAGGATCTAAGAGAATGATGAATCTCCTGCTCTCTCCAGATCTCTTTCAGGGGACACGGCAGTTTGTGGCTTTTGATCTTTTACATAAGATTAATAGTTTCAAGTTTGTTACAGGGTGTGTTCTGCAGAAGTATGTGGAGTAGGTGTTCTGAAGACCATTCTGGACCTTCCAGACATAAATATGACATGGTGGCAGTAAGCAAGTCTTGATGAAAAGGTGATTCCATGTTCACTGTGATAGCAATTCCTTGGGAGGTTTTGGGCGAGCTGTCTAATTTCTGTCTTAGGTTTCCTCATTCTGTCAAGTCRGGATAAAATAGAGTTACCTTACTTCACAATGGAGAATGGGATCAGCTAATGCTAGTAAAGTTCCTGAAGATGGTATATGTTGAATAACAAAAATATAGGCTAAGAATTTGATTCTCATAAAAGGAGTTCCCTTTGCAGCACTGTGAGAAACATAAAGAAATCCAGTTTTGACTAGTTAATTGAGCAAACATTCCAGCCTGCCCTAAAATATGCTTGCTATGCTTTTTCAGATTTTTTGGGGAAGTGTATCACCCCTTAGCATGTTCATGTCTCCACCAGTCTGAGGAGTAACTGCCTGTTCCAACCCCCCTAGGGCTCATCTGCTGCTCCCCCATTCCCGTCAGGTTGGATTTCTTTAAAGAGTACATCATTTGCAGCAAATCAGTTCATGCAGTGGAAAAGGGAAGACTTTCATATTCACCACTAGATTGGTTGCACTGTCTACTCCCCAAACCAAGCTTTTTACCCACCTTGACTGGTCTCTATARTGCTATTTACTGTACATTGTCATTTCCGCCTTTGCTCACCTCCRTCTTTCAGAAATGCTGCCTCAGAGTGCTTTTCCACTGCGTGCTATTTCAACTATGCCTGATTAGCCCTCTGCCTTCTTCTATAAAAAAATCCAAATCTCTCTCATTGCCTTCAAAACTCCTTGGAAGTCTTCCTTCATCTATGCTTTGATTTCTCCCTCTCTCCTTGCTGTGCTTTCCCTATTACACACAAGCTTCCTTCATTTGCTTTCTTTACCCTCCCCAGTATGCTTTCCCCCATGGCACCCGTGTCTGCATTCCTGGCCCCCTCCCCGCGGCAGTGTATGCCAAAAGACATTCCAGGGCCCAGACCGCATAGCTGGGGTCTCTCTATTTTCTGTACTGTACTCTTGATGTGTTTTCAGCCTGATGCAAAGCTCATTCAACCAACAGAAAGAGTTCCTTTGACTTTAATGGATTTCAAATGAAGACTTTAGACTACGTCTCCACAGCAGCACAGAAATAATGACAGTGTTGTGTAGAGATACCCATGCCAGATTTAAACTAATTAGGTTGGATCCCCAAAACCATCTAACCATGGAAGCAGAGAACTCAATACTGGATAATTTACACTAATGAGACTGTAAGCTTGTCAAAGAAGAAAGCCTATGTTTGCTTTAATCCATTTCCAATTTAACATCATATGCACATTGCTTTTTAAGAAACATCTACTACTTTTTAAAATCAAACAARCACATGTCAAGATAATCTCTCCTTTCATAGTAAAGCAGCTTTACAGAGTAATTGACTAAAATATTCAATGCTTCCTAGTCAACTTCTCTCATCTGCCCCTCTGGACACTAAACAAAGAAATCTAAGGGTTACCTAAGACCACATTATAAGCAATGTTTTACAAAAAGACAGGGACTACAGGGCATAAGAGAATGCATGTGATTTATCTATCCAGTTATTGGGGAAAAAGACAATTAATCTTTCGTTACACAGTACACATAGGGACAGCCATACCTTTCCTTGTAAATAACGTTGGTATTATTTTATCCTTTCAAAACAGACCAAAAGCAGATACAGAACTCTCCACTCTGAAGTTCAAGTTTTCCCCTAAAAATCAGAGATCTATTTTCTACCTTACATTTATATATCATCATTATTGTCTAAACATTTTCCCATTCTGATTCTGAAGAAAAGCTTGATTCTTTTTTAGTCCATACACAAAGGTCACTGTGATGCCCATTCTGCCACCAAGATTCTGAAGAGCCCACATTTCTGAAAGAAGACTGACTTCTTGCAGTGTTTCTCATTCAGCAGCCACCACTGAAGCCAGAGCTATCTATCTCCATACTCTTGAAGACCAGCCCACTTAAACAGCCAACAAAACATGGATTAGAGAATCTTACTAGAGGTTTTTTGAAGTCTTGATCTGACTTTGCTAAGCGCTCCTTAAATAGAGTATCATGTTTTTAGCACACATGGCTTAATTCCTGAAAGTAAAACAGAAAAGAAAGACACAGTATTAAAGGAACATCTTCACTAGAAAATACTGGTAGGCCTGAGAAGGTTGGCAGCTATTCCTGCAAAAAGCTGATTTCCTCTGAAGTACGCAAGTATCTGTGTGCTGGTAGAAGCTGGAGAACTTTAGGCTTGCGTTGCCTTTTTTTTTCCAAAATTGCTTTCTTTCCTTCAACACATAGTAAAGAGAAAGCTCTAAACAAAGCACWTTTGCGAGTCCTCCATTAGCTAAAGGAAGAGAAAGTTAAGCCTCTAGCTAGGCTGTAAACAAGTTCCTTCTCGTCCCCAAAACAATGAAGTGGAGCTTGTAAGCAACTGCTAGTTAAAACATAGTCCTTTGCAATTACTCCCTTTCCTCAACCTTATGCCCGGTAACAAGTTTCCAGTGGTTTTGGAGTTCCTGCTTCTCTTCAGACTAAAGCCTGTGTAATTGGTGAGAATTAAAACATAGGAAAAACAAAGAATAAAGGGTGTGTCAAAGAAATTCTTGCTGAAAAGCAAACTTTTCTCCAAAGCTGCGTTTCTCCATTCTCACCCACAGAAAATGACTTTCCTCCCAATGCAGGAGCATCACCAGCCTGGAGCAGTGGTTGTAATGCACCAAGTCAGCAGGATCTTGTGGACACCGACAGTGTTCAGTCCCCTCTGCTTGCCCACACAGCAGTCCCTAAGAGCTAACATGGGTCAATATATGCAGGGCTTTTGAAAAGTGCAGAGACAAGCTTCAGAGCTGCTCAACTTTGGTCTCCCCTTGCATCTCCTACTTGGGACTTAAATGGAGCTGAGAGGTTTGTGGTAGTCTTTTCTATCAGAATGAATTTATGTTAATACCAGATGCAATAATATAAAATGAAGAAAAAATGTCCTAATTATTTGTMGGATATGCACTATCTACTCCAGTATTTTTAATCTTGCTGAGATTAAAGAAGAACTCTCTACCATAACACTAATTTTTACTGTGCTTGGGATATTCTTCGATTCTACAAATGACAGATAATAAATCCAAAGTCTGGTTCTGGATAAATACAGGATAAATATAGGCAAGAATAACCCCAGTGTCACTTTTTAAACTATAAAATATCCTTTTTTCATATTTTTTCATTTTGAAAATAGTGAGATTTATTTAATTTTTTTTTCTGGAGAAAACTATTCAACTGTTTCAACAARTTTACCCTACAGAGTGGAATCACATATTTTCTCAGAGCTATATACATCCTCACAGAATTGAGACTGTTGCATTAAAATTTCCAATCCCTTACATAAAGCAGTAATTTTCAAAATACAAAAATATTTATCAAAAGGATACAATTATTTATTTTCTATAATCCTGAATCATTCTCAAAAGCTTTAATAAAGTTAGCGATTATCTGTCTCTATAATTAACWTATTAGATGAAGTGCCTCATTTCACTTCTGAAGGAGACAAGGTATAAGAATGCCAAAATACCTAACTGACTTGCTTATAGAATTAGGGTTTTTTCAGTCACACAAGCATAAGGTATCAGATCAGTTTAAATTAGCAGATGATAACTACATTAAATTTAACTAAAAACAGAGGTAAATAGAGATCAAGAAAAATTATATAACTSTGACTATATTTTTCATGACCATTTTTGTTTTTGAAAAACAAGAAATCTCCAATACAGAGATTTAACTGCATTTCTCTTAGAGTCAAAATGCAGTCAACTGGCTTGTGGGCAAGGCAAAGTATGRTACAGATCACATAGATGCTGACAGACAAATTTCTTACTCCAAGAGAATCCTCCTAACAAGGATAAGCCCCAAGTGTGCTACTGATTTGCCCAATCAAACCATTACACCCACAGAGAAATGCATTCAAACCAGCGCTCTCCACACCAACCCAAAGACTGATCTATATRGGTGGGATGGTAGGATCAAGAACATGAAAGCCAAGTTTTAATGTTGTTAATGTTGGTGTTCTTGCTGCAACGACAGGCTTAGTAAAATTACATTAAATTACATGGCACAGCTTGACAGGAAATCTAATTGTGAAGGAGAGAAATTGCATACATTTAATAGTTTGGTTATGTAGAAATAAAAATTCTTAGAAACAAGGAATATGAATTATCTCCACTAAAAACATTAAAACAGTAATATCTATTGTCCTTGGAAAGCCATCGCTTATACCAGGGACATTACTGTGCTGTTTTTAGTAATTGCACTACGAACTGTATCGACACTTGAAGRGAGATAAACACCTGTTGAGAGAGAGAAAAAGACAAAACGATGAAAGCAGCAGTCACACAGCAGGCCTCCAGAAGTATACCAACTGTGAGGAAAAATAAAATTCAGCCAATTCCCCTGAAAAGTGTACATATAACGGGTCTCCCCATACCTATTTCTTGAAATTTTGCTCATTAGCTGAAATTCTCTCAGCCTCTACACACTTATCATAACCTTACTTTTCATATGCCACAATAATGCTATTTGGCCACGTTATGGCTAAATTATCAGTGTGGCCGAAACGCTAGAGCACAGCCTCCCTGCTGCCTCCAAAGCCTCTCCGTAACTGCGCGCGACACCTGCRGACAGATCTGAGCATGGCTGCGCTCACCAACTTCACCAGCAACGCTGCACACCAGCGAAGCGCAAGTAAACACCAGGCYGCATCATGCAACGCAGGGCTGTCTGGTGCCATTTATTCACCTATTAGAAGTGAATAAATAAATAAGATTGCCTCCCCACTACTCCACTAACAATTGCTGACACTTGGAAATAAAATACTCTGTGTCTTCTTTCTCAGCTGTTGTCCACTTCAAATAGATACTGAGGATTAAATTGCTGAAATATTAACACAGAGTATATCCTGAACTTTCTGAGCAAAAGATGGACCAGATGACCATACAACCATGAAATTTAATACTTGTGAGTTGAACCCCCCCCCTTTTTTTGCATTTTAAAATATTTATACCCAATTTAGCATTAGAATTACTTTTCAGGTTGACATTCCCAAATACATTTTTCAGAATTGTTTGAAAGTCTGCAAAAACAAAAATTCMGGAATGCTGACATTTTGCCCTGATCCAAAGTTTGAGCTTGATGCTAGAAACATTTTGCTCCCCAAAACACTGTCTTCTTGAAAAGATACAAAACTGTAGGTGACTTCTAATGTCTGGAAAGATTTAATTGAATTTTTCTTAGACCACTTCCCCCAAATTCCAGCTAAAATAATCATATTCTTTCTTCCTAAAATCCGTTCTCAGTTTCAGTTTCTAGCCTAACACTATTTCAGTCCTAGACACTGTGGTGCACCATTAAACAAATGCTTCATTCTAAAAGTTAATGCACTTCAGTTAATATTAAACACTGAGATTCTTTTCACAAAGTGCCATCACTGACAAATTCACTTTCAAATTGAAGCTCACTATAGCACTTTATTATCCAGTCATTCTTTCGGGTTTTGTATGTCATTTGGGGTAAAACTTACAACTCACTATGACCAAGATTTTTTAAAACAACTATAGACACTGGGTGCTTAGCTTTACTTGGTTATTGTAGAGTGAATGCTCAACAGTTTCAGAAGCCACCCCAAAACTTACATACCAAACATCATAGGCATGGGTACCATGAATGCACATGGTATGAACAACACGGATGAAGCACATCTATACAAGGCTTTAAGGCACTGCTGCAGGCCACATGTTAAACCTTAAGCTTTACTAAGTTCTGCTTTACTTCAAAAACCTAGCTTCTCAGATCAAAAGTTTCTCATTAATTAGTGTTCCAGACTTACATAATTTACTACTGCTTTGTTTTTCACATCAGCAGAATGGAATGAGGAAGGCCTCGGACAGCAAGAAGGAAGCTCCTACCCTGGTGGAAGAGGATTTAACAACCAGCATTACCACCTAGTGGACAGAGACTGCTCCTCTCTCATTTTACACTCTAGTCCTCTAACCTTCATCCACATATAATATTCTAATATTTCTCTTTGTTGATATATTAATCAATTAGTAAATCATTGTATCTGTGCTTGTATTGTAATTATTTGTTCTCAGTACGCTGTCACTGAAGCCCCAAATCCAGTGAAGCATKAAAACACACACATACTACAGTTTCAAGCACTGCTTTGGGTAAATCAAACCTCCCAAAATTATTCAGTCTCAGCTTGATGTTCCCTGTCATTTTTCAATCCTCTCTCAAGAGGTTTTCTACTTTATATTAAAATACTTCACATTTCAGAACTTCGAAAAATCCCAAGCTATTCTTCAAGACTCTTTGTTTTATAAATAAATACATTAAGGACACTATTAACATGCTTTGGTTCAAAAGGAAATGAGTGCCCTGTTAGACTTAAAACCCCATGAAACCTAAAGACAAGCTAACAGTCCAAAGTAAAGCATCCAGGACCAGACTGCAAAGCTATTTAGGTACTCCTGCTGATTTAGGAACCAACATACCTTGCAGACTAAAGCTGATTTATGATTCCCTCAGGGAATGTTGTGTTTCATCCCTGAATTTTCTGTTACCATAACACTTTGTCAACATTCTCATCACCCCCTTTACACCTCTGCCTGAATGGTTAATCTGCATTCTGCAAAGTCCATTGAAGGACTATCTTTCCTTCCATTTCCTTTCATATTGTTTGACTGTTTTGAGTACCTTGAATTTCTGTTACATTCCAGTCCTATCAGACTCTTGCAATGCCTGTAGGTTTATAGCCTTATATATATTACACAAATTTAATTAAATCAGTTTACAAACCCAGAGTTCCCATTTTGGACATAGCCCATCTTTTCATGCGCTTCTGTGATTCAGAAACCTCTGACCACCTGGACTCATTAGTGTTCTCATGACTTAAGCAGAATTTGGACATTTCTGTCTAATACTGAGATTCCTCAGACTCCCTATTTGTCTACTACTCAATCAATACTCATTTCTCAAATCAGCACTTGCCTTTTTTCAGTGACTATATTTTATTGTAAAGGGACAGCTCCATGAAACATCTGAAATTTAAGCACAAATTTAGTGCTTTGACTGGGCGTATCAATCCCAGAAAGAATGATCTGCCATTTCTAAATCTGTAAGGTTATAGAAGCATGTCAGGGCATATTCCCCATTTGAAGCCAGCTTTAGCACAAGAGTCAAGAAGGACTAAGCAGTTACAGAGGCAGATCCCTCTAGGAGATGTGCTGTTACAATGGCCACACAGAAGCACTTTGAGCGTCTGAGAAGCCTTCAGTCTTTTTTTCCTTCTGAATGCTGTACATTTCTGATTTAAAAATAATTTTACCTAGAGCSTACTGAGCATGAAAAGTAGCAGATTGGCAGCCCAGGAGGCTCCACAGAATGTGATCATATACAGGAAAATGAGACTGTATGTTCCAAATAAACCGGRTTATCTTCTTTCCATATGTCATTCTCAGCTGTTGGCTTAATAGCAGTGCACTCCCAGGGTCATCTCTCTCTTGAAACTGTATCCTGACTGTATCATGAAGTAGGCTCCAGAAGAGCAGCCCTTCAGACAATTTGCCATGCGGCTTTAATCAGGAACCCTAGATAAGGCATGCATACAAGCAGGGAATGACGGCAGAGTATGCGAAGTTTTGGCTTACAGCCACATGCACCAAGAGAGAAGCTCTGTTCAGTGACTGCACAGGCAGTGAGAAAGAACACATTTTCCTACTTGTGCACATTAGTCAAACTCAGTGCTGTTGCTAATAACCCTTTGAGGCTCACAAACTTTCTTCACTTTTCCAAATGCAAACTACCCTTCTCTTCCCTCTTGTCTTTCCCTCATTAAGTTCAGGTACTT
Source organism: Rhea americana (assembly GCF_003343005.1). NCBI lineage: Eukaryota > Metazoa > Chordata > Aves > Rheiformes > Rheidae > Rhea > Rhea americana. The sequence goes on from NW_028186150.1 coordinate 104,870, forward strand.
TTATTTTACTGAGTACTTTCTTTTGGTTCAGTAGAGTGATTGTTCTTTTATATAAATGACTGTAAGACAAAATAATAAAATACCATAAAAATACATTTCTCTAAATATTTAATGAAGAATGATAATTATCTGTACTGCAGTAATAGGCAGGGCTCATGTCAAAAATTACTATTTACTTTTAATTTGCTTGGATTAAAAAAAAAAAAAAAAAGACAGCTATTGCTCACACCATGTCTGGTAATGCATCTAAAAACTGGAGCACCATGCCACATTAGGGCAGCAGAACCCCTCAGTGCAGAAAGAGGAACTGTGTATATACCTGTGTAGAGCAGAAAGCTAATGCTATTAGCCCCTTTTTTTTTGTGGAGCAAAATAAGTGTTGTTAGTCTGGGCCCAGCTTTCACCTTTGCCTGAAATGATGTTTTCAGGTTCCTTGATAAAGAAGACAAAGTCACACAGACCTCCCAGGCATTTGTCTCACCTGTGAAGATACATGGGAAATCAAGCTCTCTGCAACTATAAAATCCTCCATCATATAGTAAAAAAAAWTAGCTTATTTTCTCATGAATGCTCCTAAAGAATGATCACTCAAATTAACTTCTAGCTACATTAGCTTCTAGTGATTTCTTATTAGAAGGGTATTTTTTATAGCACCTTACTGTCGATATATAGATGCTAGTATACCAAATATCCCTATGCATCCACAACAACCTACACGCAGAAGAGCACAAGGAGGCCAGTAAGCCACAGAATAGAGTGCCAGTTCCAGCTAGTGGTGTCACCTCTAATCTCACCAGGAAACAAACTCTATCCAATTAGCAGGTCTCTACCASTAAAACTGCATCCAAACTACAGGGGATATATCAATTCCATTATACTGGTTTTATCAGTGATACGATTTGTGATCACAGGAAGKGTTAGTATAAAAAGTATAAAGTTCAGTATACAGAAAACTCATTTCCTTGTAAGGCAGTGGGCTCAGTTTAATTTCCTTAAGGTCAGTGAAATGACACTGGCAATGACTGAGGCCCAGTACTTCTGATAATGAATATTCCTACAGTTGAATTCCCTTGCAGACCAATTAATTACCTCCATACCCTGCTGGTGTGTTCCAAATTTTATTTTTATTTCAAAATCCAAGCTACATAACTAGAAAAATCATGTGGCTGAGCCAAACTGTGACTTTATGGGTTTTAATTTTTGAGATTAAAGCAAAGTACAAAGACACACCCAGTCAGCAAAGTCTGGAGACAATAAGATGTAAAGCAATCCTCCTTCTGACCTCACATTAACACAGAAATCACCCTACAGCATGCAAGTGTCAGCCAACAACGGCACCTACTTATTTCCTGTCAGCTTGTCCCTTTGATCTAACCTGATCCTTCTTCACTTTATTAAAAACGTTCTAATCTTTTGTCTTTGATCTCCCTGTAGGATTCTTCAAAGAGTTTCAAATTAGCAAACATGCAAACAACAAAAAAAATATACTCTGTATCTGCAAGAAACAATGATGTGGGGAGCTGTTTCCTTCCTCAACACACAAGTTTAATGAGGGGCAGCATTTTAAAGCCAAAAGATGTCATAGTTATCTGTTGTTTATTGGTATTAGGGTGGATGACAGCGTCCAAGCTTTTTTCTGGGGGGTGGTTTGCTCTGAAGGTGTAACAAGGCAGCCCAGCAGGGGTAGCAAAAAAGCCATGTGCATACTTCATTCAGCATGCCAGATGAAAGGATTATGTCACATTCAAGAGCAACAAAGAGCTCTGTTTAAGTTTGTACCAGGCTGGAACTATGGGGCAGCCGTTAAAGACCACCAAGGTTTTAAATAAAATTGGACACTTTTAAGTTTCCTCTAGCTTTCCTTGTGGTAAATCCACCCAATAAGAAGAGAATGTCAGCATCTCCTGGGAGGAAGATCTCTGAGGGTTAAGAGAGGAAAAAAAGCTTAACATATAGATATATACATGTACACACACACGTTTGACATATAATATATAAGTTTTTTTTAATTAACCCCCCCATCAAGTTAAGAACATCACCTTGTTTGTTTTGTTCTAGCTTACATTTTATTCAACAGGRTAAATAATCATGGAAAAATGTTTTAGGAAGGAAGAATATTGCTCTAGCACTTCTTATAGCAAAATCGAATAGCTAGCATCAGTCTATCCCCAAAGATACACATGGTCCAAATAAAATTATTGTCTTTTATTGTTGAATACTACTGCCTCTGAAAAGAAGGGCTATGAAACCACGTTAGAAACACTCTATAGGCTGCATTCTAAGTTCACCACGTGTGTCTGCTTCTTAGCAAGGAGATTTTAACACACACTCCACAGAGAAGTACGTTTGTAGTCAGGCACTGGAGTGGTCTAAAATACATTTCCAAAATTATCCAGGCCACCAGGATGCCCTCACAATTACAGTTTATAACTCAGGTCCCAAAGTGATGTCTGTAGAAACCAATGAACTGTGAGACAAGAAATCTTCTCAATAAAATCTCAATCCAATGGAAATAAATTTAAACATATGCACTTTGGCTAGCATTCCTTATACCATGCTCCTTACTTCCAAGGTTAGAACACATGGAGCCTCCATACCTTTTCTTCTTTCACTTTTTATCACCCTGAAATATACTATGATTAGAAGTACCAGGTATATATTATGAGAATTAAACATGGCTTACACAATAGACTATTAATACTCTTCTAACTCAAAACAATGTAGTTCATTAGATAAAAGCCTACTAAAGATCAGAACTGATGTAGATATTCACAGAGTAATATGGATAACTCCAGTAAGCCTCTTGAAGATGTCCTGTGCTGTCTCCTTATAATACTAGTTTTAAGCAGTTCATGAAACACTGCTGCTTGATCACAGACTATCCAGCCAAGAAGCTATGCCAACAGCCCTTTAGTTGTCTATGTTAATGATATAATAGATTTGAGAGAATAAAGCAAAGATTAAAAGGACCTACTAAAATAATGTATCAAAACAAAAAAGCAAAACTGCACAGAAAATCATCTATACAGTTAAAGTGATGTTACRGCTATAAATACATTTCTTGAACAGACTGTAGAGAATCTTAAAGTGAGAATTTCTGTTGGCACAGCAAGGTACTTCAGTTAATCCAGGTGTCCCAGCATTAAATTTAATAATAATAATAATAAATTGAAATCTTTGTGAAAAAAAGTCATACTCAAGGCTACCCACTCTACTGATAAAAGCAGAGGTTTTACTTAGTCCAAGACCATGCAGAAATATTTAACAAAGAACTATTGGGAMTGTCATCCCCCCTTTTTTTTTTAACGGTGTACTAGCACTCAGTATCTATCTGACAACAAATGATATGCTTTTATCCAAGGGACCTTCCTATTAGRTAATGTCCCTTTGCTGGCTGTTGTTAATGATGAAAGGCAGAGTTCAGATTTCCCAGAACTGTTGCATACTTCAGGGTGCCCTAGATGCACGATCCCCAGCCAACTTCTTAGTAGGCCTCTTGAGGTCTAGCTCTTACCTCAGCTGAATCCACCATGCAGCCTACTTCCAAATACTGAAAGCATCATTCATTCCCCAACTCCTTATATATCTTCCTGCCTGGGACAGTCCAGTTCAGCAGGGATTGAATGGACAGCCAACAGTAGGTGTCCTTTCTTCACATGCGACACATCAGTTCACAAGTAGGGCTTCAAAACATTTCCCTTGATTTACATAAACCTCAAAACATAACATTTAGAGGAGTACCAAAAAAATGCATCTACTTGTAAAACCAAGTAACATCCAGATACTCTTGAATCTGACAACCCAGCTACAAATACTTTTGAGATTAGACATGTTGAAATTCCAAGTATATTCAGCAGGTTTTGGAATAATATTTTTTCTAGAGCATCTCCAAATTTTCTATTTTTTTCAGTCATAAAATCCAAAATGGGAAAGAACACAGAAGAGAAAAATTGAGGGTATAGTAAAGTTATCTGGACATCATTAACCCTCCAGAAATGTTTAGCTTTGGTTAGAGTGAACAGTTGGGACTTTTTTTTTTTTTTTAATCTATTTTGACTATTTCTACTTACCATAAAACTAATAAAAACTTGGAAAACTTCTCTTAAAGAGGGAAGAGTAACAGAGTTTCTAGGACCCAAGCTTGACTGAGACAGTAGCAAAAAGAGAATGCTGTATCATTTTTGTTGTTAATCCAAGTTGCTTTACACTTAATCAGCTCTGTGAAAGCCAAACTGCCTCTTATTTTCCACTCATTTTGTCATCCCTAAAATACTGTTTTCTTTTATCTACATAAGAGCTGACAAGATATGCTGTCAATATCCTACTGAAATTTCACCAGAACAAATTTTTGCTAAGCTATGATGTACTGTACTTATCTACTTAATCGCAATCTCTCAAAAATCCACCTTTTTCTTTCAAAAAAACCCAAAACAAAAAAAAAAAACAACAGAAATTGCCTAAGCAGAATACTGCTAAGAACGTATAAATTTAAACACTAGTATGATCACATTCTTCTAGGCAAAGTAAATGAAGGAGGATAATAACCTTCTTTATACTTGAATGATTTATACAGACTCATGGCTCMGTTGTTTAAGCCCTGAGACTGCAGATCCACAAGTGCTTTTTTGCTCTTCCAAAACAGCAACAGATTCAGTTCAAGCTGTCATTGTGGCATAGGAGGTTTTGCTCAGTGTATCCTCCTTTAAGCAATCTAAACTCAAGTCATTAAAATCACGGAGCCTGCAGGAATTCTGTATTTACTGCTGGAAAATTTGGAAATTAAAACAACCCCATCAGATCAGATCACTGGAAATTATGCCAAAGAGGATAACTTATTGATTATTCCCACCAAATTCTCTTGAAACAAAAGAACTGGAAGAAGCCTTCACTGTAGTCTTGGCTCTCAGAGACAGCCTTTTTAGATCAAATTACAATGCAAACATACTCCTCCTTTAATCTCATATGCATAGCCTATATTAGGTGCATGTTTAGTGGGAATACAAGATTAATTTCACATTATTTTCTTTAACAGCACTAAACTTTCTCCGTTTAATTGACTAATTTCCTTCTCAAGAACTTTAAAAATGCATTCATAAATGAATTTTGACTTTGCAAAATTATTAAGATTATGGAGTCAAATGACCATCTGCACACTCACAATGCTATTTGATACGTGCATAAGATTATCAAGTTAACTACTTACAGTGAGTGAAGCATCCACATACTGTATTTTCCTCAAAGGCCATCAAGAGGATCATTTGTCTTGTGGCCAATGCACTGGGCTGAGAATCAGATCTTTTTCCAGCTCACAGTTCTGAAAAGTTTCTGCTTATTTTAGGCCTGTCACTTCCTTTCTGGGTACCTTTGTTACAAAATGCATACAACARAGAGAATATTTCTCTTTTCTCACGTTTTCCATTTTGTTGAAATTTTACATTCTCCGGGACAGACTATTTCTATGCTTCTTAGCATGGTGGGATCTAGCAGCTCTCGTTTGTTCCTGTAATATAAATAATGACAACACAGCTCCACCAGGGAGCTCAGTCGTGCCCATTACAGTCTCCTGAACACAGCTGACTAGTTTAGACCGCAGTGCTACCTGTGCAGAAACACCTGCCATTTTTGGTTCCGGTAGGAACTGCCTGGTTTAAGATTATATAGAAGAACTGGAAATTATCCATTGGAGCTCAAGTACCAGAATCATAGTCTGGAAATTCAGGTATATTTTATTCAATAGGACACAGGCCTCGCGCAGCATTGCTCCTCTTAGAGTCAGCCATGACCTAAGAGCCATCCAGGCCACCACCTTGCCCACAAGAGACGCCACGAGCATGCACCCAGGGAAGAGCGAGAGCTGGGAAGCACGCATGGTTCTTCTCTCAGCTCTCTGGATCTTCACCTCTTGTTGCTGAAGCTGAACTCCTGGACCGTAGGTGGTTTCCAGGCGTTTCACAACCCTCAATGGATTACTTCCCAGTACTTCGTCCAGTCGGTTCAGCTCCGACAAACTTCACTGTCCACAGGAGATGACACAAGCGCTGGCAGGAGTTCTGCGAGCCCCTGGCTTAACGAACAAAATAACCTTTTTGCTTGCTTTGAGCCTGCCTCCAGCTTGCTCTGCGCAAAGGCCCCTGACTCCTGCAGACGGTGCGCCCTCCCGGCGGCAGCCTTCGGCTTCCTCCCCCTCCTCCTCCTCCTCCGGGGGCTCCGGCCAGGCCGGCTCTCAGCCGCCTCAGCGCGCCCCGACTCCTCCCGCGGGCCCTGCCGCCCGCCCCGGCAGCCCCACGGGGCCCCCGCGCCCTCCCGCCTCCAGCCCTGCCCGTGGCCCGCACGGCGCGGGGCGCCTCGGGGCGCCGCGAGCTCCGCGCGCAGGCCCGTAACGGCCTAACCGCCGCCGGCGCGCGGCCCCGCCCCGCCCCGCCCGCCGCGGGGCGGCTGGTGCTCTGGCAAGCACGGCCGGGTGATGTGGTATGATTGATTCGAACAGTCATCGCCGCTGAAGTGCTTTTTCTGTGATTACCTGGGGGCAGTATTTCTGAAAAATTAAAATTAGATGCCCAGACCTGTTAGCAGCATCAAGATCCAGTTTTGTTATTCTGTCCTAGGGCAGTTGTGAATTGCTTCCACAGCTAAGGCCCTCCTCTCCCCCCAGCTCTCGGGATGGGGTCTAGTTCTGCTCTGCCTGACATTATCCACTCACTACCCTTACTAGAAAATTGTTTCATTACAGGGAAACAACGCTCGCCTTGCTTATAAAAGAAGAAATAGTATGTTTTTWAAAAAGTACTTGATTGCAGCAACAGTACATGTGTTACACAGCTCACTTCACRTCAGTCTTCCTGAAGGAAAGGAGCATCTTTCTGGAAAGAATATCAAACACCTGAGAGTTTCAGAATGCATATTATTTTCTTTCTTTGTGTTTTGCAGTAGAGGAGCAAGTACAAGTGAAACAGCACTCACTACCACTTAGGTAACAACGGGCACCTGCACAACGATCACATTTCACACCTACCCATAATGAGAGCACAGAAGGCAGTGTTTTATCTCAGCTGCAGGAACCTTTACATGGCTGAATGAAACAACAACAAACCCCCCCCCCCCCATTAAATATTATGCTTCCCTTTACTGGGCTCTTTTGTGAAAAGGAAATGTTCTATAAAGCTTATCAAGAAATCTAGCATCTAAGCACTACACCACTAATACTTAGGCTGACATAATTGACATCCATGCAGGCAGGTTGTCAGACCTTCTCCATAATGCTGGATATATATTCCAGACAATACCAGCTACTGGTGTACCCCATCACTAAGATCAGATTAAGTGCCCACAAAGGAAATTCATGTGCTCTAGGCACTTAACGTACATCAAGAATTCCTAGCCACAGTAGCATTTGTTACAAGTTCATTGTATTAAAACCAGGAGTTAATCAGTCTTACACTTTCACCTCAAAAGTTAAGTTATAAGCATTGAAAGGAAAAGTATTAAAGGTACTACAGAACGCTAGCCACAGTGTGTTAGCAGAGTTAGCAGTTGTACAGGATGATATAGGAGGTAAACAACTTGTTTACAAATATTGTTAAATTGCTCTCTATTCAGTTTTCTATTATAATTATGATGCTGATTCAAGAAAGTTGAGAGAAACTGTCTCTGGAGGATACAAGAGAATAGCATTTCTTCTGCAAGTGATAGCAACCTTCAGGTTCYTAGAAGTTCTGGAAAACTGTTTGGAAAATTAAGAGATCACTGTCACTCCAGGAACTTTGTTCCCCTTTTGGAGAGTTCTTTGTGTAGCTTTTCCATAATCATGAAGAAATCAATACACATCATCTACCTCTATTTGTAAACTTTACTTTTCACAGTACTACTGAAAAAAAATGTGTCTTCATCAAATTGATAATAATATGATGTGATCCAAACAATTTACAGTTGTGGGTTATTTGACTGAGTATATTCCAGTTTTTCAGGCTTATAGCAGAACCAGCCCAAAAAGACAATGACATGTCAGACAGAAGTTAGTTTACTTTGCTTTAGATGAACTTACACACAATCAGTGAGGCAAAGGTTACTAGGTCTGCACTTTAAAGACAGTGAAAAAGTTTTACTCATCCATCAYATCTTTTATTTTCTAATATCAGTATGTGATCATCTTTAAGGGAGTTGAGGAATAAAAGTGAGGAACGTACCAGCTGCACTTCATGGATTAACAACCACAAAAATAGAAAGCAACTATACAATCTCTGGGTTTCACAAAACTAGTTTTCATTTGTAACACTTGACGCAACAAGATTAACTGCAACAAGTGAAAAAGCTACTTCTGTAAAGTGCTATTTTTGTTAAAAGTGGCTGGAAAAAAAGCACGACTACAACATAGATTTGAGTATTCGGTGGTCAGATTGTCGATGTCCTCCAAGTCTTTCATTTCAGGCTCTGTGTTTTTTGATGAAATTAATGAGCCCATTTGTTGAACTATCATGAGATGTCACTGGTGCATCTGACTCCAGTTCAGGTTCAATTTTCTTAGCAAGTTGTTTTCCAAGCTCAACTCTGCATTTATGAAAGCAAGACAGGAAAGAAAAACATTAGTGCTAGCAGCCTAAGGTACTTACTGGAAGCCATTCATGTTAAGACAGGTGCTAGTAAAAAGTAACTTGACAGTGAACAGTTTGAACTTTTTTCTTCAGAACTTACTGACACAGTTAAATTACATGAATGTTATTTAACTTAGTGCCATTCATGACCAGCTAGAGGTCTCACAAGGACAGCTGCTTATCTGAACAGATAGCTCTCAAACTACAACATGTGAAAAAACATACGATTTGTTTCAAAAGTTAAGCCAAGTCATTCTGTAGTTTTCTCCTTTTGCCTTTACTGCTTATTTCTGTTATATGGTTTGTCCCAATGTAGAATGCATTCAGCTTGCTACTGTWCATTGTTTAACATGACATCACTCAGAACACTGATCTGTAGCTTCAAGTCAATAAATCAGAACAGCTAAGCTTGGGGCCTGAAAGCTTTCCCCAACTTTCTAAAGGCCATCCAGAAGTTACAGCCCTGGCCARAGTAAGAACCTAGGAGTTCCCAACAGCTGCAGGAAATCAGACTGGATCTGTAACATACTGTCTGCCCTTCCCCTCATTCCATATTTAGTTTTGGATTTCATTCTGGATTTTGATGTGTTGCATTTGCAGCTGTWCTACTTATTCATATGCCCCTCCAGATTTCCAAATTTACAGCAGACACCCACAGCTTTTAGACAGTCTTCCCATTTTCAGTTTCTATTAAAATGTTTTTAGTAAATAAACTGCTCTCGTAGCAAAGCTCTCTGAGAAAAATGTATGTAAAAGGCTTATTTCTAGGCAGCCTTTTTAGAAAAAGATTTTAGTACAAGCTGCTATTCTGTGCCTGTAAAGCAAATTTACCCTTCCAAATAAGACTTTCAGGTGAAAATTTGCCTATGTTATAAAATATATATATATATATGTATACATACACACACACCCCCCCCATCCTTCTTTCTCCTGTGTAAGTTTTCAAACAGTATATTGTACAGTTAATATTACTAAAGATTACAAAGGACATTTATGTTAGCTCAAGCTATAGCCTGCACTGGAACTATGGCTGCTATCTGAAGACATCTACCAATAATGCTCTTGTAATGCCAACATAGAAAACAAAACTCAAAAGGTGGCCAGTGCTGCTTGGCAAATGCCACTTAAGTTCCCTTACATCTTCAGAAACATTCAATAGGCAGCCTATTTTCCCCTCTACAACGATTACTTCTCCAAGAAGATATTGAACTTGCTTGACTATTCTCCCACCCATTTATTACTGCCTCTCTTTATATTTTTTCAGATCAACTAGAATCAAATATTTAGTTAATGGCATATCCCTGTTCAGCCATGCATGACAGCTTTGAGATAGTGACTCATCCCCAGAAAATCTGATTTGTATTTAAAGTGATTTTTTGCTTTAAATATACAATCTATTCTTTTTCATTGTCTTCCTTTTGTCTCAGAGATGTCAGGTTGGTGCTACAGTTCATGACTGCACAAGAAATAGATACTTACCCCCACTGGTCATAGCTGTTAATATCCCAGACAACTCCTTGAACAAATATCTTGTGCTCATACATGGCTATAAGCAGAAAAAAGATTTATCAATAAGCTTTATCAGAAAGCCTCAAAAAGCATTCACTGTTAAGGAATCTATTTACTTACCAATGATGGCTCCTAGAGTGAATGGGTTCAATTTTGTAAACACAATGGAGTTGGTTGGACGATTTCCCTCAAAGACCTTTTGAAACAGAAGTCATATCGTAATCTAGCACTTTAAAACTCACATTAGAAACACATCATTATATTTTTATATAGCCCACATTGCATTATCTATATCGATGAAAAACAGAAAAGCCTTAAAGGCTAACAATTTCAACCATTAAAACATGAAAGCAATGCAACAATTTTACTATAAGCACAATGGTAGTGTGTTGTCTCTAAAAGCCAGTACTGACTACCACATGCTGTAGGAAGAAGCAGTAAAATATAAATATTGCAGGGGAAATGACGCTCTGGCTCAACATTTACAAAGTGCCTTAAAAGGCTTCCCAATCAGCATGCTGTTAACAAGAGTCCCAGACCCAACAGGGTAGAGTCTTTTGTGACATTCATTGCTGTCAAGACAGTGGCACTTCATAGCCACAGGAGGGCACTGCCCCCTTAGCAAACTCCATCAATACAATGTCCTCACCACAGAAGTTTCATTAACTGGAGGAAAACTGGCAAATGCTAGAGCCTGGTTACCTTATGGGGAAGAAGCTTCTCCAGAGCATCTCCACTCAGCCCTGCAGCTTGCAGCTCCTTACGAGCTTCATCAGGAGTCTTTCCCTTCATCAATGCCTCAGTCTGAGCAAGGAAGTTAGCCAAAAGGATCTAGTGGGTAGAGGGAGAGAAAAGGAAAGCATTGATTCAAGTTAGTATTCCCTAGTGCTTGAATCCAGACTGAGGCCTAGTCTAGACCAACAGGCTTATTTTCAAGACTATGGCTGTGAAGTGTAGAATAGTTTTATCTGTGTAATGCCCAGTATTGTCACATTAGAGTGCTAGGAGACTTGATTACTACTTCTATAATGCGTCAAAAAACCAGAACTGTCATAGGGAATCCTGCCCCTGCTGACAGTAGACCTTCCAGCAAGGACAAAAGGAGACAGGATTTCACACACACMCCCCTTTCACTTACTGTTGCCTACRTTTTTAATCCATGCCACATCGCATACATGGAGCACCAGCTGCCTTTTCACAAGGATTACTTGAAGTTAGCCAGATACTTATTTACTCTAAATGAAGAAAAAAAGCTTAACAGCATATTACCCCCTACCAGTAAGGGTAGAAATTTTCCATTTCCTGTTACTTGACTATGCAACTTCAGTGGTTTTGTCTTATCAGTTACAAAGATAATACAGTTACAGTATCTACACACAGTTGAGTGAAATTTTCTCCTCCTCTTTTGCAAAGTAGTTTTGAAACTTTCACCTCTACTTGGTATTGCTTGACAGAAAAATTCCTAATATACAATTTAAGCAGTACTTATAACCTGAAATCATTATTAAAGCAAAGCTTAGCTGAGGAAGACATGCTTTTTTTGAAGTATGTCTTCCAGTAGAGCTAGGCACATGTTTCCACCTATACAATTTAATTAAAAAAAATCTTTTGTTCATGACATGCAATTCACTGAAAATCCTTAGTTTACATATATGTTAAACTGTAAAATGAATGAACTGGCTAAATATTTCCATGTTTAAGTCACACCTTAACCACACTGGTGAATTCCAGAATTCTTTGTTCTGGAATTTTCCACATTTGCAACGGCATCTTTGAGGCAGTTTAAAATCAATTGAGAATTTGATTCTCTGCTTCTTACTCTGCAAGATTAGTTATACTCCTTGCTTTCCTACAAGAAATTCTCTCCGAATGTCCAACTGCTCAACTCTTCCCAGCCTCAATAAGCCAACAGGCCACACCGCTAGTCTGCCTCAAGAATTCCGGCTACAGTTTCTTCTTCAAGAACAACACACACCAACGCGTATGCAATTATAGCTTAGAGATTGTTTCCAGGTCCATTGTGAATGTTCATAGAGCCTGTGGGTATAGTTTCAAGGGGATATTTAGAAATCTGGCACACTGCAATACTGGATAAGCTTCAGTGCCTTCAGCGACAAGAATACACAGTTGCCCTGATAAAGAACACTTATTACCTTGTGATGCAAACCATTTCTGACTGGATGCTGGGTTTGCACTGGGATCAGAAAGTCACAGGGAATCATGCGAGTTCCTACAAGAAAAACATGTTAGCTCTGCAATAGAATAAAGTTTTAAAAGTCCCAGAAAATTCAGTTCTCATCCCATTTTCAAAATTATTGCAAGTCTCATTTTTTAAAAAAGCTTCCTAAAAATTGTGTTGATTAGGCAGAAGGAGCTGTGACAAAGCTCAATTTCAGTTTTAATTGACTCCTTAATGTAAGGTTGAAAGCTCCATTGTGTAGTCTTCTAAAGCCAGTAATTAAGACCATAGTGATGCGATGCTAGGTAAAACCTGACCTTTAAAACAGTGTCACTTCTGCCAGCTGTTGCAGCTGTGTAGCCACTCAAAATTTAATTCCAAAACAAGCCATCCAGCAGTTTTAGTTTACCTTGATGAATGAGCTGGTAAAAAGCATGCTGTCCATTAGTGCCAGGCTCTCCCCACACAATAGGGCCAGTACTGTAGTCCACACGAGATCCTTTCTTGGTAATGTATTTGCCATTAGATTCCATATCACCCTAAAAGGGGGAAAGGGCAGATTTATTTGTTTTTAATTAACTTTTTCTACTTGTTCCTGAAGAAGCACACAGTATATCAGTACTAACTGCCATACATGCTTGAACTAAAGTGCTGTTCTACAGAAGTTTCATAAATATMAAGGATATTGTTTATGGACAGTAAGACAACTGAAGCCTGAAGGAAAGACAGACCTCTGTAAATTAATTGGGGAAATAAACTGATAGCATTCTAGGTAGCAGTTGTCTTCAGGCCCTCATTACATGAATTTAAGTGATTGCAGTTGCAACCTAAAAACAATTCAGGTTCTAGAACCAGGACAAGCACATCTACATACTCACTTCTTGAAATCTTCCATTCTGTCTGACCCTTACCTGCTGAAAGTARGCAGCAAAACGGTGCATGTATTGGTCATAGGGCAGAAGTGCATGAGTTTCACATCCATAGCAGTTTATATACCAGACCCCCAGCATAGCCAAAAGAACAGGCACATTCTTCTCCAGTGGAGCAGTGTGGAAGTGATTATCCTTTTTAATAACAGAAAAGATTTAAAAAWTTGTTTTTGATAAGGTCATTGCCATCCCTCCCAAATTTTAGAACAGTTTTTATTTGCTGCTTTGATCTGCTAGGAGCTCCCCAACCAGAGCCATTTTAGAAGTAATGAGATGACAAGGGGACCTGATCTTAAGACAACTGAAGACAAGTTGGTTTCTGAACAATGCTGTGTTAACAGGAACAAATTTGAGACAGGCATCCCACACTCACCATCCAGTGGGCTCCTGCAAGTAGGCTCTCAAAGTTGTCATAACCTAACAGAGGGGGGGGGGAAAAAAATCATTTTACTATTACAGCTCATACTTGATTTCTCTGTAGAGTCTTAAAACAGTTTAGGTTTCTTAGCAGCTCCCAATCACTAAATGAACTTAAAGTTGCACTTCTACTTTTTGACTTCTCAACATATCCCACACACTCARTATATTCAGTTACTTGGACTTCAGAGTCCAACTTTATGAAACATAATTCAAATTTTTTTCCCTAAAAATCTTCATTCAAGAAACAGCAACTAGGAGAAAACAAAGGGCTATCCTCAAAACCAGGATGTGCATTAAAGTCTACATAGTTTTCAGCTATTAGGAACACTAAGTTGCTTAAATCACTCCAGAGACAGTCAGGAAGACTTCCACAAACCTTACAAAGCAGAACTTATGCAGCAGGGATACCTTGAACTATGTTTGCCTGAGGAGAAACAGTTASGGCAAGGTCTGAGAGAAAGAGGAAAAAAACCGCTTTTCCTAACAATTCACACAGTTTTATTTCCCCTGTAATTAGGGCATTTAACCACCATTCATCTTAACTAATAAGTACTTTAGCACCCTTTCTTGTGAACCCAGAAATCCTGTCTCTTAAACAGAAAAAGAGACAGTGAGAGGAAACGGCTGGCAATCARATCAGCAGCTCTGGGAGATGGAAGGATGTAAGAGCAAGCAGCACAGACTGGCATGTCAGCAAATCTGCCTGACAGCAGAGATGACCAGCTTATTGCAGCCAGAACATTTCTGCCTGACAAAAGTTTTACTGTTCACATAGTGTTTTTCAAACGACAACTCCTATTCACATCATTCAAAGAACACCACAATCCATGTTTTACTTTCAACTTCAGTCTAATGTAACTTTAACTTAGAAAATAAATGTTGTACTTTCAGATTTTAAATACCTGAAAGTAGTAATGAGGGAACAAAGGCATTTCGCTAAAGAAGCTTGTTCACCAAGAAACAGTAGCTCTTAGAGCTGTAAGCTGCTTTATATTCACTGTTCTCTACCTGTGTTTGAGATCTGCAGAGATCCCAGTGGTGCCCCATAATGCAAGCAATACAACAGGTAGATTGGGATCAATTTAAAGGATCTTCTTAGTTCCACAATCAACTGCAGGTACAGCTAGTGTTCCTATATCAGGCCCCATAGCCTAGGAAAACAAATACTGGGGAAAAAAAGGAAGGGATAGGAAAAGGAGCTCTTAGTACTACACATTTCTTAGGCAGAACTGAAGACGTAAGATTCAATATCTAGTGTATGTATATGTACCTGCAAAAACTAGATGGCTGACTTAAAAAAAGTGTATATGGAYGTCGGTTGTAAGGTCTAATTTCCAAGACTGCTGCTGTGGCTTTACATAAGCCAGGCACTTTTGCTATCCTAGCAACTGGRAAAAGTGTAATTAACTACTGTGCATAGGAATGAGCAATTTTTCAAAACTGCACTCAYACTGCTAGTGCAGAGGCTCAACATTTCTATTCCACTGCAGATTGTGCAAAAATATCCAATTGATCAGAGAAGAGGTTGGGTAAAATAACATCTCTGCCACAAATTTGATCCACAATCAGTATTATTAACATGTTACATGATAATATTCCTAAAGCTAACAGATCAACTCTTGGCATCGGTATATGACAAGAATACCTACCAATATGCAGGGCAATGGAGAGACCAATGGCTGACCACAGAGAATAGCGGCCACCAACCCACTGAAAACAAGAGATTGGTTTACACAGGTGAGATGTAAGGCTTCTAAATTTGAATTTGTTCAAACTGTTAGGAAATAGCAGCATGAGTTCTGAACTAATTTCATCAAAATCAATATTTTTATTGGCAACATATCACTATACTGTACATAGCATGGTCAAAGGGGACCTACACCTTACAATAGCCCCCTAATTACGCATTTTGAGGACTTAACTTATCCATCTGGTCTGGAGGCTCCAATTTATAACATTTAGAGAAGCAAGTTACCTTGATAATGGCTCCAGCTCACTCAGACATGTATCAATCCTAAGCAGAGACTGCTTCAGCAAGATTATGACATTGTCTAGGGAGAGGTAGTGTTCTAGATTATTTCTAAACAGTAGCTTTAGAGTCTAGTTTGTCAGGCACACAATCATGAGACACGAATCAAGCCTTCTGATTATTTAAGTATGAGCACCAAGATTAAGGGCACTATACTTTCAAGCATCTACTATGAAATATCATGTCAGTCTTTTTCTGATGATTGACCTTTACAGATCTGGATTATATACAGTAGACTCTAACAGTCAAATGTCACAGCTTATAATAACTACTTACATCAACAGCAATAAGCTAAGACTTCTATCTCCTGTTACCCAACAGCTGAATAGACAGCCAAGAACATCTGAAAGGGAGCCTTCAGACTTTTGGCAGCAGGGTTTTAATAGAATGGCCAAGAGGTAAGACTTTGTTCCACTTGTCTGACATGTTTGCAGTTTGCCTTTAATCACAGTTCTTCAGATGTTTCAATACAGACATTACAACTGCTCATTTTTAGTTTTCTTGACACTGACATCTATTTAAGATTTTCTAAAGAAAGTTTCTCTAACAGTTGATGTCTACCACACAACTTTAAATGTTTACTTACATCCCAAAACTCAAACATGTTCTCTGGGTCAATTCCRAAGTCTTTAACTTTAGGCTAGAATAAAAACAGAAGTGGGTAAGACTACCCTAAGTAAAGAAAGAATTCTTAAAAATCTTGATGCCTAGCAACTAGAAAAAGATTCAGGTAGGGTACCCATTTAATATACAATACCCCCCCCCCAAATATCCTCCAGTTCAAAAATACATAGCACCGATCAGGAAATAAAGTATGCCTGTATTTCCACAGATCAGTCTAACATTGTTCAGCAGTATCAGAATAGAAGGTTCAATTCAGTGATACAAATTGACCAGAAAGTGTAAGTGGCAAAACAGTTAGGAGTTAAACTGACATTCAGTTTACATTCAGAGTCAAAAGTAAGGAAAGGAACTTTATACCAAGGATCTCGCCTGAAGGCTTCAATTATTGTAGAGTCTAGTTGCTATAGCTCTTTCTACTCCATACCTTTTTGCATGCATTTTGTACAAATGCAATCACCACATCAGAGTACATGACACTATTCACATGCAAAAGACTATTCACACAAGCTACTTATATCACTCCAGTATTTATCTGAGAAGTCTAGCAGAGCACTATTTGCTTACAGGATGACTACCTTCACACACACACACTTTAGTAACAGGTGTCCTTCACTAATAACACAGATATTTCAAGTAAGAGATCTTGACTTCATATTTATAAAACTCTACAAAAAAGTAGAAATCTATAATGGAGCTATCAGTCTCGCTACAGTTCATTACTTTGGAAGAGTTTCAGTTACTTTCAGAAGAAATATACCTTGTTTCAAGAGGAAGGCTAACTCTTGGTATTCAGGTAATCTGTCTCAAAAAACATGCTTCCTTAATGGATTTTGAAATTAGGCCACCTTAAAAGTAGAGAGAAAAGTTTAATTGTTATACTTACACCATTGGTAGACAAGGCAACGAAGTGCTTGGCCACAGTAGAAGGCTTAATAAAACAAAGAGATTGTTAGACCTAGAACACTAATTTTTCATTTGTAGTCATAAAGCTGATTTGCTACTATTTACATTTAAACAAAATATTATTAACYATCACCAGTTATTTTTGCATTTATCAGCTTGATATCACCTTATTCATATTCACTGTAAGATTTGACAGCATGCTTATCTGAAGACAGTATTCTGACAATATTCTTAAGGCCTCCCTCTGAAAGCAGTCACTACTTAAAGAAATAGTATGCTGCCCTAAGATAAGGGCATGTTATCAGCCAGCAACACTATTAAAACTTTGGAGTAGATAYGTTGTTGCACAGGTGCTACCCTGCTGGCTAGGGTCAAAAGTCAAGACCACAGGATATCCATTTCTTGGTGCCTACTGATAAATCCCAAGCTACAGATTTAAACTTTGCTCTTTCAGTGAGTCTTYTTGTGAGCTGAGAGCACTGTTCGTAACAGCAGTGCAATAGAGAACTTCAAAGCCCAGCTTTCAAATCAATCTTAAGTTTGATTGATCAATCTTACAAGACAATCTTAACTACTTAAGCAGCCAGTATCTGCTCTTTTTCCTCTTCAGGGTTATAAGTGGGAGGGAACGAGCCAAATACAAGGTTTCCGTTCATAGCACAGACATCTGCCACAGAAGTGGTGGTATATCACTTAAACAATAGCTTCATTTCTAGCATTGAAACATTTGCCAAGAATTGGAAGGTGATGCCATGTAGACACCATATTCTTGGATTCCCATGTCAGTAGTCTAACATTTGCAGCAGATTAGCCAGCTCTAAGGCAGATACTACAACATATTACTTTAAAGGAAGGATTTGAGAAAGCAACCCATGGCAACTACCTGTAACAAAAACATTCTGTGGTTTTATCAGTTAGATCAGACGGAGCAGGCTGTCACTTTAATCACCRTCCACTGAAGTGTTGTGTACAGCATTTGCTGAGCTATACAACTTATGTTCAGGCAGCTACTGGCTCTGCTYCAAAGCATGCTTAGAAAGACCAGGGAGAGGCTGCACAACAGAAAGCCATTACATTTTGTTACATAACCTAACCATAWTAGACTTACATCACTAGCAGCATGTAGGAACCACTCTTTGGCTGTTTCTGCATTGGTGATAGTTTCTTGGGTGGTGAAAGTCTGCACAGCAGAAAACAAGGAAGKATGTAAAACACACCATACTTCATCTAATACAAGTTTAGGTTGCTAAAATATCAGCTAAAGTTTTTCAGCTAATCAGAGTAGAATAGATCTAGATACTCATAAAGAGCTGCTGCCAGATTCCAGGAAAAGCAAGTCTGTCAAGCCAGTAAGTCTTTCTAGGTTTACCTTTAAAATTTTAATCTAGCATTTATCTGGAATTGCAATAACTATTCATTTCTTATCTTCCCTCTCTTCCTTCCCTCCTCCAAATTGATATGCAAAACCTTGAGAATAAGAGTTTCTATTTTAGTCCTTCATTAAAATGAATTTTTACTACTTAATTAGAAAGGAAATAATTGAGCATCAAAACAGGATAACCTAGTTGGATTACCCTCTCATTGTTTAATTCCTGTCTCTCCACATTTGAGCACTCATTTCTGCTGAGAGTTTTGCCATAACTTTATTTTGCTGACTAGAGAAAACATTTTCCTGCTTCATGAAGTGTGCAAAGAAGGTCAGTCATGCAGTTCTGTTAAGATCATCTACAGCCATTCTGATTTATTCAGCCATCAAAATTAAGCTTTAGGGGGTGAACATCATATTCATCCTACTCCCATCCATCTCCAGAATTACTTTATTATGAAACAGAGGTCTGTTATGGAAAACTTTAAAACACACTTTTCATCTTCTTCCAAATATACCCAATTATCTAACAACAGTTTGGCAAACAGAAACCAAAGTGTTACTCWTGCAATTTGGCAATATTTTGAGCCTTTGAACCGTGACGCTTGAACTCAATTATTCAAAGTAACACTAACAGCCATTTTCAACATTTCCTTCTTATTCCATAAGTTGATAGACTACAGTACAGCCAAGACAAAATAACAAGCAGTGCAATAGAGCATCGCCAGCCTTATGTACGTTCATTTGTTGCAGATGGTCTTCAGCAGCAGAAGGGTTCTACTGTGTTTTAGAAATGAAAGAAACCCAAGKTACATAACTATGAAGGTTGTCTTCAATTTCCTCTGATAAGACAGATGCCAGTATTCTTCAAAACAGAAAAGAGGTAGCAGCTGGCAATCATGCTTATAAAGCAAATTCCTCACAGCTGAGATTAAAAAGTAAGTATTAAGTCTGTACTCAGAAATAAGTGTTGAGTAAAGATATTCTGCTGGTATTTTATAGGACAGCTAACCCTACTTGCAAATAAGGAGGCTTAGCATTTAGTGATCAAGGAACTCAGCATTTAAGTTACCAGGAGGGAGTCACTCTGCCATAAACCAGAGTGAAGATTCCCATACTAAGTGTAATTCATCCATATAACTTGTGTTTGCAGTAACATTACACTGAACTAGTTAGCACTGAACTCTATGGTATGCAAGATAAAGGATCATGAATAAGCTTATTTAAGGAAAGGGAAAGATCTTATATTTCAGGAACTATAGGATCCCAGATTCCACCCAGAGAAGTACAATAAAAGAAGCATTTGTGAATAGAACTTGAACTTGTATTGACTGAGAAGCACATCCAAGACAGACTTGGGTCATTTTCAGTGATTGATCTGTGGACTCCTAAACGTTTTTCAGTAGTGGCACATAAACCTGTATTGCAAGTTTAGGCTGAATCACAACTGGCCTGCACAGGAACACTCTACACTAGAAGTTACTGATATAGCTCTTCCTGTGGAAGACCATTCTAAAGTAAAACTGTAAAGGATTAAGTTACACACCAGCACTTATATCAGACATACCTTTGACGCAATGATGAAGAGCGTAGTGTCAGGGTTAAGCTCAGCCAGGGTTTTGGCTATATGAGTACCATCAATGTTGGAGACAAACCAAACACGAGGGCCTCCCTTGGAATATGGTTTCAGGGCTTCAGTTACCATCAGAGGGCCCTAGAGACAATCAACATAATTAAGTTTTAACATTTTCATTGCAGGAGTATGCATGCTCAAAAGATGTGAAAGAGATGAAATTACGAGCTTACCAAGTCAGAACCACCAATCCCAATATTGACCACATCAGTTATTGCCTTTCCAGTGTAGCCTTTCCATTCACCACTACGGACTCTCTAYAGCAAGGAAGAAAAAACCAAAAACAAACAAAAAAAACAGCTGTATTTCAGTTATGCCAAAGTTGCAATGATTCTAAACCCTGGTAGTAGGTTGTGTTTTCACATACTGCTGCAAAGAATCTTCCAAGCAGATTTAAATAAACCTATACTCGAAGAGACCTTCTTAACTATGCATTTAAGTAACAAAAAACCACTCATTGAAGGTTAGAAGTTTAATGCACATCTTTAAAAGAACAAACTGCAAGATCAAATTATCCTTCTTTCTGTGCACTACTATAGCATTTACAATAGGCAGATGTATTAAAGGCAAGAAGAAAAAAAAAATCAAGCTAAAAAAAACTAAGAAAAACACACCCTCAGGCATTAAGTTACAAAGAAATGTTTGAACCTGAAAGTTTTCCTTAGTTGTCTTAAGTTAAGAGCAATTTTGCTAACTAAATTCAAAAACTTTAGAACAGGAATGAAGCCATGGACATACACATTTATGTCCAAACTGAACACTAAAAAACTTTCCTATTGCTTATATGCCTTTCATTAAAATATTCATTCCTAGGCTTCACCTTAGAACAACATGGAACACAACATGGAACACATTTCTACTCTATTCTCGCTCTTTTACAGTTATTGAGAATTCTGACAAACAATTTCAATGCAACATGTTGATATTTTATTGTATTTTGTCGCTCATGTGCAATCTGTTAAACATATTCCAGTCACAATCAACCTTGCAAGTATCAGCCTATACCATACACACCTCTATATACGGTCTCCAAATCTAAAGCCATTTTTCCCCGTAACAGATTAATAATTTCATTATGTTGACCGTAGCTCTCCCTCCAGACACATCTGCTTTAACTTAAAGCTTTTCAGCTTTTTTCCAAATTTATAATCATTTGAGTACACACCATCACTATACCTTGTAAATGAGGTTGTTAAAGTTAGAGACAGACAGGACTTTAAGGGAGAATTGACTAAATCAAACATACTTGTATTATCTCTCCACAAAAGATCAAAACTGTTTAGCCAGATTTTAATTCTGCAAAGCAGCTAGATCTTCACAGAAAGTGATAAATTACAAGCTCTGACAATTGAAGCCATCTTACCTATGAAAGAGGTAACAGCAGTGAAAATACTTTCCCATTTTTCACTATCAAAATCTTTACCTTTATCATGAAGGGAGACTCTAGGATGGAAAAAAATACTCAATTTCTGTGGCCATTCAATTCTTGGAAAAAACTGCCAATTTCAGAAATAATTATTGTCAGTTATTGTGGTTTTGGCACTTATCCATTGGGAACTGGACATAATCCAGACTCATTTTGTATATGTTAACAATCTTAAATTGGTGGTAACATTGGCCACTACCATATGGATAAGATGCACAACAGCAACCAAGCAAAACTAACTCCTCATAGCCATGTCTAAAGCACATTTGAACTATACAGGGAGCTTCTGCTTTGTCAAACATATAAACTTGATTTCTTGTTAAAAGGCTCTGTGTATGAAATGACTGGTTTCCAACTCTCCAGTGACAATTCTCCTCATCTAACAGATTTCTACATTTTAAAGAACATACACAGAATCTAAAAGCAACCWCTGATATTCAAAGAGATTAGTAGAGTGCTGTATTTAACTAGGGAACAAATAGTTTTCATACTGCTAAAACTGCAAACAATAGAATCATAAAGAYATTTGACCTAAATTATTTTAGAGATCTGGCTTTCAGTAGTCCTTAATCCAACCAGAAATAAGCTGGGAGGACCGAGCTTTCTCCTTCCCATTTCACAGGAATTTTAAGAGGCAATTTCTACCTGTTAAAATTCAGGTAGTTAAAGTTAGAAACAAAAGAAAGCAACAAATGATACCTTATTTTTAATTATTTACAATATTCTTGAAGCTTCTGAAGTAAATGCAAGATTATTGCTAAGAAAGCAAGATCCAGAGAGTCCATTAAGGAAAGCTGTCAGGGAATGACAGCAAGAGGAACTAATCACACTCAGAACAGCTCACAAAACCCATGTTTGAGCCAGAACAGTTATATGCCATATTCATTCATACCAGTTACACTCCCCTYGTTCAGTGTACAATCAGTGCTTCACAGCATACACATAATAGAACCTAACCAGATAGAGCAGAAATTCTGAAAAGTACACTGTTTGTGCTTTATACCTGGCAGAAGTGTTTCATTTTGTCCAACACCTTGTTTACTTCTGGAACAACATCTTTCCCATCTACAAGTATTGGTATATTAGAGCGATTTCTCAGAGCAATATGAAGCACAGCTCGGTTCTGAAACAATATGAAAAGGGGAAAAATATTAATGAAGCTAGTTCAGCATTACACACACAGGTGTCTCATCCAAAAAGCAATAAACCTTAAGAATAATTTTAAAGTTATTTAGATTAAGTTGAATTAGTAGAGCAGATGTGCATATGTATATACACACACAAACCCCTCTCCAACTACCTGATCACCTTATCACTTGACAAAGCCAGCAAAGAGAGCTTATAATAGCATACAATATACAAAGTAAACAAATATTTTATTATAATTAATTTGAAAAGAAGGTTCAAAATCCCTTGAAAAGCATATAACGTTTGAAGTTCAGAATTCAGTAATCCTAGTCTTTTCAGTATGTTTCAGGTATACAAGGGGGGAAATTATATTTCCTACTACTGAGGATACTGATCAATTTTAACAAGAAGCCAAAGAAAGTTATTTTCTCCAGCATTTTCTCAATAGTAGTCTATTTCACATAGGAAGAGATAAACATGTTTTTAATCGTCTGACAAGATAAAATAGCCACATAATTGTGAGCAGCATAAAGTATTATTGCATACTAGGTATGTAGGTTGTAGTTGCATTAGGTGAGAAAAAATCTCTTGTTAAGGTACATACAATATTAATTCTCTGGAGATACACAAGTCAAAACTCCCAAAACCCAATCTCCAATTTGCCTATTTTGGAGTTCATGGCTTTAATCTAGAATGAAGGAGTTACTGTTAATACTAATGAACAAATTAAAGAATTTGTCTGCTCTGTGTCATTGTTCCTTGATATAATGAGCAGCATTGTGAGACAAAGAAAACAGCACCAATATGAACTGCCAAGTTACAATTTAATACCAAATGCTAATTCAAAATCATTGCATATGTGGTTACTGACTTGGAATATGCAAAAGCTCTTTCAGTTGCTAATTGTGATGTACCCACTTAAGACTGAGGTAAATAGAAACAATTCTTTGTGAGACAGTCAGCCAGAAAACTGGTATTTCAAAGAATAAGTAAACACTGTTCACCATCTGGCTTTAAGGAAGCTTTATCTTGACCAAGACAAAGTGTCACATTTGAACTGATATTTTGACTTATAACAATAGATATATTTGAGTGGGCAATGAAGACTGAATCCATAATGAGTAGTCCCAAATGAGTTACCTTGYAATGCACAGACTGTGCCATATCACACTGCAAGTTTTAACTCATCTGGGATGAGCACCTGGCACTCTCACTTCAGTGCACTATAAGAATTTCCACATATGCACACAGCAAGCATCCAATGCCTACAGCACCAAATACATTTAAATATTTAAATCCAATGCCTGCAGCACTAAAGCCTTTAAATATTTAAGACAAACAGTTTAGAAAAAGAATGTTCTAARCCAGAACAAGGGTGGTGGACAAGTCAGTTCTTGCCATTAAGCAGCTCCTTTCTGTCTTACTGTTCAAAGTTTTTAAATGATACTGTTTGACAGCATCCTGTCTTTGAAGTCTCATGACAAATTCACGTTGTCCACATATTCACATTCCAAAGCCAAACTTACCTGATATTCTGTATTAACAGTCTTAAAAAATGAATTAAACCAAGTTTAATTCCAAGTAAATATCTGACTGCAGATACACCATGAGCAACCCAAAGCAGGTGGTCTTATACAATCCTCGTTGCAGCTTTGTAGACAGTTTGCAAAGTGTTACGAACACTGACATCAGGCAAAAGCACATAAGGGAATATCTGGAATGCAATACTCTGCTCCATGCCCTCTGTAAGATCTATAACTTATCTCCCTCTCCACAAATTTAATTCCAAGTAAATATCTGACTGCAAATGAGAAATATCCTGATCAACAACAACAAAAAAGTTTCTACGCTTATCATAAAGTGCATTGCTACATAAAGTTGCCACAGTGAGACAGCAAAGAAGCAGGGAGCTGGTAGCAGAGACCAGTTATATGCTACAATTTAATACTGTGTTTAAGTGTTATGTGCTAAAGCTGCATCCTTCTGAGAAGTCTTCAGTTACTGTATTTGATCTCAGGCCAACAATGAACAATAACCTCAATGTATATAYATAGATGGGCTACCTTGTAACAATCTCTGTGCTACGTAAGTGTAGTGGAAGAAACCGTATCTGATAATCCAAGCCTGCAGGCACATTTAAGACTTTAAAACGCTCTTTTCCCTCTCCCTTTGACAGTGAATTACAAGGTATTAATACAAAATGAAAAGGAATCATTTTTCCAGTAGAGCTTTATCTGGTTC
Source organism: Rhea americana (assembly GCF_003343005.1). Classification (NCBI taxonomy): domain Eukaryota; kingdom Metazoa; phylum Chordata; class Aves; order Rheiformes; family Rheidae; genus Rhea; species Rhea americana. The sequence continues at coordinate 129,845 of NW_028186150.1, forward strand.
TGTATGTGTATTTCTACATACAGGATTCACAAACAATACAGTGTCCAACTACTGAGTTATTTAAAGCAACTGGCTTGTGCAAGAGTTATAGTCAATAAACAAGTCAAAGGAAGCATTAATTTCTGAGAGATTACCTCAAACAAAGAACCTTTAATGTTAAGGTAGACCGATAAATCATGCTATACCGCTGAGCTTCCAGCTTTCATTCTATTTTTAATTAAAGAAATGGTACGGATGATTCTCTGTACATTCTAATAAAGATTTAACCATAACCATAGCCTTCAGATCTACAAAAAAAGAGGAAAACACTCATCCTTTTACTGAAAATACATTGCTGATTTCCCCAGAATTTTGTTTTATAATATCTACTGCTAAATCTCACCCAAAGGTAAATAGCATGAGCAACCCAAAGCAGGTGGTCTTACACAATCCTTGTTAGAGCTTTGTAGACAATTTGCAAAGCRTTACTAATACTGACATCAGGCAAAAAGCACATAAGGGAATATCCGGAATGCAATACTCTGCTCCATGCCCTCTGTAAGATCTATAACTTATCTCCCTCTCCACAAGAGCAAAGGGGAAGGAAGGAAAATATATATATATACACACCATCAAGATCTTTAAGAAAAACTAGGAGATGAATGTGGGAGGGAATGTATGCTGTATGAATGAAGCTATTCATTTATCATGTTCTCAAAGCTGTAAAGATTTCTCATGTAATTAGTAAGTGCTAGTAGTAATTAGAAGTAAATACTAACACTAGTTTCATCATTTCAGAGTAGCACTAGCAATTAGAATAGTCCCTCACCCCAAGACTTGTCTCTTAAAGAGGCACGAATATCCACAACAGACACACAGCTGAGGAAAGAACCATGGACAGAAATAGCCTTACCTCAGTGAAGTTGATCTTCTCTCCACTGAACATTCGCTCTCTAGCACTTTCCACACCCCTTGACTTTGCCTGAGAAAAGTAAAAATAGGTTGCTCTTAAAGATAGTAACAAGTCAGCATATACTACAAAGGTCTAACTACACTGAAGAGAGTGAACATTTACTGCATAAAAACAATAAGCTTGTCAAAGGAATTAARTTAAATGACACACTAGATTCTAGCTTAAAAATAGATTCTCCTATTAAAACAGATATTTTTAAATAGCTCTTTATTCACTTAAGGGGTTACACAGTAACATGTGCTAAYTGATAAAGATGCAGTGAATCCAATTTTAACTACTCAGCTTCATCTTCTAGACTACTGCAGAATTTGTTAATGATTTCACATACCATCTTAGAATTCCTGCACTACAGAAAAACAGTGAAAACTTTGCTACTGCTAACATCTTYTAGTGGTTGTGTCTTTTTTTAATTCTATCACTGAACGAAGTAGTTAATGGAGGGTTGTGAATAGAGACACCGCCCTAAATTGAAATTAACACAAACTTCTTCCTTAAAATATCGCTGAACAATGAATATCAAAACTAAGACTACATGACATATGAAATAAGTTATGTTTTAATTCCAGATACAGAAGACATTAGTTCCTCTTGCAGTTTCATATGAAGTCTATCTTATTTTATTGCAGACCTCAGTAACAGACCCACATGTCAGCTGGTCTGTTACACAGAAAAATCTTTTTCAATGATAGCAAGAAACTGTCCAAGCACTGAAAAGCATTTTTGCCCCTTGAGGCTAAAGGACAATGTGAGACTCTGAATAACGCCAAGATTTGTACCCAAATGATGCTGAACTTTGATGGCCTCTGAAAATCAGAACTGAACACACATAAACAATGTTAGAACAACCTATGACCTGAAAAGTCACCTTTTTAAAAACATTACTTAGTTTATTAATTGTATTTTAAAGAGTTACCAGTTCCATCAGCATTTTCATTACTTCTTCTGTAACAAGATTCTTTGAATAATCCAGTAAGATATCCCCATGATCAGTATTCAGAGTCAAGCTGCCAAAAGAAACAGGTTCTTTATTTTTACATTCCTGAAGAGTAATTTTTTTTTAGCAAGACAATGACAACTTCTGTACAGAATACRACATAACTTGAATCCTAGTTATACTAAGCTAGTAAGGATGACCTAAGGGACAGATTTGCCCAAATTTCATGAAGTGATTTATTAGATACTGTAGTATTATTTTATTAAGGACTCCAATTTTTAACTAGCTAAACTGTAGTGTCTATTTTCTGTCTGCAAAAATCCAAATAAAATGAAATTTTTTTTTAAATGCACAGTTGTCCAACTGTATTTTGTTTTCACTGAGCCACAATTACTTTCCATTTATAACAGGTGAAATGCTTACCACATTCTTTTGCTGCTAAAAATTAAGCTGTTTTCCTACAGGTCATTTCAAGAAACCTAGTAATGCTTTTACAGGGAGACAAACGAGCCTGAAGACTGCTACAACTCCAAGCACAAAATCTGTCAACTATTACACAGAATTAATCCCATTTGTGAGTTGTGTAATCTTGCTATCCACAACCCAGTGGAGGTCTCCAAATTAGTTAACTAATCCTAATCTGAGAGCTATAGTTTAATATTTGAAAAGACTTCAGGTTTAGATCCATTGGATTAACAGTCGAACAGAAATCAAGCAAATCCTTTTGTATTTACCAGCTAAGTATCTAAGTGAGAAGTTCTATATTTCCTCTACAGACCTTTACAACAGCATTTTCCAGCCATTTCTCCTCTTTGAGCCAATTAACACATACAATCTAATTAACATGCATATTCAGTCCAAACTGAGAAACTAAAATCCTAAAAGTYATTCAGCAGGCCTTCTACAGAACAACAGTGCCTTCCCTATGCCTTATTCTGTACCATTTTTCTTGCTTCACATGCTAGAGTCACAGGACACTGCATACATCTCAGTTCAATGCGTGTTCACATTGTTCATCTCCCTGACTTTTTTCTTCCCAATACTTGAGCACAAAGAATTTGCTGTTATTTTAGTGCCCACCTGTGTCAGGTACCTTGCAAGGCAAAAACACGGCACGATCATGAACCCAAACAGATTTAATATAACAGGCAAGACTGTAGAAATGAAGGCAAAAGCAGTAACCAGCAAGGCCTAGACATTTTGGTGGTTTCATTAACTTATTTTTAAAACACACACACACACCACAGTAAGGTCTCCCTTCTCTACTTTTAAAATAGAAGGGAGATAGTCAATAAGAAAAAGGTAAGGGCCTTCAAGCATAGTGTTAGGAAAAGCATTTAATTCATAGGGGACAGAAGATGAGGCAAGGGTGAGAGGATTGGGGGGAACCAAGATCAAGACTTAATTATTCTCCTCCTCAGTAGGCTGTAAACAGTAATACTGAAACCCTAACCATCCAAGTAAGGATATCTGAAACATAGCTAGCTAARTGAGGGTCGGTATCTTCCACCTGGTAAGTCCACTCTAATAACTACCAAAAATGTACAAACAAATCCTACACATCTTTAACAATTTGAGTTTGATTCATTATGTTTGGAGACAGATCCCAAATCCTGTAAAACAATGCAAGTTTGAGCACATTTTACTAATGAAATAGCAAGGCCATCAGTATACTAATATTTCTTCACAGTTTAGAGAAGTAGAATTATTTAAAAAGTTAGTTTAATCGAAGAGAGTCTCTTCTATTCTACGAAAGTGAAATCCTTAAAAAAAAGTCTCATGTTTTATCAGAAATGCACAATATGCTTCAACAATCTGCTGTTTACCTTATACGAAAGGAAAACCCACAAGACCTAGAAGACAGAGTACCCCAATAAATTCTTCCTGGATTAAAAATCTACTGATTTGAAGAAAGTGCAAACAGCTGAGGGATGATACCCACTCCTTTCTCATGCAAAAAGGGAGGCACAACACACACTAGGAAATACCACAGATCTAACTTCTGCTTCCCACACATGGGGCAACATACAGGGATACAATGTAATGCCATATTAAACCATCACACAGGGATTTCCACCCTCTGCCATTGATCTGGGGAAATGCCAGGGATTCTGCTACGCTACTCTTTCTGCAATGCAGCATCTAGTGGTAGCACTACCCAGGTGGAACAAGAGACTTGTCACGTAAGCCACATTCACATTTAAGTCATGCAGTTCTTCACTGAAAAGTCATCTGTATCATACCAGAGAATGATTTTATCTCCCATCTAAACATAAAGAAGCTGAGTGCATCCCTTAAATAAATGTACAGGATTCACTGATTCCCTAGGGTGTTTTTTTAACTGCTTAGACTGGAGGCTTTTTCTAATCCTTTAAGGAGCACTACACTAATTTTTGCAAAGTCAAATCATTGTGTGAAGTGCTCTACAAGGCTACCCTTAAGAAATATCTTCAGCCATGCAGAATGAAGCACAGATGTAATGCACAGAATACCTGGCAGGCATTATGAATGTAGTCTTCTATAACCAGCACCAGCTATTTTCATCAGAAGTACCTAGTCAGCATCCAGGTATCTATCATCTGCTGAGTTTTATAACATCATTATCAGTTTTAATCTCAAACTAATGATAGAGTTTTCCTAGTGAACAATTAATTCATGCCTGCTGCTCTTCACAGGGTTTATATCTGGGTGTCAGAAAACAAAGGTATACCTTAAAGATTTGACTAGACTCCAGATCAGGCAAGAAATAAGATATGCATTTTTTGCAAAATGGAGGAACAGGAGGGAAGGATCTGAGATCCATACTCTGTAGAGCACAATTAATCAGCATAAGGCTCTTACCTTAGAGTAACCTTAAATAGATAATATTCAGGTTAGAAATCTATTCACATAATTCCTGAAATTTCCACAGCACAGAAGTCAAGAAGCACTTTTTATATAAATTTTTGCCTCTTTTCCAGTAGAAGAGATAGGCAGTGACTATCAGGAACTGACTGAAGATTAAAGATTAGTTTTGTATGAGGAAAGAGGTATAGACTACAGAGTACCTTGTGGCCAGTCACCCAGTCTGCTTAGGCTTTCAACAGATATTAGCCACCATCATCTTGCTGATCCAACTCGTAAAGCAAGAAGTTTTACAAGCAGATTAGTAAAATAATTAAGGCTACCATTTTGCAGTTTTATTTTGCTATAAGATCACAAGTTTTCCTGGTAGCCCACAGTATTTAAGTTTAATTGGTAACCAATTGAAATCACAGAAGAAAAGCATTAATACAGATTAGATAAGCTGAAGAAGTCTGACCTCTGTTCCCTATCGAACAGATATCGTGTATCCCCTACACGAAGATGGGCAATGGTCTGAAATGGATAGTCTTGGTAAACAGTGTTTCATAACAAATAAATTAGAAATAATTCTGGGAGATCCATTGACTACTCTCAGGATGGAGATGATGTGCAACATAAGTACTTGAAACAGTAATTGCCAAATATCTTCCTTGGTTAGTTTTATTCATTGACAGGGTAATTTATATAAAAGAATATTAATAAGCTTCTTTTAACAGTAACACAAGTCCTATTAGGTGAGCCAGATTAAATCAATACTCCAAAAAGTATTTAAAAAGACTTTTTATTAGAGCACATCACATTTTACCTCTTCTGTACTGGTATGCAGTAACTTCCYGTGTAGTACTTCCTTGTAATTTAGTAAGTATTTTAGTAGTTCAAGAGGAAAAAAAAAAGCCATTTTGTCTAAGACCCTGCTGAAAAGCTTGACAAGCACAAAGTGACTGAAGAGTTTTTGAAGAGTTTTTCAGTTCCTAAGAACGTAAGTTCCCTGCACCTGCTCACTTTAAAATTCAATTCAGTGGTGAACCTACTCAACAGTGTAAGTTTAAGTTTGCTTATATTGTTRGACTTTACCAACACACGCACGACTGCTCAGTCTCCAACATACAGAACTCATTAGCCCTGTTTTACAGGAGAACACTGAATGTCATCCCAATACTTCTGCTTCTTTCTTCCTTCTCTRTATGTAACAAAACAACATTGCAATRTATTTTCTGTAATGTGGGTAGCACGAGTTAAAGCAAGGGATAAAGCTAACTCTGCTAACCACCACCCCTTCGCCACTTCAGGGTAGAGACACACTGACAGGTATGACATACAGATCACACTCCAYGATCACTCGCAGTCATCTTATCGCGGGGACTTATCATGACTAAGCACATGCATGGGAGAGACCGCGGAATGAATGACCCACAATGCCACCGTGCAAGCCGCAGCTCGGCGCTGTGCTTCCCGGCACGTACCCTGCCGCAAGGAGGAGTCAAGGACAAGCCCGCACGGCCGCCGTGCTCGGGGGCGTCGGAGGAGCAGCCCCTCCGCACGGCACCTCTCCCCTGCGGCCCGGGGGGCTCCAGCCGCCCGGCTGCCCACGCCGCGCTCCCGGGAGGGCGCTGCAGGCGCCGGGCGCACGTGCCCGGCCTCCGCCCGGCTGCAGCCAGCGGCGGCCGCCTCTCCCCCCGCACAGCGAGGGGCCGAGCAGCGGGCTGCCAGCGCCGGCGCGTAACACCTCCCCCGCCGCACGGCGCGGCGCCAGGAGGGCGCCGCCGCACGCAGCCTCCCGCCGCGGGCGGGCCCAGCGCTGCCGCAGAGCCACCATCTGCCGGAGCGCGGAGGAGGAAGCGCGGCGGCGCCGCGGGCCCGGCGCGCGGAGGCGCTCGGCGTGCCGGCACCCTGGGCGCCCGCGGAGGGCGGGGGCGGCTGCCGCGCCACGCCGCCGCCGCGGGAGGGGCGAGGGGAGCTGGCTGCCCTGCCTCACCTGAATTTCTGGAAGCGATCCTTGTCGCCCTCGAAGAGCTGGCGCAGGACGAGCTTGGAGGCGTTCGCCTTGTGCCACTCCACGAGCTTCTTGAAATGGGGGTCGCTGGACAGCGCCATGTTAGCGGCCAGGCCGGGCTCAGRCGGACTCGGACTACCGTGCGGGGGCGAGCAGAGCGTGCGCGGGCGCCCGCCGCTTTATAGCAGCAAGCTCGGCCCCCTGGCGGCGGCCCCGCCCGCTCCCCGGCACCGCCCCTGGGCGGGCCGCCGCGCCTGGCGCTGGGCTCCCCTGCGCGGCCGCGGAGCTGCGCCCTCAGCCCGCCTGCGGGAGCTGCGCGGCGCGCCCTCGGGAGAGAGGCGCCCTGAGGAGAGGCGCCCTGAGGAGAGAGGCGCCCGGGCGGCGGGGGCACTCGGGCCACGGCCGCAACGGCCGCAGCAACGGCCGCAACGGCTGCCGCAGCCGCCGCGCGCCTAGGCAGCCCAACGGCCGCAAGGGCAGCAGGCCCTGCACAAGGATCCCCGGCCCTGGAGCGCGCCCCAGTTACCAAACGGTTTCTTCAGAGCCCTGGCGTTGCTGGGAAGGGCCGTTCCCAGTCCCGGGGTGCCGCTGCTGTAACGGCCGGGGTTGTGCARGGCACGGTTCAGGGCGCAGGGGAGCGCGGTGGGGGTGGAAGCAGCCCTTCAGGCCGCCCCTGCCCCACTGCTCACACCCAGGTCTGGGCTGCCTCTGCAGTTGCATCAGTACTGCAGTTCGTTTTGCCGCACAGTTAACTGACCAGGTTAAAAATAATCACTCTTGCTTCTTCTCTGGACTTATTTTTAATGCCCGTCAGTCCCCCGGTCTGGTTCTGTGTGGAGCAGCACAGCTGAGGAGAGTGTGCCTTCGCCGCTTAGTTTGGCGGTGCTGCTGAAGTAAATGCTGATCAGCTTGTGGTATCCACACCGGGACCACGGTAGCGATCAGAGCTCTGAATCCCAGTCTGGCATAAATACCATCCTGAAACCTCCGTTAGACATCAACACCCCCAAGAAGGGGYGCGCTCCCCTCTCTGGCATTTCCTACCGGCTGCTTTGGACAGCCCTTGCACGACACGTTGGCTGTTCCAGTTTTGACTCTGAAAACCTGAGCTCTCCCCAGGCCATTACGTAAGGAGCTTACATGTCTAAGCTGCAGCGGCTCGGGGCTGGCTGCCTGGGCCCTGGATCCCGCACCGCGAGRCGGCGGCACGCTGTGGTTTGAAGACAGGCCAGGGCAGGCAGGCGAACAGCTGCTCAGTTCTCCTGGAAAAAAAAAAGAAAAAAAAAAAGGGCAGTTCTGAGCATAAAGTTGAATGTTGTTTAAACATGGGCGTATAAAGCCGTATGTCAAATTCTGAGGATTGTACTCTGTGGCTTAAATTAATAAATCCTRGTGAAGTCATATTTTAAGCACCTAAGCCCCTTTATGGATCTGGGCCTAAGTCAGAGTCACAGAGCAGGAACTTGACTCAAATCACTCAAATCACAGCCCAAGTCTTCAGGGACAGAATTAACATTTTTYCAGACTGAAAAACAATGAACATTCTTAACTAATCCTTAATTATATTAATACATATGTACCTCAAGTATAGTGATGATAAACTTTACTCTAAATAAACTCTAAAAAGGCCCTTCCTTGCCTCACTGTGCACTTGCTTGTTTCTAAAGTTTGGTTCTTCAGACTAGAAATAATCATTTTAGCAGGCCAAAGGCTTTTTCTTCATCATAATAAAGTTTAAATCCTTCATAATTTTTCATCTTTTTTATGTCTTTTGAGGACATTCATTGCTGCCTATCATAGCATAGGAATTGGAGGCAATTCCTCCAAGGGAAAGTTGCTTCCCTCCTCCTGCCTGAATCTACCTGATCATCCATCAGTGACTATGGTTCCCTTTGTATCTTCATGTAAGGTAAGAAAATGAAGTAACAACTGGACTATGAAGATGATTCCACAAAGAAGCACACAAACACCAAGTAAAACTTGAAGAARTCACTTAGGTCATCATGTGCACTGCCCCATAAACTTCAGGTTTTCCTTTCCTTCCAAGGTCTTGAGAATAAAAGCTCAATAATACTAGACTTCTGTTCACACTCAGGCTGCAAATAAGGATATGAAGTACTTTGGTCTATAAAATATCTCCTGTTAGTCATGGAGAGAGAACAAATATCCTTTTAAAAMTGTTAACTTTACTGATAGTTTTTGATATAGTCAGTCATGAAATGCTCCTGACTCACCCCTCTGATTTTCTTAAATTGGGGCAAATACGATTTCGTTAAAGTGATCTCACCAGATCCCTAGCAAATCCAGCCTGCCTTAACATATACTTTTTCTCTGTTTCTCTTCTGCTTTCAACAGTAATTATCATGCTTTCGTTGTTCTCAGAGCACTTTGCTGTCTTTCCAGTGATTAGTCTCAAACTGAAYGTCTGCCATCTACACTTTACATTCACTTCTCTTGCAGATGCTCTCAGCTATCATGTTGTTTTCTTAAATATTGAAGAGTTATGATGTCTCAATTCAGTGTTTACTTTTTCTTTTATCAGAACTGGCAGTTCCCCTGTCTTGCCTTTTACTTTAAAACCTTGGAGATATCTAAGCTATTATACATATTCTCTTCATATTCCATATTGCACCGCCTCTTATACCTACCTTGCTAAAATGCCTTTCTCAGTTTTGTTTATTAAATCCTCATTCATCACTATAGTTCTCTTTTCTGGCTACCTCACTTGCTTCTTACTTAGTGTGTGCTTGTTTCTCACTGCTCTGATCATKTAGCAATCTTGAATCTTGTACTTGTTCTCCTCCTTTTCATATGAAACTTGAATCCCTTGCTGTTAAATAGCACAACAGTCCTAACGGTGGCTCAATCCATGGTTCAACACCTCCCTGTCTTCAATTTCGTTTCCACTTCTCTGTCTTTTTAGCATGGTCCTTGCACTATTCAAATTACCTCCAAATCCTCAGGACCTTGAATCTTGAAGACCTTCAAGTTTATTTGATCCAATCCCAAAGTCTGTAGGATTTTGTTAGGCTAAGGCCCCAATTCTACAAGCATTCTGCTTACACTTAGCTGTATTCATTAACATAACCTCGCTGTTTTGCAGGATACCATTTAACATGTAATAATATGTAGGTTCAGGCACTCAGTAAGGAACYTATTATTCTGGTCCACAGTACAGACAATATCATCACTGTTTTATTATCAATTCTACTTTCTGAAATGTTCATTTTATCACTCATAACTAATGGGTGTGTTGCAGTTCACACAGCGTAAATTGTTTACTTTCTTTTGTAATATTTTATTCTAAGATTTTGAAATATTGTTCTCTCATTTCATAAATTTTTAAATTTTGTAACTGTCACTCATATTTCCTTTTCTTACACCTCCTTCTCTGATGCCAATACTTGCTGACCTTCTTCTTTATTTTATAATGTARAAGAAATATGATAGTCAAGGTCCTAATTATAATTACTACAGGATAATGTTTGTAGCTGTTGCTGGTGTTGCTTATCTGTCCACAAGCTGTGCAACAGCTGAACACTGCAAAGACAGTAATGCCTTGTCTACATTAAAAAAAAATCAACTGATTTTATTGTGGAGGGTAGAAAGAGGATTTCGACCTGGAAGATTCAGCAGTTGAGACAGCTGTTTCTTTGACAGCTGATGGCTGTCATACTAGTTTCCTTTAAGAAAATTTAAGGCAGCTCTATAGATGGAAGCCATAATGTACAGTAAGGACAAGACCTTAAACTAATGGGGAACAGACATGTGAACATAGTGCTTCAGTTCAGGCAGAATAACCAGCTGAAACAGATTTCCATTCCAGAAAGGCCAAAGGCTATCATAGCAAGGGATGACACCCTGGGGGCTGAGAAAGGGTATCTTAGAAAAGGATATTCTACAATTGATGGAAATCAGTTTTGTGACTTATAGGGTACAATGGCAGGCTTACCATTTTACAAATGCCAGCCTCTATTAACAACAGCTGCACAATGACCTACTTATGAAAAAGACAAGTGAAAATTCCATTTTAGAAGACAGCTGCCTAGAAATTAATATTTCCAAATGAATGTGTGAGGCCTAAATAGTACTGCCTCAGGCACTTGTGCCATAAATGTTAAGTGGGACGTTTAACAGATAATCTCTATGATTAATTTATCAGAAAGAACCAAGAGGCTAATTTCTCCTAATTAAAATTTTCTGGCATGATGGAAATTTTTCATATATAATTCCAGGATTTTAAATCCATTGTACTAACTTACTTTATTACATGAAAGCAAACAAAACTACAGTCTTGAATTCTGCTTCTGTTTCCCAGCAATGGAATAAAATATTTGAATAGCAGCAGACAAAGGAGTAGAATGGATTCTTTTGAGGACTGATAATAAGAAATGAGACCAAATTTTCAAATCAGATCACGTTTCAAGTATGAAAAAGGAATTATATTTGCAGAGCACTCCACAGCTATCAGCATTTGTTTTAAGCAGTGGGAGAAACCTGGTCCCACACTCACTACAGCAATTTAGGTGGGACAGGGCTCATTGATACTTGCAAAGAAAATTGTACTTTTTATGAGATTGGAGCGGGTTTCAGAAAATGAGCACACTTAACAGTCTGAGATCAGGACTTATGTTAATGTACTAATTCTCAAATACTTGAGCAATCAGCTACACCTGCACTTTTAGGAGTTTCTACTGAGCGCCCTGAATTTAAGATGGCAAAGGTTTGCAGAGAGAGCTCATCTTTTTGCTCAGATGGCAATAGTCAGATACATAGTCTTCTTCMAGTCTGGCACAAAAAAGAGCAAACTTCAAGGTAGGTACAAGGAGGAAACAATTGCTCTGAGTTTAACCAGGTTAATCACTTAATCTGAGAAAAAAAAAGTTACTGACATCTGCAACAGTGGAGRAAACTAGCAAGAGGAGAAATACTATGGTTCTCTGCCATACAAAACTGAGAAATGCAGTTATCCATTTCCTTTGGGATATGAGCTAGTGTGTATGTGGAAGATTTCAGCATGTTGTAAAATCAGTGTTTCCATTATCTATTTTTAATCTCCAGTAATTTTTGTTCCTTGGCTTGCCTTTTCAGAATGCTTTTTAAGTGTGCTTTAACGGTCAAGACAGAGATCACAGATGATGATTACTTTGTTTACTGTCATTGCTGAGCGTACTGTCCTTTATCACTTGTCTGTAGGAATTCATTCATGTGTAGTAATCGTCTTGTTGTAGTAATTGTATGGTTCACATAGCTCTCATTAGGACTTTTGGTCCACTGGATAAAACATACCATTCTGGAATGTGCATATTGAGGAACAATGGATTTTGATGGCTCTTGTGCAGAGGTATCAGATTTTTAATTCACTATATAGATGCTTAACAACTCTGAAACTCTGGCTGCAGAGCATCTCAGCTTGGCAGTGCTAAGAAAGCAAGCCTTTACACAGTTCTCTGAGGATCTTGAGCCCTACCTTCTATACTAAAGAGTATTGCCATTGATTAGGTTCATGATATGCAAACCCTTGGCTAGAAAGAACTGTGCTTTAAGCATGCTTTTTATCTGTCTCAGGTTATACAGGTTTTAAGATGAGAAAGATTTTATAACTCAGAAATTTTGCAGATTCCACTCCTTTCTCTTTCCCCCTTTGTGMAGGTGGGGGAGAAGGAATTCTCACATATTCCTGTTGGAGTGTGCCAGGTCTTCACAGCCTTTATCCCAGGGAGTAGCTTCAATGATGGAAGAAAGTTCAAACAATTTGGCCCAGAAGTGAAAGCCAGGGACAAGCTGCAGCCTCCTGTCACGCCAAAGCAGTTCTCCAGCAATGCAGCAGCACAGGGCAAACTGCCTGGCTCTCTAGGACACGCCAGTGAAACACGGCCTCTCAGGAGTGGAAAACTGTAATACTCAACAGCAAGCCTGTGTGACAGTTCATCATTAAACAGTAGTTATTTTTAAGGTAGTTCTACTGCAACATCGCTAATCAGTTACCAACAGATGGCAGCACTGCACTGATTATTTTATATTCCTATTAAGTACTACAGAATTCTCTTAGTGCTTATCAGGTAATTGCAAAATGCTTACTGCATTGTTTTAAACTGCTTTCATGACACCAGACAAACTATACAATCTTGCAGAGAAACAATACGAACATCACTTGCTCTGATGATTAAACTTAAGGACAGGCTTTTGAATGCCATTAGTGGTGGCTCATCTCTTTTCTCACTGAAGATAATGGGAAATTCACTAGTTTCACAGAGGTTCCTGTTACCAATAGTTTTGAAAAAATCTCACCCTTAAAACAGAGAGATGTGTCCAGAGCACTAARTCACAAATTTTCATAAATGAAAACTCAACTTTCAAAAATTTAAAAATACATTTTAAAAAAATAAAACATATTTTTTCCACCTAAGAAATAATTATTTGGGCCAAACACAGACATCTTAGGAACACAAAYTGTACTTGGGGAAAAAATGCAATTTCCAATTTGGAGAATGGCAAATGCAGTATAAATAGTATGGCGAAAGGGGAATTAGAAACCAGCAGGTTTTCTCTTTCACCTAGCAATGTGGTTAAAAAAGTTATTACAAACAGAATAAGAAAAATGATGTTTRGAATGGTATTAATGGCAGAATGTTGATTTAACCAGAACAAATTCTTCCATGGAGGAACTTATCTTACTAATCTTTTAGGATTTCTTGAAAGAAAAAGTAGTGACTATAGAGGAACTGTTTGACCTTATTTAACAACTACCAGAAATTTTCATGAGGTCTCCCACAAAAAGCTGCAACAAAAACTAAATAAGAATTTCTCTTGGCAGCACTGCAGATCCTGCCTAATCCTCTATTATCTTAGTATAATTGTGGAGAAATTTATTTTCCATTAGAGAGGAAAAGTATTGTGACAGATACAAAATTGGTTGAGAATGGGATCAAATGCTTTTTTTTCATTTTGGTAAGGAGTTAGCAGCAGTGTGCTTCAAGATTTTCTACTACGTAAAATAACAGTTCTCTGTAATTTAATGTATTTATTACTGATCTAGAAAAAAAAGCAAAGATCTAAAAAGCAAGCAGCAAAATCTGTAGATGACAGGTTATTTATATTATGGTTAGAGGGACTACAAAGAACTTCAAAAGATCTAATTAAATAAAATCACATCAGCAGACTGATGGCAAACACCTCACTTCTGATAACTACGAAATACTGTGCTTTTGAAGGGGAAATAATTTATTTATATGATTCATAGCATTCTTTAAAAATTGTATCAGCTTAGAAAAGGGATTTGGGCCATGTTTAGGGGTGATCACCAAGAGCAAACAAAATGTTGTGATGTATAAGAAAAGTAAAAATGAAAAAGTTGTAGAATGATAGAGAAATCAATATGTATAGCTTCCTCTGGAAGAAAGCGTAACAGTATGGGCTGCCAAGGCCTTCAAAAAAGGATGCTGCTGAGATTGATGGAATTAAAAGAAGGGAGAGGAGAATAACCCTGGCCTAGGAAATGGCAAATTAAAAAGATGTTTTGGTTTTTATCATGAAATGAAACAGGACTGAAAGGCCTGTGATAAAAATGAGTAAAAATATGACTATTACAAAAAAGGTAGACTTTTAACTTCTTTTCCCACTGTCTTGTAGCAGAAAAACAAGAGTAAATTTTGTCTGAGATTCAATAATAATAAAATAACAGACGTACAATTATATGATGAAACTCATTTTTAAGGGAAATCATTGAGACATCACTGTCACAAGATTCAAAAAGAGATTCAGTGGTGAAATGGTCATCAGCAATACTCAGAATAGCAATTACTTACAGCAAAAAAGATTATGACAAGCATATGAATATGCCATGCTTCAGGGTTTAACAGTCAAAATATATTTAAGATCAGCCTGGTATCTAATATGGACACTGGATTATTCAGTATCTGTGGGCCCTTTCTATACCTTCCTCCAATTCATCTGCTGCTAGCTTCTGATGGAAACAAGGCAATAAGCTAGATGTATAGTAGCTGGGAAATTTCTGCACTGCACAGAACTTCTATAGTGAGTCATATTTTGAAGTGATCATATTATTTAATTATACTGAACTCTAAAAATAGATTTCAGCAAACCTGTTCAGAGATATATTTCTATAAGCCTAACAGTGTTTTTCTAATTTGCACATTATTTAGTCTAGTTATAGTGGTTAGTATAAGTTCTGAAAAAATATACTTAATTGGTACAAACATTTACCTTCYTACAAGAACAGTCAACATTCCCTCTGTTCCTTCCTTGAATATGCAGCTGCTTCAAATCCCTTAGATCAGTGGGTGGCTTCAGAGCTGTGTTTGGGCGCTCAGGTGTCCAGCGCAAAGCTTCAGGCTACATTAACAACCTGTTTTGGATGTGACTGAAGTTGTTCACAATCTCTCCCACTATTCYTCCTTTTCTTTATGGGCTAACCTGATGGAAAATCTATGGAGATGACCACCTTGTAAGCAGTTTATCTCTATAAATACCTAGTATGGAACACACATAGAAAGAACCCCAATCTCATCTTCTCTGAAGAACATAATCTTTCCACACTTCACTTATCAACCCACAAAATGACTGTAATGCTAACACTTTACAGGAATGATAACTAGTTAATTAACATTTCTTAGAGTCCTGAAATCTCAGATTAATGGTGCTCTCGAGTATAAAGACTTAATATTATTTCATTGAACATTTGTCATTTAAAAAGCCCTACGCCTAAAGCTTGAATCAAACTCTAAGATGAGAGCAATTTCCTTTTCTGTCACACTTGGGTCYCTTTTCTACCCTGAAGATGCATACACAGTTAAACTATATATTGTATCGAAGGGAGCACAAGTAGCTTCCTTTATAAGATTGTGAGTACCAAACCCAATAGTAAAATCCTACTCTGAAAAGAGCTGTATAGTTGTTTAAAGAATTATTTTTAGAAGATAAGTTTTCCTGAATTTACAAACTGTGACACTGTACAGCTTTTATTAGCAGATAGGACAATCTCCCCTTCAGTCAACTATCATTATGTTAAAGCTGCCAAGTCACAGTGTCTCTAAAATAGCTTAATTTTAACAAAGACTATTATTTTTAAATATATAAAACAAGTACTGGCTACCAGATTTGCATCTGCTTCTGTAGCATAGGAATAAAYTCACTTTGGGTACGATTCCTGTATAGGCAATGGATTTTTACAAGGCAGGAAATAAATTTAAAAACTTCCATTACCTTATATCAAATACAACAGAAACCAAGGATATTCCTTTGAATAATGAGCAAAGAACCTTAAGTATTCAGTGATGTCCACTGCTATAGAAATCAGACCTTTAATGCTTGTCAAGAACACTTACTCAAATAGCACAAAATCACTTCAGATGTACATTGTGACTTGAGGCTAAAATTTCCTAGTCTTGGCAATTGTGCCATGAACATTAATGTAGAAACACAACTGAAAATTTTAAGATGCCAATGACTGCAATGACAATAAAATCAGGACCTATGTAATATGTATTTTCAAGCTGCAGATGACACTACAGAGCATCAGACTGGACTTGGACTCTAGTTTACCATCCACGCAAAAATATTTCTCTTTTCCAGAAAGTAATACAGAACCTATTTCATAAAGATGATACATGTTTCCACAACCACAGAAGATTGTTATTCAGGCTGAATTAGTTCCCTCATCTGCTTAGCATATAGCATCAAGAACAYTACTGCATGTACAACACAGGGAGCAGCAATGTGTAAGGCAAAGAGTCCCTTTCAAAAGCAGCAGAGATTTATGCTGGATCAAAAAGACTACATAATAGTGGCCTCCAATCATAGAGATTCCAGTAGCACCCCACAGTATTTTTTCTTATTGCTTATTCTGAGGTGTAACAGTAAGATTGCTGCTCTCCTAAAAAGAGGCAGAAGCAAATTCTCAGAATATGTTCTTTAAAATATACTTACTACTTCATAAGTTAATAATTAATGCACTGCAGAACATATGTGTCGGAGGGTTAGGACTTCCGCAAAATCAAATTGAAGGTGACTAACAGGCTATTTTGGTTACTTGCATGTTAATTCAAAGTTCTAGCAAATTCTCTATGCATGATTTTTAGATTGTCAGAACAGTCCCTAATGGGAAGCAAAGGCAGCTTTAAAGTACCAATCACATGTAGTAATTCTTGGCAGCTGACCCACTAAAGCAGAGTTCTGAGACTTGTACTTTTCACTGCTTTCATTCCTGCTACTAGTTTCCTTCCTCACYTCTCAGTGGGGCTCCTGGTGGGAATGTAACACGCACCACTGGAGTAAGAAGTGATGTGCCAGCCGCCTTCTGCTACAAAGCAGCCTAAAAATAAAGCTCAACTGGACAATGCCATTTGGTGTACAACAGCTCATGTTCTAGTAATGTAAAMCAGACAGTCAGCAAAGATAAATGATTGTTCAGCAACATGCCAAACAAATCTCAGGTTCTTAGAAACCAAGTTTATAAATGAGTATCAAAGGGATTTTTTTTCCCTCAAGATTTATCATCCTTGCAATTTAATTAATTTGCATCAGCAAAATCGTAACAAGAATGTCTTATCAAAATTTTGTTTAAAATGACTTACTAATATTGTAAGAAATTAGCCCATCTTGCAACTCATTTCAGTTCAAGGAAATTCTCTGGTAATTTAGATGTTGTTTTAGAAGATGTCTACTCATCAAGCTGACATTTTTCCTGTGTGCATATAAGAAGAGCCTAATTCTTTGGCCCATATTTCTTTTAAATCCCCATTCTGTAAAGTGAATCTTTGCAAAACTCATTTGCATGCTGATGTTGTCCTTTCTCCAGATTCGTTTCGAAACACCTTTTTTTTCTTTTCTTTTCTTTTTTTTTTTTTTTTTTTTTTTTTTAATTTAATAGAATATGGTCATACAGAATACACAAATGATTATAATGCAAATAATTGCAGGCTATTAAATTGCAGATACTCTTTGCATTTCATACTTCATGCTACCATACAATTTTACAGGGCTAAAGCGCTACAAACCTTTGCATTTTGAGGTTTTCAAATTCCTGTGGAATCAGAAGTTTGAAGATATTTACAAACACAATTCTTAATTCATAAATTGTTGACCTTGAAACAAATCTCAAATCCATTTAATGCAAAATGGGAGTAGAACTAAACACAGCAYGGAACCATATTAATTGCCCAGCAATAGTGTTTGTTATATAATTTCAGGTTCTGGTCTTTCAATGAGATCTATGCGTAAATGGATCTCATTGCAAGATCAGCACCATGGCTTTTAAAATCACTAATTAAAAGCATGACTGAGGCCAATAGGCTTTAGATATATTTGTTCTTGCTACTGTATTTATGCCTGAGACTCCCAAAATTAGATTTATACCATTTTACATCTGGAGAAGTGTGCATTATAGAGACTTCTGCTTACGTATTTCCAGAAAAGCAATTACACACAGGGAAAAAGGAGACTGAACTTCATTCTTACTATGCATTGTGCTGTTCTGCCAGTACTCAAAAACATTCTGCTAMGTGCTCAAAAACCTTGAGGGAGAGACCAAAAGTATTATGAGTTTGACTGATATTTTCTTAGAAAATGACTGTTCCTTTTGAGGTTAAGCAAAACATCAAATTGCATGGGACCTGTAATCAGAAGGCCAGAATTAGCAGCTCTTATGTCTGTCAATATGTTATTTGCTCTGTGAAAGGAGGAAAACAATTCCTGTCAGGGACAAATAAGTCTGTTCCCCAAATCCTACTTTTCTGGAAGCATTACTGAGGTTATCTGTGTGCACAGTCAAGAGTTTGTTAGTTGGCACAGGGGTCAAGTTCACATGTTTGTAGGCAGTTATTCCAAGAAGTAGCAAATCATATTCTTCAGCAACTATACATATCATTTGTTCTCTAGAAGCAATACTCAGCAGATTCAGGGCTAGAAGTATATGTTACACATTTGAATTTAAGAGCACAAGAACAGAAGTTTTTCATCACTTTATGATTATCTGGTTCACTCTCTGTGGCAAGAGAAAATTGTCTCCAGGGTTGTATAAAAGAGCAAATATTTAGACCTGCACTGTCTCCCCAACTCTCAACTATTTATTTTTATTTTTATTATTTATTATTTTTAATAAGGCTATTTATAAGCCTCTGCTATTGTGGTTTATTTACCATCTTCTTCTATTTGTAGCCTTTGATATGCTGAAAACTAAGATAAACATGACAAATCAACTCTGTGTACTTATCTCATGTACATCTTTATAACAGCATATCATTCATCTATCTCTCAGAGTATCTATGGTAACAAATAAATATAGAAAAATCCATGTGTATACCTATGTGTGTATGTATGAGTTTCTTGACATATTTTAAAGTTGTCTTTGAGATGGATAAAAAAAAAAACTGATGACAGCTAACATTAGTAAAAATAAAAAATRACAGCCGTATTGTTTTGTATTAATTTACTTCATATGGAGGCAGCACGTATTTACTTTTTTTGTAGTATGCTAAAAATAAGCTAATTTATTGTGATAAATTCACAGCAGGTTCCCTTACTAATTAGTCTTTTCATTACTTATATGAATATGCATTTCAGTCTCTTTCATTTCCTTATTCTTTCATACTAAAATGAATGTTTATCAACTACATCACCATTTCTGAAATGTTCTCTGATTAAAAAGGAAAAAGAAGTATACTCTGTATCCTATTCATTGTCTTCTCATCTTCCAACTCTTGGAATTACAAAGGTCCTTGAGATGTACACAGTGTTTTGACAGTTGATTCTAATATCAAATTTTAACTTTAAAAGATCTATATTATATCAGTTCCTCCTTCTCATTCTTGGAATTCCTGAAGAAATGTAACAGATGTAAAATCCAACAATAGAAATGAACTAATGCATAGCATATATATGGCCTACATACTGTTTTACTACTCCCTTATCTTTTATTAACAGTTGGTTTGATGCTATGTGCCTAAAGGAATCTAAAGTATACGCATTTGGGCTATAGTATCTTGATCTGCCAGTGTGAAATTCAAAAAATTCACCTATGGGTTGTGTTTATTTCTTCCTTTGAATTATTTAACAATGCACACAGAAAGCTGAAAACCTTTTTTCCCTCACACCTTAGGTGTCAGCTGCCACCATAGAGCTGTTGTCTCACGGTCCCTAGTGCTGGCAGATGGGACTGCTTACACAAGAGTCACAAACTTGCATATGTGCAACTCTTGCGGGCCTGATGTTTTGTTTCCTGCCTTTTAGGCCAGCAAGAAATGTAATCTGAAAGTCTGATACAGACTTGGTAGCTTTTTATACCTGCTTTTACAATTGTACACTTGACTACCTGCCATGAAAAAGAGCTYGGAACCACAATTATCAAATTCCACATATAGTAATGACAGATGAATTAGGACCTTTGGAGCCAAACCACAGTAGAGAGGTTTGCATGTGCCTGCTGAAATAATTAAGACATAGTAATTGAGACACGAGAGGCAGAGAACACCTTTAACCAGCCCTCCCA
>NW_028186150.1:150079-157590 GCF_003343005.1 Rhea americana
AAAAAAAAAAAAAAAAAAAAAAAAAATCATCTACGTACTTTAGATGCCAGCATTTGGAAAGCGGTGAAGGATCTAAAACTGTTCCAGGAGAGGCAACTTCAGATAGACCTTAAACTTCAGGCAAATGAATACACAAACAAGGAATTTCTGGGCTGTGAAAAAGACAACACTAGAGTGAACCATAAACACTGCGCAACAGAAAGACAGACCTGTTCCTGCATCCTCGGTATGTGTTCAGCAGTGCAGGATATTTGCATCTAACAGGATGGCCAGCTGTGTACCCTCTTGGCTAAATAAGTTTAAAAGAAAAAAAGAAAAAGAAAAAGGAGCTGGGCAGCACATCATAAGCTTCATCTTTGTGACAAGTGGAGCGAGCTCCTCAAATCTGATGTCACATTTATCAAGGAGAACCAGGTGCTGGTGATGGACCTCTATGAAAGCAAACCAAATACAGTCTTGGCTGCAGTTACAGAGAAGGTATGAAAGCACTAGAAGAAGCTGACTAATCATATCAGTCTGAAACCTGCCACTGAGGTCAGCTTTCCTTTTTTTTTTTTTTTTTTTAACCTTCCTGTTCGAGCCAGAGGAAAATAGTACGCAGCCAATCAAGCATTACTGACTGCACTGGTCCCTTGGAGCAGACAAAATTGGGTTGCCAAGTTTTTAGCAGATAAACCCCACTCTTCTCTGTCAACATCATGAATATCTTCTCAAGCCCAGGACAGACAGGTGGCCAAAGCACCATCGTTGCCAAAGAATAAGTCACAGGCATCTCACATTTCATGTCACCAGAAGACTTGGATTGGGTTGGAACTGACACCTAAAAGATGTTCTTCATGAAGGGTATAATCAATAGTCATTTATGAAGAAAGCTTAGATTTTCTTATATTTAGTGGTTCCTAAGAAGTGCCGTTCCGTAAGTGAATTACTTAAATCTCAATCCCAATCAGGGTCTTTGGGTATTTCTGTAATTTAAAAAGAAGAGATTAGTTCATTCACGTATCATGCTTGTATCAAAACATAGTTTTTATCCACTATGCTTTTATGTTAGTTTTTTATCGGCTATGCTTTTCTGTGTGTTATAAAACAATTTAGCAAAGATTCAGGAATGAGATACTGGCTTATGAGTTTCTCTGTYATTCTTGTGTTCAACCTACTCTCATAAATCCATGTTCTCCACTACAAAATTACTCCTTATTTGGTATTTTTCCACAATACAATATGATTTGTATAGGCAAAAGGTAAAAACAGTATCATTAGGGTAGCTCAAATGAAGTTGCCTTTGCTACAGTGTCCTAACAGAAACTAAGGCAATGCACTAGCTTTCAGTCCCCTATGCTGCAGGAACTGCCACATGAAAATTCTTTAAAACTATTATTAAGGCTTCTTTCCAGAACACTTTAAAATTTTATATATATATTTATAAACGTATATAAAAAACATTATGTATACAAATGTAATTTAGAATAATTCCTCTAAGATACACCATTCATATGTTAACATGCTTAGTACAAACTATTAAATAAGAATTATATGTTCAGTATAACATATTTACTAAGAAAGCCAAATTCTGGTATCTGATACATACATATGACCTTATTGCAATTAGTTATACAAGGTCAGACAAACAAAACATGAATTACCAGTTAATCTTCCCATTTAAAACATTTAGAAGTGATATTTTTCTATATCTGATCATCAGTGTTGCTCTGGAGTTCATTCTAAATTTTACTTCCTTCCCTCTTAAATAATGTTTTTTTTAGATGTTTTAGATGTATTTAATGTTAATTATTACATAATGTTCCTATTATTTTAGGAACCCTAATATCCTAATAAGAAGTTGGGTCAGTTATAGAGAATTACATTTTACTCCTATTCACCATCTTCCAATGGAATATACTGAAATGCTACATTAATTTCTAAGTAGAAAATACAGCAATCTGATTCTCATTCACACATTTAGAGCATATATGTTTTATGAAAGTCCTCTATGACCTAGTACTACAAAACATTGTCAACAAGAGCTCTTTTTTGTACCTTGCAAATATCCTCTAAATACTCCCATATTTGCTGCATCCTTTGCACAGTTCTAAGCCAGCTGCTGACGGCTAAAAAATAATGAATACATAATAATTTGTTACTCAACAGAATAAATTTATGTTAAATATAAAAACTTCTCCTGTATTTAAATGGCCATGCAAACTGTTTTACGACAGCTGGTTGAGAAGTACATTTTTGTGGTTTTGCAAGCTGATTCCTTTTTGTGAAAGTTTTCAAGAAAACAAGCAAAATGAGATCCCAGACATCTGAATCATCAAACATTCAAAAAAAAAAAAAAAAAAAACCCACATACATATGTTTAAGTAGTTGAACTTCCTGAAACAAAAATATGAATACCGATGATAATTTTGTGCATGTGATTGGAACTACTCCATTGCTGTGCCCATCTAGCTGCCTGTAACAGAGAAAGAATTCATTTCAGAGCCTAGTCCCCCATTTCAGCATTATTGGAAGACAGTTTTCTAAGCAAAATAGCTGTCTAAAAACAAACACGTCTTCTCCTTCATCTCTGGACTGGGGACACTGACCTTAAAAATATCTGAAATTCTTCCACTGCCTGTAAACAAAAATGGACTGCAGGGAGTCATGTTCATATGTCACTCTTACAAAACATTCTTACTTGTTGGCTACTTTTTGGAAAGGCTATTTGCTGTCAATCAAGTGCCAACTTCTGCTTATAATAATGGTGATGACATCAGGCCTGCAGAAGAGGAGATCAGTAAGGGGAGTCTAAATATATAAACTAGAAGGTCACAGGATACATCCAACCTCAGTTGAAGTCAATGGCCTCCCTTCACTTCAAAACTAGACTGGTCCGTGTAGAATTMAAGACAGATAGGAAGAGAGAGAAGTGTGTGTGTACGTGTGTGTGAGGGTGTGCGTGTGCATGTGTCTAAAAAAAAATATTCCCTATGGCCAGTATAATCGGCTTGCAGCCCATGGCTTTTTAAGGTGACCTGAGTCTTTGATTTGTCTGACAAGAAAAACTGATTTCCTATTTTTATTTTTAAGCAGCCATACAGTCAGTCACGTTCACTCTTTCCAAAGTAAGACTAGCTCTGTGGAGGTAGCAGGGGAGAATTTTTTCAAGCACCAGGCTAGGGGATGTAGTCATGCGTTTTTTTTCTGCCAGTTGGTAGCATTTACAAAGAAACCGGGCAAAAGGCCAATTCTCATTTTAAGCCTCAGGTTGGACACAATGGCTGGTCAATGTACGAAGTGGTATAAAGCATAGGTCAGCAGCTTTCCTGTCAGGCAGCAAATAACTAAATTTCACTTGTCTGAAATAGGATTTCAGTTGTCCAGGGCTGCAGGACAAAAGGGCTGTTCTCACCCTGACAGCTGGAATGGGTGATTTGTGCAATGTATTTTTAGAAGTCTTATTTGCCTACGCGTACTCCTGCATCGTCATACATTCACAGACACCAAGTGCCAGTGAGACTATAAGCCACTAAAACTGTGATATACAGTACAAACAGTATAACGTACCTAGACCTAAAATGGCATTTTCATTACTGCTCATCCCCAACTGCAAATATATAGTCCAAATACTAACAGAAAGCAACTGCTGTTCTTCCCGTACTTCAACATACTGTCACTACAACTTTTACAGTAATTGAAAACCGCAAAGGGAAAAATCACTGTTGATACAATAGAACATTAGTGATCAAGTCTATTTTCCAAAATTACTGTGGTTTTCCTCACATTTCCTTTTCCTAAATATATCTCTATCAGATTAAGAGAAACAACAATTCCTTGTAAATTAGCTTCTTCCTTTAACAAGACAAGCCACTCTTGAGGAATTTTATTACTAATGTTCATCCTCCTAATCTTATCCCACACCTTGCTGATATGCATATCCGTATTAACATTTGCACATGGCTATTGTGCCAATACTGCCTTTTTTCTAAGCTAATGATTTCTTCCGCTTACAGCCCATGATATCAAGTTGCAATCATAATACATTTCAAAGCTGGTTTCCTCTCTCTCTAAACAATATTGTTAGCTTTTTTGTTCAAGCAGTGCACTAATTTCCTTCCCTTCCTGTTCAGTGGAGGTTGTGGAAATCACATCTCACATATACGTAATATTGATAGGAAAATTATAAATATAGTTGAATATATCTATTGTATGCAGATTTACACAGGACTCTACTGAACAGTTAATCATACTTCCATCTTTCAAAACATYTGGAGTTGACAAAAACAAAGATTGGAATATTCAGAATAAATACAGCATTGTAAGCATTTAAGAAAATAATTTTAATGAACAATGTCACAATGGATATCTACACTATATATTTTCTAGTCTTGAGGAGGTTTCTGTTTATTCTGCATTGGTTATTACCGAATTTTATTGAATTGAATGTTTTCATACTCGACAACTAAATTTAAAAAAAGTGTGAACTTTCTATTTTTTTCTCAGTCAGTCTTAAATTCTCACCATCTGGTTAAGAAACATCAACTTTAAAACTAGGATTCTTATCRTCAGCCTCCTGTGCCTTTGTAGTCATAATCTATAAACTTAATCTAATAATTTTCAAATCAAATGTCTGATCTATAGACATGACTACATGATAAAAGTTGTTATATAGCACTGTAAAAAATCATAATAATACGTAAATAAATTCTGGAAGTCAAAGTTAAAAAAAGTTTATTTAAAAAATTGTTTGTAACACCACTGTTAGTGTTGACAGAACCAGGTCTGTGCAGAGCCACTGAATATAGTTAAGTCACAAGGGTACTAAAATGTGAAGCAGATTTGGGTACTTCATATGATCATTAAAACTCAAATCTTGACATGCTTTGTCAAGAACACTTTGTCAAGAGTCATGTCAAGAATACATGAATACTTTAACATGCATAACTTTACACACAAAAATCAATCCTGACTCAGTTCTTAGATAAGCTGCTTTAGGTCTTGATGTTGCRTAACACAAAAAGCAAACCAAAAGAAGCAATTTAAATCATTTATCTGCTGCTTGGGTACTTAAAAATCTAGCTGATATTCAATATCCAAGGAAACAGATTATATTGGGTTGTTTGCCAGGCAGAAATGTATCCTCTTTCACAATGACCCTCTCATTAGTTCTTCTTCTGTCTTCTTAATTATTT
The DNA here is from genome assembly GCF_003343005.1 of Rhea americana. Classification (NCBI taxonomy): domain Eukaryota; kingdom Metazoa; phylum Chordata; class Aves; order Rheiformes; family Rheidae; genus Rhea; species Rhea americana. Next base: position 155,254 of record NW_028186150.1, read on the forward strand.
TTATTATTTTATGACAGTGAGCTAGAAATTTTTACTAGACAGCTATTACTGAAAGATAAATGATAACTAATAAGAATGAAGAACCTAATATCATGCCCTCCAGAATCATGTTCCTGCTAACATAAAAGAACATTTGTGCCTTGTATTAATGGTAAGTCTAGATCTGCAGAACAAATTTTGGTCAGTGTAACCATGTCAATCTACATAGGAGAAGTCTGACTTTCGACTGCCGTAGCTGCACTGCTACAACTGTCTACCCTGAAGACTCCTGTGAATTTTAGCAGCATAACTTGTTGCATGTAATGGTGAAGTCGCATCTATAGCACTATTTAGAAAAAGCATTTCTGGATAGCCATCAGCTATAGAAGTTCTCAGCTATATACTGGGGCATGAGATTGTCACAGTCCTGTGAGCACCGTATCAGTCTCCATGTGACCAAGAACTACAGGCATGTAGAGCAGAAGGGAAGGAAAATTCCCAGAACAGTTTGTAGGTGGAAAATGTCAATAGCTCACCAGGGATTCTAACATTTTGTTTGGGATAGGCCTGGACTAGACATGCAAGAMGACTCATGTGTGAGCATTCATGCTTGCCTCTATAACTCCTGCCTCAGTAACTTCCTGCAACAGCTCCATACCAGTGCTGCTCTGGACTGGCCATATGGCACGACCTCAGCAACAGGTCAACTCCTGGGGAACTGCTGGCAGCTAAAAACTTCCAGACCGGTCACCCTCCTTCCCCTAGACAGAAAATACATGTATACCTAAGAACATATGTATGTTGTATTTATATGTGCATTAAGCTCGCTCAGTTAAAAAAAAGTGTGTATGTGTGCATGTATATATATGGTATTTTATGTCTTTCTTTAAATTAGTTTTAAGGTGTGAGTTCAGAATCTGGCCTGCACATATTCTGTGAAGGGGAAATCCACTCTGCTGCTTCTTCCTCTCTATCTTCTTCAGCTCACTCTTACTTCCTTTTCACTTTACTTCCTATACTTCCAATCAAAAACATTATCAAACTCTGTAACAGTTTTTATCACCAATGTTCATCTATTATTTAGTTAAAAGAAACATTAAAAACAACTCCCCCTCCCAAGAACAGTACCTTCTCCAGTCCTCCAATTATCCTTTTCCAGTAAAAACAATACTCTGTGATGTCCCTTCATACTGAAGGAGCCAACAATATYAAAACCTTCTGCTCCCTGCCTGCTTTCCAGGTATTTCCCAGATACCTCTCAATTTGAGGACTGAATTTACTAGCAAGCAACATGCTTTGCATWCATACAAGCATCAGAGAAGTTCAGCGGCAGCCACTGATGAGAAGCTCAGTCTGTCAGTAACCATCTGTTACAGAGAAGGAAACAAAGCCACAGATTGCTTCTAGGCAGCTCCCCACAGATCCTACTTGAGAACTATTTCTAGCTTGTGGCTAGGAGGTGTCCAATAAATTGACAATTTCACTTCTTCCCATGGAGCTCCCTGATTAGAAGCACTGAAACTGATGGAAATTACTGTTATTTTCACTTTATTAGTATGGTATCCAAGTATGTGGTTTTGTTTGTTTGTTTGTTTTTGAGCATTAGGGCCAGGTGATTGGATGTTTAGGCCTAGAGACAAAACTTTTGCTTATATATATTTCAACAACTTTTTAACTACTTTCTTACTGTTACGTGTTACCTTATTTCCTAACTTGTACTAACTATCTCTCTATATTATTAAAAGCCTGTTCCCATTCAGTGCAAGRTTTTAAACACGCCTTTGAAATACAAAATAGTCACATTTTGCTATGAAATATAGGATTAACAGAAGGTTATTTCCATGGAAATAGGATGTGAAAATATGTTATGTTGCATAGTAAACTTTTCTGTATATAAGATCTGCTGAGAAATAATAATAAACCTGGTTAAATTCACACGGCCATGACAACATACACCAGGCATTTTCCCAAACAATGCGTAAAGCTCCTTATAAAATTGTAAGTTTTATAAATTTATGAAGCTATTACAAAATTATCATGATAATTATGTCCTAAAAAAATCAATCTGAGAAAACCATTCGTGCGTTTTGTCTAACCCAGAGTTCAGTCCCCTTGACAATGATTTTGGTTTCCATATGGTTTCTTTAGCTAGCCATTTTAAAGGCAAGAGAAATACAGTACTTYACAGGCACCGCTGGCGATCTCCATCACGAAGGAGCAACCCCAAACCGTCTTTCCCGCACTGAGGACGGGCCCTAACGAAAGGACAGAACGAAAACGTTTGAGGGCGACACAGGAGTCTCGGCGACGCCCCCGCCCCCCGCGGCCCCTTTGTGCCGCGCCGGCGGGAAGCGCCGG
>NW_028186150.1:158355-199644 GCF_003343005.1 Rhea americana
CCGCGCCGCGCCGCGTCCCGGCCGGGCTCTCACCTGCTGCTCGCCCCGCGCAGCCCGCCCGCGCTCGGCGCCGCTTTCCCGTGCGGGGCGGGTGCGAGGCGACCGCAGGCGGCGGCGCGAAACTCCCACTGCGCGTTGAGCCCTAGGACTTCCCTGACCGCCCCGGGCGGGGACCCGCCTGCCGGGCAGCGGGGCCGGGGGCGGCCGGCGGGGCCGGCGCCTGGACGAGCGCAGCGGGCGGTGCTTGAGAAATCCGACAGAAGTTGGATTTCGTTTATTTATTTATTTGAACGCACGAGGTAAGGAGCATCGCCACCGGTGCGAGCGGGCTGCTGTCATTACCGGGGTCCGTAGGGGAACGGGCGTCCGGGCGCTTTGGCGAAGGGCGATGCTGGCCGGCCTCGCGCGGCGGCACGGCCTTGTCCGGCCTTCCCGCCGCTGGGCGATCACGAAGCCGGGAGCGGGCCCGTGCGGGTTCGCGGGCCAGGCTCTGCRAGGGGCCTGTGCGGGCGGCCCAGCGGCGCTCTCGAGGGACGCGTGGTGTCCGCCGGCGGTGGGAAGCTGCGGGAGCCGCTGCGGCGCACCGCCCTCGCCTCCCCGCGGCGGGCGGCACGTGCTTCGGCTCCCGGCCGCGGGGGGATTTCGGTGCGCGGCCGGCGGGATCGGCCACGGCGGCCATCCGCGGGGCGTGCGGAGGCGCTGCTCGTGCGTCGCGTGCAGCAGCGCGATTTCGCGCCTGGCTGGGCTCCTCTACCTTGAGAGTAAGGTTGAACGCCTTTCTTCTTGAAAGAACTGCTATTTTTCAGAGCTCAAAGTTCAGGACTTCTGCAAGCCTTTATTTTCATCTTTTATTTTCTACCTCTGTGCTTCCCCCCTAAAGTGAAGGGTTTCTCTTCTCAATCTGTTGGGTTTTGGAGCAGCAGTTGTAGAGAAGGTGAGTTCCAGGTAAAGATGCCCCTTCCTGATGCTCCTGGGAACCTTGGCAGGACGTGGTGCAGACTGGTGCCTTTCACCTCTCCCCGTCACCAGACACTTGGAGCCAGGCATAAATCCTGAATCAGAACTTACTGAGAGGTGTTAGGGAGCTAGAAATAATACATCCTGGGAATATTTGCTAGTCACAAGTTTCTTCCAAGACTCTGAAATTTTGGTTAACAGTTAAATCGTCCTCCTTTAAGAGTAATGTGAAAATATCAGCTGCAAACATTTAAAGTAAAGTCAAATTTTCTTCTGCTTCTTAGATGTGAACTGTTTTCTATCACTTAATCTTTCCCAAAAGCCTTTTACCACACAGTTGTGKTTTTTTTTTGACTTTTATTTTTTAACTACTATCTCTGACCTGAAAGTATTTCATCCCACTTCTTCTCCCTTTTTATTACTTTCAATGTCTTTCTCCCCAGCATACAAAATAGACTGCTAGTTTTTCTTTCCTGCAAAATAAAATACATTTATTTTTGCTGTCCTGGAAGATAATAAGCAAGCTTCCCTTTACACCTTGAATTGGTTGCACTTTTAAGTGCTACCACTTGTCTCTTGTTATTCAGACCAGGCTTGTGTGAAGAAAAATAGTGCTGCTGCTTTTGTTTACATAGTAGTATTGTAATAGGAGAGATTTGTTCTTGGAACAGTGAATTCTGGTACACAAGAAATCCTGCTAATGATAGTGATTAATGGGTGCTACTCAAAACAGCTTATCACAGCAGATATGACTAATTATCTTGTATGAAAAGAACTCCTGTAGTCCAAATAATCTCAAGGTATTTTTACAATTTTAAAGAAATGTATGCATACAGATAAATGCGCAGTGAAATGCTGAACTTGCAGTGAAGTGTGGCAGTTCTTTGAAAGCTTGCTACTATACTATAAAACCACTTAGAGCTGAAAATGAAGAATATCTTCTTGTGGTTACTGTAGGTAGATAGACTGTTATTACTGGAATTGGAAGTTAGCCAGAACAACACCCTACATGTTCGAAACAATGCCGGGGTATTGTTAGTAACTATACAAGGGGTTTTATATCACACATGAAAGATGACATTTCCAGCAGCGTGGATAACCTCATCACAAAACGGTGTGCTGGGCTGATTTACAGGGCAACTGCCTTTGCTAGGCTTTTCAAAATCTACTCTATAATCACACCAGTTTTGACAGAGCTGGGTGATATGTCTGGATTAGTATTTCTTAACCTTCATTGGCCTTTGGGTAACAACGATTTATTAGTAACGTGCTACAGGCAATCTTGTACGGCCAGGGACTCTTGTGTCCTGGCTTCTGTTTTAATTTTGTACGTCTTGTGGCTGAAAGCAACTGTGAAAGTTCATTTGGGGACTAGTGCTTGAAACCACAGAAGGCACTATTTCTTGATACCTGTAAATCTGAAGGTAGCCTGGTAGGATGGAAAAATACTTTGAGTTATGTAGACTTTCTTAGATAAAAATGGGTTCCAAACAATCATTTAAAAAATGTTTTTTTTCCTTTCCTGTGAAATTTCAGGAAGATAAGCTATAGTGCCTTGGTTTTATTGAGGAATGTTTCCCTTTGAAGTGCTTTAGGTGACAAGACAGAAATTATTTTGAGAAATGTATAGGTCTTAAAGTACCAATTTTTGTCTTACTGTCCTATTTTTAATGAAGATTAGATAACTTTGGGGGATTAATCTGTGTGGTTTTATTAAGGGCATAAATCTTGAATAAGGCAAGCTGACCTCCAGAGCCTGGATCGGAGCAGCAGTAGCATACAAGCAGGAAGAGTGGGGGGACCAGCAGAGGAGGGTCTAGATGTGCTGGTTAAGATTTGAGGGGTGAAAGAAAACATCTGAAAAGGAGCGTGTGAAGTACTGTGTGGTGTTGAGGGAATTCCGAGATGTTTGTGAGTGGAAAAGATCAGTAGGGATATATTTGAGGTGGGAGTACCTGGGCTCCATGCAAGACTTTCAAGTGTACTCAAGAGCCTTTATAGCAAGTCAGACATTTTTCTGACCATGTTATTGCATACCATTGGTGGTACATTGGCTTCAGTATAATGATAATATATGGTGGCTTATCAGAGTAAACACCTATTACAACTGTTTTTAATAAAACAACTAATCTGATGTGTTATGTACATACCAGTTTTAAATGCGATATTCTAGGCCTCTGAAGAGCTATTTTCAKGAAGAGAAGAGGTGCTCTCGCTTCTAAGCAAAGCCCTTGTAAAAGAGCGTGAAAGCACTGGTGGAAATAATTTTTGCTGTATTACGTAAAACAAAAACAAAGTTTTTGCTGTAAAGTAGCTGTCTCCATTTTTCTTGGATAAAGTTTTACCTTGTATGTTTTTACTGCTAGGATTACATCAGAGAAAGTAATTTCCTAGCAATCATATTTAGAATTTAAGAGCGCTTAAATAGTGACTAATTTCTGATTATTTTGTTAGTAAAATTTTCTCCTTGAAATAGCTGATATATATTTTCTGGTTTAGTCTAGCTAAATTTTTATTGTCTTTCAAAATGGTTATAATTCTCCTTTGTGTTCTTTTTTTTCTTGCTTTGCTGATTGCTTTCTGCTTTCTCAAGTGGTTAGGGCAAATACATCTTTTTAAGTTCGCATTTTATCTTGTTGCTTTTCAGCGTGATACTTGTGAGATGCTACTATTTTTGGTAAGCACCTCTGTAGGATAGCATTGAAAAAGACATTATTTGGCTAATTTTGGAAGGAAAATCCCTCTATTGTCTTTTCAGCCACCCCTTCCCAGGTCTGGGTATTGCACTTTTGTTGTTTTCTTGCACTAAGTACATGTCGGTTGGGAAATTATAAGGGGGCATATTAATTGGTTGTTTAGTAACAGTATTGAAGTTATGATTCTTGCTTAGCTATGCGCTCAAAGTTGACCTTTAAATGTAATAGTCTGATTATAGAATATTATTCACAGCCTCTGTGTGAGGTATTTTTGGTGCAATCTGGGAATGGGACAAAACTCCTGAACTTTGACAATTTCAAACATTAGGGGAGGTTTGTTTCTCTTGTTAGAAATAATAATAATATTTAACTTTTAATTCTTTAATGCTTTATTCTAGCATGCTCTATTTTTAGAAGAAACTCCTTAAAGCAATGTATGGAATGCAGAATAGAAGAGAGGGTAGGAAAAGAGTAGAAAGATCCATAATGGTCCTTTTCTCCCCCCAATTCTCCAAAGACATCCCTAGTATGATTTATGCCTTTGTCAGTGCATGAGATTAATCTAGCAATTAAATATGTCTTAAATCCTTTCAGGAGTATTTTTGGTTTCTCAAGTAGATTACTTCATTGTGATAACTTGTTATGTTTGTGAGTTTCTGGATGGTATCAGGAAATCTTCAACATTTACTGGGGCAAAGCTTTGTCTTTTCAAGCATGTCCATGTGCTCTGTGTGATACATAGGAGCACTGCTCTGAATATCTAGGTATTTTCCTTGTTTAAGAAAGCTGCACTTCCTACTCCTCTCTACAGATTGTAGCACTCAGCCGATTGTGTCTTAGCACAGCTGAAGTCCAGGCACAGGAGCTTCCCTGGAGAAAGATAAAGCCCCTGAATGCTACCTAGAGCTCATGTCTCAGAAAAATCCAGAGATCTTCTACTGTTTCTTCCTAGGAGCCTAAGACAACGCAGCATTTTAAAAAGTTCCTTAAAAATACTCGAAACCGGCAATCTCATCCCTAAGATGCTAGGCATTCTTGTTGTTATGTGGCCCAACATATAACAAATGCTGAAAGTGGTGAAAGCTTTAGTGACTGGAAAGAGCAGACACATAGACAACTCCTTGTTGTTGAAAGACTCTCCTTGTTTCTGCATCCTCGCAGCTTGAGAAAAAGACTGAAGATTAGAGGGAAAGATCAGTAAGGGTAAATTCAGTATTGTGCCAGACTATGCGATTTCAGGAACATGAACTCTTTCTACTGGAATATTTCAAAATTTTTCTCAGAGTGCGGTTGCAAGTCTCGCACCAGATAGCATTATGTAGAAGGAGGAAGACTATGAAGAGGAAAAGATGACTGGCTGGAAAGTCCATTATTCTAGATCTATACTTGATGTTCCTCTGAATGCATCTTTCAAAAGAAATTTCAATGCAGAATGGGTTTGTCATTTCCAAATGCTCTGAAAAGACCATATATGTCAAATGAGAGTCTAAAAGTGAATGCAGCTTTTCATCTTTTGTTAAAGGCATTTGTGTCTAGTTAAAGGTGGAACGATTCTGAGGAGAAGAAGAGATTTTTTTTTGAGGAAAAATAATAGCGGTAATGCTTGCTGTTCTAATGGTCTCCAATTCTTTGGCCAAGCAGGATTTGAAGAGTTAGTGTAGAATGGAATAGAGAATATCTTAGTATAGGATAGTGTTAAATAAAGCTACACTAATATGCTGTTATGGAATCAGACTTCACCAGTGCTTGTTTCATACCTCCAGAATAAATTGTCTTGAGCCTCTTACCAAAGATGTAGTTAGATACTYGTGTTTATTTGATTAAGCAACACATTTTTCAAATATTTAAGTGATAAAGTAATCAGAACTACCCTTTTGCCTAAATGAGATGAACATCTACAAGCAGATGACATAGGATCCTTACCACGGTGCTAAAAATAGGCTTACTGCTAAATATTTGTGTGTATCATTCAAAAAAGATTTTAAAAATTACATTTATTTAATAAAACCAAAACAGAATGAGAAAGATGTGTAAGATTTGATAGTGCTTAAAATTCTCTTTTAGTAAATTTGGTTCCAAGTAGTGCAAATGAAATTATCCAGATTGCTGGATTGCCAGCGATGTTGGCAGGAAAACAGAGGGTTGAATGAATACTCGCACAATCTTCACCTACAGAGAGCTAACTGGAGGTACTCTGCCAGTTCATAGTGGAGTGCCTGCCTTTCTGGGCAACAAGCAGTGTAGATATGTAAATTATGATGTAGGCAAAAAAGTTAAGCTTTTGGTAGTATCATAACTTTTTGTATTCTGAAGAGAAGCTACTCAGATTTTTGTATGGAGAAGTAGGTCTAGGCTAATGAAAAATTAGATTTCCTAAGTTAATGCAAGTGTAAATGGACTCTTATTTCTGAGGCTTTTTTTTTTCTTTCGTTAGATACTTCCATGCTCATGAAAATTGGATGGGCTACTGGAAGAAATGCCAACTGTTAGAACAAAATGATGAAATAAAAACGTATATACTGTTCTCAGGTATAGGCTTCATTTGGTATTAAACTCTAGGAAGAGTCCTTGCTCAGAGGACGACCCGTCTTTCTGTTTGTCTTGCATTGCTTTCAGGAAGAGAAATGAAAATGTTTCTCCCAAGAGATCTCTTAGGTTTTATAATAATTTTTTTAAATCTAAACATTGTAATAATTTCCAGGGCAACAGATTGTGATATCGGATTCATCATTTGGACCTTATTTCATGTCCGAAGTGGACTGAGTATCATAAAGTTTGTGGCAACTGTTTAAACAAAGTAACTTTGGTAATTAGTGAACTCGGTAAAAAATTGTGAAAGTTTAACTATGAATTTACTGTCTGTTTAGAAGTTTCTCTTAGCAAGCGCATTCTATTGTTCCAAATCATCAACCCTAATTTAAATACATTATCCTACATATCATATTTGGTCTTAAAACTGAAATAGTAATTTGGATCGTGTGACAGAAAATAATGTGAAATAGTGTGGCAATCTTTGGTTAAGTGCACTTTTTACTTTATCCATGTGGAAAAGTGGTACATCTGACCTGTGCTATTTTGAAATTAATATATTGCTTGATTTTGTGGTTAGAAAAGATTTGGGTCTGGTTAAGTGAAATCTATTGCTCTGCAGATGTTGCTGGACATGAAGTCTGTTGAAAACCACTAATGATACATATTTTGTTTTTATATAGAAATGTTACATTTTTGTGGTGATGGATTGGTATGATAGAGTAAATCTGTAGTCRACACACAAGATTTAGTGAAATGTTTTGGGGAAAAGTATATATTTTCTTCCTTTGAAGACATAACTGGAAAAGACCCCCCCCACACACACATACTTTAGTTTCTGGAGCAGTTGGGTTTTATGACATTTGATTGAAATTGATAATATAGTTAGGCTCCGCACATGTGTTAGAAGGCTCTAGTTGTCTTTTACTCTACTTTCTCTTTTTCTATCATAGTGACCGTATTTTTAGCTGTGGGCTGCATGGATCCCTTTCAGTTTATAGATATTGTCTTTGAAATATCAGGAGAGGTTTTTATCACTGAATCTCAAGCACTCTTAAGTTGTTGCTGGCCGGATGTCAGAGCTACTGCTCAAGAACTTCTCGTGGTATCTTCAAATTGGGGCTGCTTTTCTGGGCAGCATGTTCTCATCAGACAGGTTACTGGACTCAATACATGATGTGTGAGTTATAGCAGGTGGTTTACTGAGATGATATTAAAAAGTTGAATGGCTCCTCTGATTTTAAAGGCAGAGTATATTAAGTTGAATTTGTTCTTAAACATGTGCACAAAGTTCACTGCCTAGCCTGGTGAGTTGACAGGTGCTTTTCTGTTTTGTTTTTTATGACGCTTAGTGTGTTTTCAAACCAAACTACTTGAGTCAGTTTTTGAAGAAATAGGTTTAAATTATCATATTGCTGTTGATCTCCCTAGAATCATTTCTCCTTACCTTTTTTTCATTGCTTTGTGAATTAAAGCAGTGTTTCTGCATCCTTTGCACTTCCCAGGATTGCTGATGGAGAATGTGTCTAGACTCTGCCTTTTCTTGTGTTTCTTGTTTTTCTTCAGAAGTCTACATGGCCTTCACATTTGTGCATTATGATTTATTGAGAAGACTAGTGCTTATATGACTGATAAAATTTGACTGGAGTTTTTTTTTTTTTTTTTTTTTTTTTTTTTTAATGAAACCACGCTTTTTGGGGGATTTTGTAGGTTTTTAGTGCAAATGCTGTGTTGTCACTGGTATTTAAAGTTGCCGCTTGAAACAAAAGAACATTATTTACTTTGGTCAGTATTTTTCTGCTAAAAAGTTGGTATTTTGTTTGGAAACTATTTTAGCGTAGATGAAGCAATCTATTTTCAAAAATTTTTGTGGTTTCAGAGAAATAGCACATTGTGTCTTCCTTACCTATTTTATTTGAGACATTCTGTTTTGGAGCATGAGTTGATCATCTCTTCTTTATTGGTTGTTTTTCGTTTCCAATAAATCATATATCAAGAAAAACAGTGGCATGTAGTTTATGAAATTTTCTACACAAAATAATTATGTTTCTTTTCCTAGTAACTTAAGGTTTTGCCAGTGATATGGTCCTCATCATCACATAGTATTATAATTACCCAAGTATGCTATATTTTGATACAGTTGTTCCAGTGTGTTAAGGAATAAATTACATAGGTACAGGGCATCGTACATGTATATGCCTAGCTAAATATATTTCTCTTAAATGAATCCTAATGCAAGCAAAGTTCAAGTGGTCCAAGTAGACTTAGACTAAATATATGCAGCTAGATATGTGTGAATATTGATCATAATGCTCTGTAGTATGTGGAAAAAATGAAGTTCTTATCCCTTATTTAGCTGCGTCTAAAGGCTTCCGTTGTGGCATTTTCCTTCTTTTACATCACACTATTGACTTAAGACTTCTGGTTCGCTGGCTTTCATTTACCTTACACTGTCATCAGCAGGCAGCTGTCCTGGCAGAACGACAGTGTTGTATGGGACAGTACCATACCTGAAACGGTCCAAATCTGGTTACATTCAAAGCGGTCCAAATCTAATGATCTCAGAAGATACATCTAATATATTCTGATTTCTGAAAAAGGCAGGGAATAGTAGTAGTTGCAGCTGTAGGACATTCCTCAAAGAGAACTGTTTGACAAGCTAATGTAAATATATGATTTTGTGCCTCAATATGTGCACTAGGTATATAGGGCGTATAGATGCCCCTTTCTTACAACTGTTCTGTATTTCAGCTTTGAGACCTTCTCTATTATTTAGGTAAGAATTTGTGTTTTAGCAAGAGATACTTCAAAATAGATGCTTTATAGTTTATGTGAAGGGAAGATTTGAGTTTTGTTTTCAGTCACAAAATTGTTTCTTCTAAAACTGGCACTTGGGTTTCTTCCAGGTGGAAGGTATTGCCTCAGCTGTAGCTAGCATTAGGTCAGGGATAAGTTGTAGGTTGTGTGGCAGGTACTCATGACTCTCCAACATTTGCATCAGAATACCTGTCCTTCTGCTTCCCTTTTCTTCATTTTTTGCTTGCCATTTTTGATTTTTTTTATTAAATGCCTTCATAGTGGAGTCTATGGGAAGAAAGGTAGCAAAGCAACTAATCATAGTCAATTTTTAGTGCAAATTTTTTTAGAATTATCAAATAATTAGGTAAAGAATTCCCCATTCACCTATGAGTTGAGAAGCTTTAATCTACTACAAATGAGGGTAAGATACCCTGATTTTTACAGTATCAGCATGTTGTAAAGATTTAGATTTATCAAGAGTTTTTCACTGGCTTTCTTTCTCAAATAGTTATCCCCTAGGAACTTATAAGTATAGCTTGATTAGTATGATATTGAATCAAATTTTATTAGTATTTAGTAAGTGTCACTTCTGATCAATAAACGTGCACTATTTTGTCCAAAATGTGGACAAAGAAATGTCTGTATAAATAGAATCTACATGTTTCAGCTTCAGAGGCAAGTAAAGTGCCAACAGAATCATCTGAAAGATATGAAAAGCAGTCTGTGGAAGAATTTTCTATTCCAAACAGAGAACAATACRTTAGATACAAGGGGAAATATAAAAGCATTTTACAAGCAGCTATACTACTAACAAAGATTTGGTGATATGCATATAACATTTCAAAAAGCAGCAAAATATTTTACTAATGGCATTTATGAGAGACCTAAAATGTAGTTTAATCTTAATTTTTAATATCATATTGAAGTGCTATAAACAAAACCATCAGTTTAGTTGCCAAACCCACAATCATCTCATTTTCTTATGCTCCTGCAACCAGTCACTCTTCTTTTCTAAGCTCCCCATTATTTGTTTTGTTCTTTTTTTTTCTTGTTTTACGCTTCATTCCTCATTAAAATACTCCTGTTTCTATGTATTGAACAATGAGGATTGGAATGTAAGCTGAAAGGTGAGAAGAAAAATCTACCAGGCTGAAATTGCAGAGGATTTCCTCTCAATTCCTCTCCTTCTAAACTTAGTTTGGTGTGTTAGTGTCTGTGCAACTGAAGCACTGCTCAAACTCTTACCACGCACAAATGCATTGGTGGTAGTTGAAGATAAAATCTTGATGTATTACAGAGCATTTTGATTGTGGTTAGTCACGATACTGGCTTAAGACCAAATTGTTCCTAATAAAATAATTTAATAAATGCAGAAAGTGATATGATCTGCTCCAGCTGCATAATATTACTGGACACTTTGAAGAAATGTAATTAATTTTCTTGTGTCTAAAATGGCAGTGTTGGAAAAATGTCTGAAATAGTGAATCATTGAAATTAAACTCCCTTAATAAAGGGCAATAGATGTATAAAATATGCAGAGGTATATGGATAAAATATTTATATTGTGTTACTTATGAGTAAAAACAAGTACATAAATACCTTAGTATACTGAAAAAATACCTCTAATACTGTTTTTTAAAGCTTGTTAGAGTGAATCTGAAAGTAGGAAAAAAAAACAAAAATAGCATGAATGTTGTTGGCTTATAAGCAAAAAAGATACATTTTAAGTGTTCAGATATATCAGATAACTGCAGACTTGATATTACAATGAATACAAAAAAACTTTTGTGAGGAAAGAAGATGGAACCAATAAATGTTGGATGCCTGCGTTTCTTCATTATAGTGTTCCCTGGTAGGCTGCTACACATATATGCAGTAGGCTTATACAGAATATAGGAATTGCAAATGCCTAATAGAGTAACTCTCGGAATAAAGCAAGATCTTTAGAGGAAGTGTTAGAGAGCAGGAATATCGGTAGTAGTAATACAGTTTTTAACCAATATTCCAAATATTTCAATGTGGAACAATTTTTCATATCAGAATATTTCATTCCATACTGTCTGGTTTTACAGTTTTTCCATATAATGCTTTGGAAAAAAGAAATGCATAGAAATTCTTCCTGCAGAAGTTTTAGTTTTTTGTTTGATTGCACAGCAGCAATTTGCACTTTGTACTGMTTTCAGTAACTTCAGAGCATAAAACATATGCAAGTTCAGTTTTCTATTAGAAGTATAGGTGGGGAACCAGAATTTGCCTAATGGGAAAAATATGGAAGACGATATATTATCTATAAACGGAGGACATAGTTACAAAAAATAGTGAAAATCTGAGGCTTAATTTCTGGTGTGTAGCAACAGGGATTTTCCCAAACAACTAATTATCCTATGGAGGACTATTGTTGTGCTGTTCGTCTTAAAGCAGATGTAAGGTGAACTCATTGCTTAAGTAATTTCACCTGCCTTCTCCTGGGACATGTGTGGAAAAAGGTCATTATTATTATTATTATTTTAACTCTGTTGTAGGTTTAGCAGAAAGGAGAGGTCCTAGCAATAGAAGAACTTGGGCAAAAGTGACCAGGGTAGCAGCTGCCTTGCCTTTCTTGCCTTTACCCAAAACACATCTCCCTGTAGCTAAGGTATTTGAACATGTTAAAGCAAAAATGTATTTATGGGTCGTAAGGGAGAACCAGGCTATGTAAAAGGCTAGATTTAGTCACTGTAAGCAGACAGAATTGCTTGGGATGTGGTTGAAAATACCTTCCTGTTTCTCTCAGAAGAAGCACCATCTAAATATCCAAGGGTTCAGTGATGTAGATACCAAATTAGATTTGAGGAGGAAAAAAATAAGATTGGAAGGGAGATGCTTTAATAAACTACATGTGACCCTGTCTTGATTGCTGCGCGGAGGGAGAACACTTGGCCTTTAAAATAGGCAGAAATAGGTTTTGTAACTGGCTTAATTAGTCTTTTCTTAGCCTATTGGCTCTGTTTTCTAGCTGCTTTTCTACATTTTGCAGAAACATAAATAAACTGCTTGGTAAAGAGATACGCAGCATCTCAGAGTGATATTCTTTAGAGCTTCTTGGAGCAAATCTAAAAGCGTCTTGGTAGACCCCTCCGAGAGCAAGACAGAGGACACCTCTGCTCCGTGCTTTGCGAAGACATCCTGGCATAGAGTGAAGACATCCTGGCATAGAGCGAAGACGAGGGAGCTGCTGCTGTGTGTAACCTCAGTCGTGGAGTGGTGACGGGCACCGCCAGATCGACTCGGCAAAGAGTAAGTAGCTGCTGCCTGTGATTCCTCTGGCCTTGGAAGAACTTGAAAGTAGGGAATATACAGGAATGTCTTAGGCAAGGTCCTTGCTCAAATGTAAAACCCCTGGCCGTGGTTCTGGCCAGGCAGCGTTGATCCTGGCAGTGTCCCTGGCATCGTGCGGGAAGGTAGGCTGTGTAGCCTGCTGCAAATTCCTCTGGCAAGAAAGCTGCACGTGCACTGAGTCGGGTGTGATTTGAAAGTGCCAAGCTTAGCTTTGGTGGTAGGTTAGTAAAGAGTCAGAAAGCATATGTTATCTATTTTGGTACAAGTTTTATCTTCAAAATAAAATGTTTTATTAGGTCATGTGTTAACATAATTACAGATAATCTGATATTTAAAATTGAAAACTGTGTTGCTGAATACCTCAACTGACAGTGTTGAGCAAACTCTGTGTTTGGGTTTTTTCATGTTTYAGTACTCACAGTAGTAGTTACAGTATTGCTGTTAGTACTGTGATGACTTCACCTGATGCTGGTAGGCTGCAAGTTGAAAGTATTTAGTATTTTTTCAGAAATCTTGCAGAAATGTTTTAAAAGAACTACATTTTTCAGTGAGATAACATGTTTTTCAGAAACTCATTATGTCATTTGAAAGTTTCATATAAACTGTAGTACATCAGTGTTTGTAAGAGCTGTTTTGACTCAGTAGAAGTACATTTTATCAGAACCTGCATCAGTGATTATACTCATTATGTCCATTTTTCTGAATGCTCTTCTTGGTTATCTTTTCATTATGACAATAGCCAAACAAAACACTCTGGTAGATGGTTTCCTAGTGACTGTCCCTCAAGACTTTTTTTTTAAGCATGCTATATATTGTAGTAGATGTCTTCTGTGCAAAGGTGAGCATATTTCATTTTTCCTTCTGCTTCTGATGAGCAGGCTCTTCAACTATATTTAACTGTTTTGAAGTTACACAAATATATCTCTTTGAAAACTTGTTTTATCTCATGGCTCAAAATTGCCAATTTTTAGTCTTCACAACTATTTTTTTTTTCTGCTTCTTGCCAAAAATCTCTGGCTCTATAAATCATAACTTTTAGAACAAAGAACTATGAGAGAGATTCCCAGTGTGGATATGTGGAGTTTCATTGTGTGTTTGAACTTTAAACTTAATAAGTTTTCAGAAGAACTTTAACCTTAAATGATCAGCAGAGTTATGGATTTACTTTGGTAACTGTGGTATATACTGAATTTTTATTCTTTTTGACAAATGAAAAACAAATATCCTTTTGTGATTAAAACAGTATAACATGTTCACCTGAGTTTTATTAAAGATGGGAGTAGAAACAGACTTGAATAAGTAAAAACCTTTTTATATACTCTCCTCAATCTCAAGTTTAGAATTGTTTCTGTAATTTCTCATACTAAAAGCAGAGACTGGGTACTCGCCTCCCTCCCCTTTTTTAAATGATAGCTGCATCTGACAAGCCATGTTGATTAGTTTTTAAGTTAGGTTTAATAAAATGTTCAGTGAAACTAGTATTTTGAAGTAGTTATTTGGGGATTGTTGGGCAGTGATGATGTGATATTTGTTTTGTTTGATTAACAGTATCCTTTCTGAAAATGTATTGGCAAATACTTTTCAGCCCTGTGATAAGTTTTTGAAGTTGTCGTGCATTGACAGGAGGATCTTAGTGAGTTTTTGTGATCCATTTTTAGCCCTCATTTTTGGGTAGAGAAGAAAAGCTTTCAAACTTTGAATGTTAAAGACTCAATGAAGTTACTATTCAAAATATGTTTTTGTAACATCCTTTATGTTGGGGGAAAGGCAGTCTTATAATTTTCAAGCATTTATGTTCACAATGTAGTTTTATTTTAGGTACAGAAAGAAAATCTTATTACTTCACCAGTAATCACCTAGAAATTAATTTCTTATTGGGCTACTTCTGATTACACTGTTCCTGTTATCATGCCAACTTTTGCCTCATGGTATAAATTTCTCTGATACGTGTGCTGACAAGATTACTCTGCACTTGGCTATTTCTGTATTTTTTGTTTTCTAGTCCATTTCAAATTCCAGCTCTCCCTTAAAAACTCCTCACACTTGTTTTTCTCTAGTCTAAATTATATTCAGTTGTATCTGCTTTTATTCTTAATTGCTAGAGGCTGCCTTCCCACTTGCACTGTTCAGTTTCTGGGGAAGTACCAATAAATTCAAATAATACCCTGCTGAGAATAGGGTGGAACATGAAGCAGTGGGAGAGAGAAAGTAGAACAAACTGGTGGTAGAAATATCATTAGAACTGCCTGCTCAAGCTAATACAAAATATACCATATTTGTTGCAAAATACGGTGATGGTATATATAACTTTTAAAAACATATTACAATGCTTC
The DNA here is from genome assembly GCF_003343005.1 of Rhea americana. Classification (NCBI taxonomy): domain Eukaryota; kingdom Metazoa; phylum Chordata; class Aves; order Rheiformes; family Rheidae; genus Rhea; species Rhea americana. Next base: position 172,988 of record NW_028186150.1, read on the forward strand.
GTGTCTTAGTCCAAGGATTATTCCTAATACTGCTTTTGTGGTTAAGTTTTCCSATGCTATAGTTATGCATAAAACTGTAGAAAATAGTACCCCTAAAGTGCCCTAGTAAGGGCAATTTCTTTACTATTAGCATTCTAGACTGATTAATTCTGTGATTAACCAACAGAAAGTAGTATCAATGTAGCTGTTCTTGATTTAACAGGCTAGCTACTAGCATGGAATGAGCGTTATGAATACTTTGGTAAATGGCTGCACAGGAACTGGCTGAGTTTTTGTTTTTTCTTTTTCCCCACTTTCACTGTGTAAGTGAGGGTATTCACTAATGCATGGTGACCAAATCTCCTCCTCTCTACTGAGTAAGGACAGTGAGCTGAAGAGTGGTGAGACATTCCCTCCCCTTTCTGTGGAGCTGTGTTTTCTGCGTCTGAAGATAGCGTATTTGGGAATAAGCAGAAGGGGGGCAACGTGTGGCTGATCAAAATGCAGAGATGTATTTGCAACTCTCCTGCAGCTCTTGGAGGGCTTCGCGGCATCAGGCTGCAACCTGCAGGTGTAGAAAGCATCCAGGAAACTTCTTGTTTTTCAGCAATTTGGAGATAGAGAGCTACTCTGTATGAGGGTGATTTTGGGAGGGGAATTTGTATCTGGGGGAAAACTTGGCCCCAGCACCTGTTCAAATTAGATATAATTGATTTAAAATATGTAGGAGGATTATGGATAGTGTTAGTTAATTGAAATTATGAATTTTGATCTCTGTCATAGATGACATAGTGGCCTAGATGGACATCTGATCCTGTAGGCCATTTTTAATTTCTTTTGTGTAAGAAATTCCATGTTACAAAATCAGATGGCAAACAAAATACATATTTTCTTGCAAAAAATCCTAAATGTAAGCAAAGACCTTCTGGTAAATAGATGATGTTAGACAAGAAGACTTCTTCTGTAATAAAACCCTGTAATTTATAAGACTTAAGATTTGTATCTACAAATACTTTGTAAATATCATTAAAATAGTGCTTTGCAAACTRCCCCAAAATGCAATTCTGTTGTATTTAAGGTCTTCACTTGCTAACAAATAAAGCTGTTCTGTTACAGTGGAGTGCTGGCAGAAGCATTGAAAACTTTATATTTAGAGAAGACTTTTCAACCTAGGATATGTAAATGCTATACGTTTCTAATGCTCCTAAAGTAAAATTCTCCTCAATGAGAAACATGTGATTATAAATTCTGAAGTAGCTTGTGCCTTTTTCTGACTACAGGAAGCAGAGCCTACAACATAGCGAATATTTAATTTAAAAAAATAGGATAAGGGTCGTGAATTGTAGGCTAGAAATAGAAAATAAGATTAGAGGTTATGTTTCAGGCATGGAGCTGCCTCTGGTCTCCCGGGGTGGTGGTGGTGGTGGGGGGGCAGGGGGATAAACAAGGTTACTCCAAGGTTTGGAGCCTGGCTGGGGGGATGGGAGGAGGGAGAAAGTCCAACGGTGGCTAAACTGAAAGGTGCCTGGGGGGGTGCAGTAATATGTGCAGTAAAATTTGCAGAGCATCACCTTGATGCTTGCTGTCCTTGTTCTTCCCATTATTTGTTGATGCAGGATTAGTCGCGTAAGCGGCCCTGGACAGAGGGCCACCCTGGCACCGGTGGTAATCCTTGTGGTGGAAAGGTCACTTTTTCTAAATCTAATACTTAAGAAATATGTTTGAAAGGATTTTAGCCAAATCTGTAAKAGACACATCAGCTAATATTGAAACATTGCTTAAATGCATATGGCACCTTTACAGTGTCTTATGGCTGGCAGAGCTTTGCTGTGTTGCAATTTTGGCAGCAGAGAGTCCTTTGCCAACACAAGTTACTGGGGAGGAGCATCAGTACGGCTACATCACCTAGACGGTTTCCAATATAAACATAATCCTTCACATTGACAAAATCACTATTATTTCTTAAATATAATTGACATCAGTAGTTATAAGTTAAAATTTCTAATATTTCTTTCTGGTCTGTATTTGTGGGAAAAAAAACTCAGCTCTGTCAATGAATGTTGCAGTATACCAATGGATATACTTGGTATGCAGTTAGGATCTTCCACTGACCTGTGCGCATTATGTTTTGGACCACTGGTGCTTCAAGAGGAAGAGAGTGAGTTTTCAAAAAGATCTAACAAATCATAGAATTTTAAGCCTAGATGTTCGGGTTAACTTGTGTGTATTTCTGTGATTTCTACTCAGTAGACTCTGTCATGCTTACTTGTTTTTTGGGTTAGAACATCACAGCTATTTCCCTTTCAAGATGTGCTATAGCAGCATAAATATCCTATTGTGTCCTCTGCTGGGAGAAAAATTTCTTGCACAACTCAATGCTGGAATTTTGACACATAATAACCCGGTGACAAATCACACACGTGACTGAGGCCTTAGCAGTAAGCTGTCAGTAATTCTACTTTCAGGACATGGTAAGGTGCTCTGACTGTGCTTTGTAAGCTATAAATTAGCATTGATAATTCTTTAATAATTTTATGGGGAAATAGTTGAAGAGTTCTTTGGGAAATAATTCTTAACCTAAGAACAGTGAATTTTTAAAGCAAAAATCACATTGTATCAGTCAAATTTCATCAGTGTTTATCTGTCATCAGTTTGACTGTTGTATGTCTTTCCATGCCATATATTTAATGTAGCTTAAAGCTGGAAGCTAGAAAATTTATGCATGTTACTTAAGATGTGCCAGCAGAATTCCATGTATGTATTTGTTAGCAAATAGATGTTCTGTTACTTATATTCATTAGTAGGCTGTGTACGAATTACACAAAATGAGCTTTGTTTTCCCAAAGTATAATTTTACATTTATTAAAATAAATTAGTAAACTTCATTATTAAATGAGTATTAATGTTTTTWAAAAAAACAGGAAAACAATCATTGGTTTAAAATGTTAACAACTTCAGCTTTCTTTAATATAGAGAAATAATTTTAATCAAGCCAGTCTGCTTAGGAGTAACACATAAAATGCAAAAAAAAAAAAAAAGCGTCTAGCTGCCTTTAAAACTAGAAGTATCTCAGAGCTATGTCAGGTATAAGGAGAGGATGAGAGGAAGCTTAAGACTGTTCTCACATTCCTAAACCTAAGTCTGTAGCTTTTGATTTTAAGTTGACCTGTAGCCAACTTTGGCATTTACATTGTATGCATAAAAGTCCACAAATTATTCTGTGGACTAAAATAGAAAGCAGGATTACTGAAGCAATTAATAGAAGGCATTAGATATGGAAGCCTCAAAGGTTTAAGCTCTTGCCATTGTGGTAAATATGAGGTGATACTTGCTAGAACACAAAGACTTGCTTTAGAAGGGTAAGAGAAGAATCTTTTTGTCTCCAGTGCTTAACTTTTATATGTAACTGTTGTTAACGGCATTTGCAGAGGATTGAGCAATTTGGGGAAGCCTATTTTAGTTATCTGATGTAGAGCAGGCAGAGCAACTAGATAAGCTCTAAGCTTTGGGTGCTTTTGAGGGGGAAAGGTTATGGTTTGCCAGATTTGGTTGTATTTTTCTATTTTGATTTTTTTTTTTGAGAGAGAGAGAGCCCCTTATAATCTAGAGGGTGCTATATTTGCTCTTATAACAAATCATGTTTTGACTCCAGCTGTGCAGCTTGAGTTAGTACTATTTTAAAAATCTCATCTATATTTCATTAGGACTTATAAATTCTGGTCTTAATGAGGAGCCAATTGCTATGCTGAAGACACATAAGCAGTCTTTTTGATTTAAAAAAAAAATGAGAAAAGATTATGAAGTATGCATGTTACCATTTCTAGTTTTTTAATCTCTGTGATCTCAAATTACTTGTTACCACTGTTCCTTCATCAACTATAGAAATTAGTTCTACATAATTTAATATATTAGAAATGTAGATTTGACAGAAATGAAGCATTTTGACAATTCTTAAAAGTCTACTGTTAAGAGCTAGTGCAAGAATGATTTAGAATTTTTGTTAAAATTATTTGACTGCTACTGTTTATGAAATTGCTATTTACGGTGGTCTTATATGATCCTTTTGGGGGTATTATGCACTCGTTAATGTTTGGTTTTGTTTTAGGAGAGAGACAGTTATTCACACTGGATTGCTCTGGTTTATTCATATCCTGTGACAGTGAATCAGATATTGCTGTCTATATACAGCCTGAATTGCTAGCCAACCTCGGGCCCAAATATGGTAAACACAATTATGTTCATTTGCTGTAAAAATACATTCTCCTTAGTTTAAAATTTTCATGATTACAGTTTTCTGATAATTCTGTAATTTTCACGATGAGAGGGATATGAAAGGCCTAATCATCATGTCCCTCTCTCTCTCCAGTATTGAATATAGCTTGTTTTCCTGGGCAAAACTCCAGCTGTTCACTGATGAATCCACTGCTACTCAAATACAGTAAGCCTATAAACAGTTTGGAAAGTCTGCTCCCAGAACACAGGCGTTGTGGTACGGAGACATGAATCCCTCTCTGCATTTGTTAAATGAGAAAAAGCTAATGTTTGCAACTGTCGTGAGACAGTAAATGTATGTGCTGATGTCATTTTTCCTGATATTATGTCTTCCTGTTTTCTATTTTTAGAAATCTAGTTCATGTAACTTAAGAATATTTAATGATGAGAAAAGCTTTTGAAGTAGGAGACTTGCATTGAATGAGTTGAAGAGGAGGAAAAAAAGCGAACACTAAAACAGGGTAAAGCTTCTAACCTGTGCTGAAGGGAATAAATCTTAGTAGATGTTGATTTAGTTTTAAATATCAATTAGAAGCAAATAGCAAGGTAATATTTGTTAAATATGAAAAAGTAAATAGTCTGCATGTGGAAGTACGTGCTAATTTCATTTGTRTAAGTGGGTATTAAGATTAATATATTCAATGCAACTAAGGAAATAAATTTGTAGGAGTTTGAGGTTTTTTTTTTTGGTGTAGTCTAGTGTAAGGAGAATGTTGTAGATGTGTTCTGTGGCAAGCATTGAGAATACAGAAGTAGTATAGTAATTTGGGAGAGGAAAGATTGTTGGTGTTGAGTTACTCGAAGTGTTTCGAGAGAGGTTTTGTCATCCTTGTTGCAAACAGGCAAAAAAAGTTGAGGGAGATCTCAAAGGCTTTACTATACAGGATTTTTTTGTACCTGGTCTGTCTGCTGTTTCTAGTACTCAGAAATTTGTTATTCACAGAAGAAGTTTAAATGTATAGATGATCTGTAATTTTCACTACATTGAAATAATACTTTTCTCTAACGCTACTAAAACCAGGAATTAAAATGTATAACAAAATGGTTCTAGAGTTGGATTTTCTTTTTCAAGTCGCATAGCGTTGCAGCTCAGCTAAATGTGTTTAGAATTTTGATTTAGGGATATTTATTTCAGTAGGAAAAATCAAATATGTATATGCTAGTAAGCATGAGTACTTTGAAATTTCACGTGTGGCATTTGTGAAATGTAATATCTATGTTTGCAAGATCACAAAAATGAATGGAAACCTTGTCTAGAGGTTGGTAAACTGACTTATCAATGAGAAAATGCTTCTGTTCAAGGGCAGTTGTAAGTAGTATGTCATTGTGATATACTGCTTTTGCTGAACACTCAATTGTAGTGAATAAAAGGTAAGAAATGCCATGCTGATTCCAAGTGAGAATCGATCCATTTCAGCCTTCTGCATCCCGTGGATGTCATGAAGGGAAAGGTAGGAACAGGATAATTTGTGGCCTACGCACATTTAAACTATCTTGTACTATTTGCTGTGTATAGGATTCACTGAGCCAGTGGTTTGTCATTTAGTAAGTCAAAGGGACCTTGGAGGAGGAGGAGGTGAAGAGCTGATCCTTACCCACATGGTCTGTGACACTTGGGGATTTGTAGACCTTTCCACCTCATGTTCCTTCTTGTATTCCTCATCTCTGCCTCAAAATCATAGTCTTCTCCAGGATGAAGTGTCTTAGCTTACTGATTTGTTCCTCATACGGGAGCTGTTCCATACCTTTGATTCAACTTTGCCCTTCTTTGTGCCTTTTCTACTTCTAATGTGTCTGTTTTCTTTTGAAATAAGGAAACCAGGACCGTGCACTAAATTTCGCGTGTGGATAAACCATGCATTTATGCAGTGGGGTAATTCTGTTTTCTGGATTTCCCAATACCACTTCTAATTCCTTTCTTAATCTGTAACATAAGGTTTACTCTTTTAACTACCATTCAGCATCAGGCTGACATTTTAGCAAAAACAATCTCTTACAACCCTGAGATTGTCTTACTAAATGGTTAGGATCAGCCTAGAGCCTGTCGTTTCATATGTGAAGCTAGGATGGTTTTCCCCATGTATGAGTCAATACATTTATCCATAATAAATTTATTTCTTTAATCACTCAGTCTTGTAAAATTTTGCCATTCTTAAAAACAAAACAATCCCCCCTACATCTATATATATAAATGTAGTACATCATGCCTAAATATTGTATTATTTGACATGGACTCTTTAGTCCCAGTTATTTTTTCTAATCTTATTTAAGGAATGATTTGTTTCAGGCTAGGAAACCTAACTTCTGAGAAAAGTGTTATTAGTGTTTACAGAGTATCTTTCGATTTTTCTCTCCAAGTATATTGGCAAAGGGTGGGAATCATTCCTGTTTTTTGTAGATGGAGAAGCTTTTTATAGTATATTTTTTGTGACCGTAGACAAATTGTTTTAAACTAGTGGGAATGAAGTTCTACACATCTCAATTTCTTGATCTGTGCTGGTCAAGTAACTAAATTAAAAAAAAATCTAAATCTCCTTAACAAATCTTTATTTTTGTGAAGGAAAGATTACAGTAGAAACTTCTTAGCAGGAAATTTACAGTGCTTTTGTATTAAAAGTTTCTATTCCTGGTGGATATACATCTGACATTTATTCTTAATGGAAAAGCACAATTCATTTTTAGTGAGGTGTTTGAGTATGGAAGGTACCAAAACTGTATGTTTAAGTCTAATGTTGAACTGAGCCTGAAGAATAAACTGCTTCTAGATTTAAGATGCTTACTATAAGTTTGCAGATTTGTATTATTTTTCCCCCAATATGAAGGCTTGTCTTCTGCAGAATCRTGGGAAAACTTGGTTTCTATAGTTATCATTAGAGAACTGAGAAACGATTATATTTAGTTTTGTAAATGCTCTGTAATGTTTTAGTTTTAATAAGGAGATACTATCCTAAACTCATTGATACTGTGTTTGAAGTGAAACTGTAATAAGGAATGAAAGAGTGGAGAAGTTAGTTATCTAACCCACGTGGCTTGCTGTAGTTTAGAAAGCCTTGATGTGCATGTACGATGTGGTGGTGGGGTTTACGTGGGAAATCCTTTGAAAAAAGGTTATCTGAAATGGCCATAACTAGACCACGATGCACAAGCCTGACCCAAGTTGTATTTTTCTTCTACACTGAATATGAGATATTTTCTCCAGTTCAGCCTGTCGTTGAGTTTCTTGCCTTCCTTCAGCAACAAGGGGAATCTGTGGCTGAAAAAGGCCTTTTATGGGAATCGAAACTTAACTTGTTCTCAGACTATTCTAGAAAKTGTTTGCCCTCCATCCCTTCCTCTAACTGTGGCCTTTCCTTCCTACCTCTGGAGGAAGAGTGTATTTTTTCAGGTCCTGGGTTGTGAGTGGCTAGCTGTAAGCTAGAGCAGAGGTTTCTTTGTAAGCAGTCCTTCAGGTRAGCAGAATCAAAGCGTTTTTTAGCCTGTTGTTCCTGGGAGGCAGAGTTGGCGGCGTTCGGGTTTGCTCTGGGGAGAGAGTGCCTGTTTTGTGCTCCTTTGCTCTCTCTGGTTGCGTGAGTGTTTTTGTTCATCTCGCTCCTGGTACTACTCTGAGGAGAGAGTGGGTTTGGGGCTGGTGTTCAGAGCACCCTTCTGGCTTTCCTCTGGCTGAGCATCACGTTGAACATGACTTTGTTGTGCTTTGTGCAAATGCCATGTTAGGCTATCCTGTGAAAAGAATGAACATCATGTCCTTTTCCTTCTCTTTCACACCCATAGTTGACTTTTAAAGGGAACTTGTGCTGTTTTCAAAGCAGATAACGTAAGCATCCTGCCAAGGGAGGATTGAAACGGTGATCGTGATCTGACATGGCCATTTATTTTTGGCATTCAGGGAGTCACCCAAGTCTGCAAGAAAGTTTGATTTAACATGTTCCTTTCATCAGTTTTTCCTTTTGCTGTCATCTTACTGCTAAGATTTGAGTTGGGTCTATTTTCTGTGCTGTATCTTTACTTCAAGATGTAAGCAGCAGCCTGATACAGTGTAGGCTCTGTGCAGAAGAATCTAGCTCAATATACTGTATATTTCCTTAATAGATACCTACCTTCCATGTATATTTTATAGGGAGTGTAGTTACGTAAGTCAGGGCTGTTGATTCTTTTTGGAGGGTTAAACTGAAAGCAAGGTGTGCTGAGTAACCAAGTCCCTTGGTCCTTAAGTAGCTTTCTAGCCCCTAGAGCTTCAGCCTTTTCCATTTTTCTCCATCAAGTTTCTGATGAGTTTTCACGATGAAGTGGTTAGTGATTTGTTTTTTTGGGGTGGAGTTATGTTTTGTCTTTGCTTGTCTTTTAGGGCAGTTAGCATAGTTATGCTGCTAGGGATTTCTCAGTATAAATGCAAAAGGCACAAATCAGCACAAAGAAATTAATAGTCTTGTTTTAAGGAGAGTCATTTTGAAGGGAAAAGACTCTAGACAAATACATAACAGAATTTGTTTAGAGGCTATCTATAAATGTTATGTAAATATTTCATTAGTGAAACTTATCTTTGCAGAGCTAATAAAGCCAGCATGCTGGAACCACCCATTTATATTCTTTGAAATCTAGCTTCGTTGTAATTGCTTCACCAGTAAATGAGAAGATCAATTTCTGCATTAACAGTAAGATGGTCTGTTTACATTTCAATACTCTTAAATAAGGTGCTCAATGTGATTATAGTTAAAGCAGAGTAGCTGCTTAGTCTATATGAAGCATGTCGTGCATATTAAGGTCCTCCATTGGTGGAGGGGAAGACACTGAATCAGTTTTAATCCTGTTGCTAGCGATGCATCCAACTCTGAAAYGGCCGAGGAGAATGGATCAGAGGGTCTGGTGAGCTGGTATTAGAGAGGGTAGATTCTGGAAGGAAGAGGTTTCCAGTGCGAGCTTTATGGGTTCACTGAGGGCTGGCATGCCTCCTTCTTTCTTCTCGTTATGTTTCTCCTCCAAATGTTCTAGGCAAGCAGCCAGAAAGGAATCCCAATAAGCAATTCATGAGCTAACGAGAACTAAAATGGTATTGAGATATAGACTATTTCTGTCTCTCCTTCCCTTTCCCCTGTTCTTTCCCTACCCTCCTCAATTAGGAGGCTTTGAACTCGAATGATGGAAGAACATATAGTAGCTGCCTGGGTCTTCCAGTGGTGGTGTCAGCCTCGGCACAAGAGAGTGGTTTTTCTTTTTTGCTGTGGAGCCAGTATAGGCCCTTGACTAAAAGCAATCAAGATTCAGCAGTGTGTACTACCTGCTGTGTTGGCCTAGCTGCCAGCGCGTGCTTCCTCTCACTGTTGTCTCCAGTGTTTTTTTTTTTTTTCTTTTTGTGCGTGTGTGTGCATGTTTTGTTATTGTTGTGCGCCTGTATCCTGACAACTGCTCGGGCAATTCCCTGAAAAATTCTAAGCCTCATTTGCCCCAGCTGTGAAGATAACTTGAGGCTTGTCAACCCCTATAAAATCAGTTTCACACTTTAAGTATTAATTATTTCTTCATAAGATGTTACAGGTGCAAATAACAAATTAGCTGATGTTGGAGAGATTAATGCATATTTTCTGCCAGGCAGCATTACTTTGAGATAACCATTCTTGTCAATTGAAAAKTTTAATTTTCAAAACATAATTTCTGACTTTTTGTTATCCTGAAAAGTTTATATSAAAGACAGCATAAAAATCTCTTCTAGTGAGTTTGTTCTAGAATCCTGAACTATAYGATTAATTATGTGTTGGTAAGTTGTGATAAAGCCGAGTGTTCTTTGTCATACTCCCTAAAGAGTTACTCTATGGTATTACCTCAACATTGTAGAAAGATTATTCTTGAGAGGTGTATTTCACTCATTGGTTTAAGCTGATATAAAGCCATGCCCCTTAATTTTGTTGATCTGTGTAAATTAGTGATAGTATCAAAGCAGCTCACTGGTTCAACTGAAAGTACCGTTTCTGTCCCTCTTCCTTCCTGCAAGATCAGGATTGCTCTCAGGCTTTTGCCATTAGTGGTGGGTGCTGGCTTTGCAGGTCTGAAGTAAACCCAGCATGAAAAGGTAGTGCAAAGAGAAACCTGATACTTCTATTGAACCTCAGTGTAAATTGATCTGATGTGTAGTAATATCTTACAGGTTGGTCTGTCCTACCTACTGCCAGAATTTGAAGGACTTTAATATGTAAGAATAACTAGAATGTGTTAGCTCTGATCAAAAAATGTGTCTATGCCCAATTAATTTATCTCTTACTAATAAAGTGTATAAGCTTCTACTGCTTGATTTGTTACAAAAACATGCTTCATCAGCCAAGAGAAATCAGCTCTTTGAAATTCTGAGTATGTGACTAAGGAACAAAGGGAAAGACACTGTAATTGTAGTCGATCTTAGTGGAAATGTAAAATTCTTACCAGGAAGGCAATATTAAAATAGGTGTGTAATATAGAACATATTTTTATGTCCRATTTCACATTTAAATAACTGGTATATGAGAAATACCCTCTTGTTATGGTAATTTCTTACCATGGCTATCAAGTTCCACAAACTAGTGGTGTATTTTTTACACTGTGGATTTGTTGTGATTGCTTATGAAAGCTTTCTTCCAAAACCTATAGTTTAGAAGTTGTTTCAGCAATATATATACCTTTTATTTATCTCTTATATTTTTTAATTACATGACTATYCTTGTTATGTAGTTTAATGCTATGCTATTTCTTTTTATAGCTGGATTGAACATGTTACTCAATTATTGAGAAATTCTTTATAGGGTCAAATTTTCATTCTTACCACATTTATTAATCTTAAAAATTGCTGTATGTTGATTGAGAGTGTCAGAGAAGTTCTGGTTCAAGGTAAAACTAAATTTCTCAAGGAGTGACATTTGCTACTGAAATTCTAATGTTTCTTCAATTTCATTTTTTGGTATATGGATTTTAATTTCTAATATTTTGGAAAGGATCTGTTTTRTAGATGCTAAATATACTCTTTAGCTGTGAATATAATACATGCTTTTGGAATAGAAGAAAATGAAAAAATAAYTCCTATTTAATATCTGTAACCTTATATTGATGTCTAGTTTAAAATTAAAAAAAGAATTGTTTACATTCTGACTATATTTATGCAATATACATAGTTGGTACTAAGCTGTTTTTCTTAATCTATTTATTTTCTGTGACCAAGAAAAGTTTATTCAGGGGAAATCATTTTCACCATCTGTCATAGCTCTTGTATTCTTACTTAAGGTTAGTAACCTGTCTAAAAGGAGAAGCAAAAGGTAACCTCCTACACTGCGTGCAGCCTCTGGCATTTAGATCCGGGCAAYGATATGGTAGGGTTCATTAGTGTGTTGAGTGCACTGGAGCAATCCAGTTTGTGAGGAGCCTATCTGTGACTAATTTTATTTCTCTTGTTGAATTACTGTGTCTGTGTTTTAGTGTAGAGTACTGGTTTGGAGCGTTTTGTAGCTGTGCCCCTTGGCACTCCCTTCTCCAAAATCCCMTAGTGTCCCTCTACAGTCCTTGCTCTGCTGGTCTTGACGGTGTGATGATGCTCAGGGTGGCTGAGTGCATCTGCCGCGGGCTCTGTGCCTGATGTCAGCCTCATGCCCCTGCCTGCTGGGAGAACCACTSTATTGGGTTTGCCCCAGCGTTGCCAGCTGCCGTACGAGGTGCTGACCTGCAAACCCAGATTGTTTGGGCCYGAGGGCAACGTTTCTGGTTCTGAGTCCGGGAGCGGCTTGGACAGTGAAAGACTGGTCTTTAGGAGATAGTGTATGGGCTTTCCTTACTATTTTTGCTGCTCATTTGCAATTCAGATAAGTACCATCATTTGAGTGGGTTTGTTTTGCTTTTTGGTTTTTTAAGGCATCTGCGTTTGGACTGTAGGTGGCTAGGTATAGGATCCGGTATACGCATTAGTGACAGCCGGATTTGAAGGCAGAATAACTCCATTTGTAGTGAAGTGACTTTTGGATTTGTGTGAGATTTGTATAACTGAATTTGAGCAGGAATTGGTGTGCTCTCAACAGGAGGCCCTCGACTTCAGCAGCTTGCTGACCTTCTGGCCTTGCAGTAGGCTTTGTTTGTTCAGGCTTTTCCGTAGTAAGTAATCTGGCCAGTCTGGGGTTTGTTTCTTTTGGAGTTATATTTTCTGGGACATTAAATGAGCTTGGTCACTTTTGTATTTAATTGTTTTACATGGATGGTGCTAGTCGTAATAAGCTCGCCCTGAGATTTGCAGTGTGTACCTCAAAAAAGCTAAAACCAACGTACAATATTTAGATACATTATTTCCAAAAATTTAGCTAAGTTTACCAGCATTTCGGATCATCTTACTAGTACGTGTGTTCATGATGGTATATATTGCCCCCTCACAAAAAGGAGAGTATGCTTCAGAAAGAACACCTCGGCAAGCAGCTTTTAAAGTTGAGATCAGAGCCCTTTTAAGGCATGAAAAAAATCTTTTTATCATCCAAAAATGTTTAACCAATGTGGTCTACAAAACTCTTCTTTAGATGATAAATGAAATTGGCAGAAAGGAAGTTGACAGGGTAACTGTGTAACTACACTAAGTAGTGATAGACTTGTATGTTTTATTCCCYCCTTCCTCTGCCCAGTTTCCTGTATTAATTCAGGATCAGGGAAAAAAGTTGCCTCTTCTCCTAGGAGAGCAATCGCAGGCAAGGTGGAGCGGGATTAGCCCTCTTGTTTCTATTGGAGTTCAGCACCTATGGATTTCTGTTTAGCCTTTGTACCTGAAAGTTTTCTGTATAAATCTGAGTTGAGGAGACTACTTTTGACTGTTGGGAAGTAGCTAAGCAAAGAATTTTGGGTGTTGCATTAAAAAAAGGGGGGGAGAAAAAAAGCAGATCTGATTTGTGTAATCACAAATTCACAGAATGGTTGAGGTTAGAAGGGACCTCTGGAGATCACCTACTCTGACGCCCCTGCTCAAGCAGGGTCACCTAGAGCATGTCAGACAGGGTTGCATCCAGGCAGACTTTGAGTATCTCCAGAGAAGGAGACTCCACAACCTCTCTGAGCAACCTGTTCCAGTGCTCTGTCACCCTCACAGCGAAGAAGCTTTTCCTCATATTCAGATGGAACTTCCTGTGTTCCAGTTTTTGCCCGTTGCCTCTTGTCCTGTCACTTGGCAGTAAGCACTCATTTACATCTACTTTGTTTTTTCTRTGTAGATGTGGCAATTTGTACACAGAGCAACTCATGTAGAAGTCTCCTTGATTTTATGTGGAAGTTCAAATAGCAATAACTATTAACTCCTTAACCRTGGCATTAGTTCTTAAAACAAGAGCATAAACAGTGCAATGTGATAAAAATTTTCAGTAGCATTCTATACCTGTYGATAGGATAATATTCAATTGCTTATTTTTATACTGTATATTATATAGTATTTATGTTTAATATAACATAAGCAACATTATTTTAGTCTTGATTACATACAAGAAGGAATATAWTTTTTTTGATTTGTGGCATACTAACTTTTTAATGAGACTTTCTGCACTTGATTTCTGTGAAATCTYTATCGTTGGCAAAATGTTGTACAAATTTCACATTTGTATTTTGAACTGATAACATGCTGTTCTTATATCATCATAATGGAATCTTTCAAATTCTTTTTTGTAATATGATAAGAGCTGGCGTGGCATTAAGTTCAAGTTGTTACAATGTGGAGCCTACAGTCTTAGTCCCTGCACCAAGGGCAGCTGTGGGAGAAGAAGTGAGAACAATATTGTCGCWTTTTCAGAAAAACATACAAAAGGATACAAAATGTTTATTTTGTACATAGCCCATTGTCAGTCTCATAATAGAATGTAAAATACATCTGGTATTAATGTCTAGTCTTGAGAGATATCAAAGTTTATGGCTTTCCTCACACTGAGTGTTTTTTTCTCTAAATAAATAAGGCTTTTTAGATGCTAAAGATCCAAGCTGCCCTCTAAGTTGTTGATTTTATTACAAATAAATTTTGAAGTCTATCTGCCCTATTCAGAGAATTGAATAAGCATCTACAAGTTTGGCTATGAAATTGTATAGAAGTAAAACATGATTTTTCGTGTTTTCATAGCTGTAAGAAATATGAAAACAACATTTTTCCTGTTCATTGCATTTGTTTTCTTTCAGGTTTTAGCATTTCAGGTATTGTCTAAATGTCAGGCCATTTGAAATGGCAGTTTCCATGTCTCTTAATTTGATAGTGAAAGTCTCACAATGTAATCGGAAGAATCAAATCATAGTGCCTCTCGTATGCTTGACTAGTTCAATGCTATCTTGCCCAAAATCCCCTTCTTAGCTTTTTCTACTTCTTGTGCTAATTAACGTTTAGATGTTTCATGGTCATTTCTCAAGTTCTTCTGCAATATGAAATTTCATGTCTATTTAGGCAACAGTCACCAGTTTACTTACACAATGCATATAAATTAACCAAGTCTTTTGCTTCATCTACATTTATATGCAATCAAGAAAACCAATTTATTCATGCTTGACATTGTAAATCACTGTAGCTTGTAAAGCAAGGAGGAAAATATTTTTAACTATGCATATGATATAAAGACCTCCTAGAAAATTCTCTACTTAAGAAGTTTATTTCATTTTGAAATATTGAATACCGATTTTGAGAGAAATGTAAGGCTAACTTTTAGGAAAGAAAATAATCAGCTTAAAGTGTCTTAATRAAGGATGTTGGAATGCATGTGGAAATATCTGCAGTGTTTTATCTGTCTTATCATCTTTTTAAAAAGAGGGAATATATAAGAATATTTGCTTTAGATCTTGGAAGCAAAATCWTCTGCAACAGTGACTTATCAAAATCTTGCATGTCTGTTGTCTTAGTGAGTGTGAGGCTATCTGACTCTCTATATGATGTTTTGTCCTACTATGTTATGTTTTGCCTTTGCTTCCTTTTTTTGGGGGGGGGGGTGTCTTTGTATCAGACATCTGTCAAAACAAAGTAATATTTCTTCAGACAGGTGGAAAACAAATTTTGACTACAAATAAAATCTTAATTCCTCAACCTTTTTGATGCTACTGATACAGATTTCATATAGTTAGGGGAATATTTTGTTGCTGAGTTAAAGTGCTCCTTAATATATCTGGATTATTCTTTTTACTTTTAAGTGCTCAAGAGAAAAAAAAAATCTATTAGGAGTTACTGTTTGATACTAGCCTCATAAGTCACAATTGCTGCGCTAAGGAAAGGAAYGTCCTTATTTGATCAAATCAAGTTATGTATTTGTACAAGAGGGAGAGAGTAGCCTAAAGTGTCATTAATAACTGCAACTGGGTAAACTGACTGAATAAATTACAATTCTGTACATTATACTTTCCCTCTAATAACATCCAGGCATTAGAAATCCCAGGTATCTTTTACTGTTATTTTTATTCTCTCCAAGAAATAGGAAATTTCTCTCTTGAAGTGAGGAAGAATGTAGAAAGTTAATTGCTTAGGAAACTGGAAAGGAGTTTCCCAGTCTGACTGAACTGGCAAAAAAAAGAAGTAACTAGGTCAATGCAATTTTGACCCTGGAAYAGAGAAAACATTGAAATGGGATTAAGTAACAGGCTGTAAATTCATTGCATTTATTAAAAAAGAATCTTTTTCTCTTGTCTCTCTGTACACATGCCTATATATTTACAAACATACATATGTTTATATATGTACACACATAGGGGTGTGTGTGTGTGTATATATATTTATATATATATTTATAAACATGTGCACACACGAATATGAATGTACTSCTAGTGTAACAGCGACCAGTTTCGTGGATATGACTCCCACGTGTGTTCGTGATCATGCAATGCCAAACTCTGCCCAGTTAGGAGCTGGGTCTGGCTAGGAGCAAGGGCCCCAACACCGTTAACGCCCTCTTCCAACAGCTCAGATTCCTCCAGCCGGCCACGGAGATCTCCCGCTGCAGCGTGAGCCTGTGTCACTGCTCAGGCGCTGCTAACCTTCCGGCAGACACTCGCGAGAAGGTGCCCGCCGCTCCGCAGCTGCACCGGGCGTTGCCGGTAGCAGTTAGGGCAGCTCTAGAAGGCGCAGTTCCCCCATACTTGTATGTTGAGTGGGACAGCTCTGGCTGCTCTGTTGGGTAGTTCTGCCACGTATAAGGTGCTGCGTGTGATAGGTRCACACTATCATTCTGAAACCAGATGCGTGCATTGTTTTCTTCAGCTAATGTCAGGATATTAACAGAGTACTTTGTATGCTGTTGCACTGAGGAAAAAAAAAAGRAAAAAATAGAACTGTGTCTATTCATCCAGTAAATTACTTAAAAGAACCATTGGAAATCTTGAATTTCTGCAATAAATTATGGTGTGTGAAAAAAAGGTTTTGTTTACTTAACTCTTAAATTATTGAAAAAGGATAAGGTTAGAAAATATAATTAACTCTCCCTGAAATCTGCATTGATAGCCTTCTWTTGTTGTTAACTCTAAAAGCGTTGCACTGGGGATTAACTGCTAGTCTAAAATTTAGCATTCTTGGATGGGAGAACTAATAAAATATTCGCCACTGTTTAGTAACGTGATGATACTAACTTGTAACTGCCTTTTAAATTATCAGTACAACTCCCCCTTCTTTGATCTTACGCTTTGTTCGTAATGTATGTCTAGAGAAATGTATTGGGATGCTGCAGGAGTTAAAATCGTAAAGCTTCTCATTGTTCAATAACCTTTTAACTTTTTTTTTCCTTCACAGGAAATGACCTAGAGGCCTTACAWATACATTTGTGCATTTTTGTTCTGAGTCTACAATTGAGGGCAAATGCAATCTGGAAGCACCACTTCTTAACGTTACAACGGAAACAACTACCTCAACGAACAAGGAAAGGAGAAGAAGGCTTGCAATAATAAACACTCTGATTTTTAATAGCTTATATTTGCAACGTCTTCTGTAAACAGAGTCTTTTTCTTTTCTTTTCTTTTTCTTTTCTTTCTTCCAGTATTAAGAAGAGACACTACAAGTAAACTAATTTGACAGACTGGCTCTGTCAAGACATTTAAAGATATTTGATCTGGTGACATAAGGATTTGCTTTTTCAAGGACGGAGCTTCTGCACTGCTTTTATAATCGCTGTTGATCAGTGGTTTGCTCCGCTTTTCCTGATATTACTGATTGGAAAATTATATTAAGGTATTGCTTCTAAAAATATTATTTGCGTTGACAAAAGTAACTTTTGTAGACTTAACAGGAAGTGTCAGTATGCTCATGAAGAAATTATAGGCGATAACTTCTCTGCTGCAGTGTTGCTTTTCTGTATGCAGAGTGGAATACCAAACGAGACAGAGCATTATTAAGATACTTCGGCATGCTTTTTGAGTACAGTTTGTAACTGCAGCAGGGCTGCACTGAACACTGAAAATACTAAGTCAGCAAAGCTGCTGCCTTTCTCACTGCTGATACAGATTATACAGATGCTTGCCTTTTTGAAATGCCTTTTGTGAAACCTATGTACACAGTCCTCCACTGTTACTGTACATAACTATATATTTGCGGAAGGAATTTGACAAGTGATTGTTAATTCAAGGAATCTTTGGACGAGCACTCACTTATGTATTGCTGTAGTGCACAAGAAAGCAAAATGGACTATAAGCGGCGCTTTTTGCTTGGCGGGTCCAAGCAAAAAGTGCAGCAACACCAGCAGTATCAAATGCCTGAGCTAGGCAGGACCCTGAGCGCACCGCTGGCATCTACAACCCCAGCATCCCCTTTGGTCTCCTCAGCTGCTGCGGGCAGCTGCAGCCACCCTGGATCCCATACTACTCCGATTGCAGACATCCAGCAGGGAATCTCCAAATATCTGGATGCACTCAATGTGTTTTGCCGTACGAGCACTTTCCTTACAGACCTTTTCAGCAGTGTATTTAGGAACTCGCACTATTCTAAGGCAGCTATGCAACTGAAAGACGTGCAGGAACATGTCATGGAAGCGGCAAGTCGACTCACAGCAGCAATAAAACCAGAAATAGCAAAAATGCTGATGGAACTGAGTGCAGGAGCTGCAAACTTCAAAGATCAAAAAGAATTCAGCCTACAAGACATTGAGGTAAGTTACCTTRGGGGATACTAGTTTGCATGTGAATTTGTCTTGTTCCTTCTTAATTAAACTTCTCTTTAAAATCACTGCTGCTCCAGTAGTTCTCACTGTCTTTTATTTTTATGAATAATGCTTTCTGGGTAAAAGAAGGAAAACCCTTTCTATTTTGTTACGTTTTTGCCTTGAAAGCATTAGGTTATTTGCAGTGGGCATCTTCCAGGTATGTTAATCTGGATATTTGGCAGGTATTTTTGTACAGGGACTTGCAATAAATTCAAAGATGTCTTAAAATTGGAAAGATGAACTTTCTTTCCATTGAGTAAATAAATTTTACTATTTGTATTGTTTTAAATATTAATCTTCTATGTGTTTTTAACTTTTAACTAGCAATCCAAAACCATCTTTCTTCTTTGAGGAAATGTATGCTTAGCCTTTAAAGAAAAGGGGAGGAGGACTTAAATAAAGGTTTTAAAACAAACAAAAAAAAACCCCAAACCCCGCATCTGTCCTGTATTAACTCATATTTCTAATGATATTATGACATATTTCTAAATTAAACTATATTTTTCTTAGTATTATCCATTCAAGGGGAAATCTGAACATACATGGCAGTGCCAAATTGTGCTTAGCTGTTGTTTGAAACTACGTATTAGTTGAGTAATGATCCAATTTTATGTAAAAGAGCGTTTTATCACTCTTCGAAACAGTTCTGTCTTTGTAAGTCGTTTTATGTAGGTGTTATGTGTAAAAGAAAAATATCATGCTAACTTGGGATATTCGTGCTGTAAAAAATTGTCATGACTTTTTGCTATGGTTTCCATATACTAGCAGCAAGTGCATAACAAAGTTCAGAGATCTCCAAGTTCAGATAGCATGCACAACCTTAACTGTGTCTGGTTGTGCATTTTCCCTGTAGTAAGCTTCTTAATTACAAGGTTATGTAATGGGTTGAGTGATACTCACATATGATTTCCTGGTGTTTTAAATAGTTCTTCATATTCTAACATGTTTATTTTACAGGAGTCTTTGCAAAGTTTTACCTACTGAGTGCCATCCTGATTAGAAAACTTATTTTTGAGTTTCTTATTTTTGATTTATATTTCTAGTAACTCTGTAAGTTATGAATGTTATGCATGCTTGCCTTTCAAGCACTTTGTTTTCTCTAAGTGTGCAACTTATGGGTGAAGTAGTTAAGTATAATATAATGTTAAGTAAAATTTGTAGCACATAATTGTAGCAAAAAATGCTAGACATGTTTTTCCAGGTTGTGTAGCTTTATACAGTGAAGTAAGATTGTCTTCACAAAGACCAGTCTACAGAAGRTGGTTATAACTAATATAGAATCAAGCCAATATATTTCTATGCTTATCTAAGGCCATAGGAAGAAAAAAATCTTTCTATTTAAAAATCTGCATGTGTTCATGTAACTGAAGACCTTGATAATATGTGAATGCAGAATATTTTAGTTAAAACAACTCTCCTCCCCACCCCACCCCAGAGTACCACTTTTCTTCCAGCATTTTTTGTGGACTTTAAAACTSTGTCTTGCAAAATGTTGGTAACTATCTGTACTGCTTTTATAATCTAGTTGAACAATTCCAGGTGCTAATTCTACCCTGCACCCAGATGGGGATCTCCTGAAAGGAGTGTTTCACTAGCAGTATATTGAATATATTAGCCAAAGCGAGGTATTGTTTTAGCCCAGCTACATGTCCTGCAAACTTAGAGCACAAGTGGAGAAACTTGTTTCTGTCTCCATTTACCTTTGTAGACCTAACCCTTGTGCCTGAGCACTGTGTGCACCTGCAGTACTCTTGCTAGGTAACTCTGTATATGATGAAAACTTTTTAAAGAGAAYGGCAAGAGTGCTTTGTTTTGTTTTTAAGCATATCTTGAGGAAATAAATCACTCATCATTGCAGGGCTCTTAACCTTTCCTTAATTAAAGCTGCATCTTACACCTAACTTAAAAAAAAAAGTCAATATGCAAAAGTTCTGAGAATTTTTGCTTAATGGGACAAGTACTCCATTCTACTTTTGCTTAAGAGCGAGCAAAATTTAAGGATTTGTCAGTGACTCACATGATAGCTTTGTAAGTCAGCTAGGGAGCATGGTTTAGATGACACAAGTATGTGTCAGACTAATTGGATAATTGTGCCCAGGAAGCAGTTATCGGTGGCTCAYTGTCAAAATGGAAGTGTGTATTGAATAAGGCTTGGCAGAGGTCTGCATAGAGAATATACCTGTTAAATTTACAGATGATGTGAAACTGCATGGTACAAGTATGTCGGAAGACCTACCGAATTTTAAAAATAATCTTAATTCCACAAATGAGTTTCCCAGTCAGATAGATTCAGAGGGGAAAACTGCAAAGTACTRTGCTTAAATAGAAATCACCAGTCTCACTAATGGAGTATGGCAAATGTACGATTGGGCAGTACTTCTGCAGAGAAGCATCTAGGGCTTATGGCAATCATCTGTTGAATAGGAGTTGGTGTTGTGCTCTAGCAAATCGTAAATCAATATTGTTGCTATTGTGCAAAGAGGTAGTTGTCATGTGTTAACAGGATATAACCTGCAACAACCATGAAATATAAATTCAACTGTCTTCACTTGAGTTAGTGTGATATTAAATACAGTACTGCACCAAACTGTTAATGCTATTGCACTTAGAGAAGTAGTGAGCAGCTGTAGGGAGACTAGAGAAAATCAACAAGAATAATCAGACATCCAGAAAATAGAGGACAAATTGAGGGGGGGAGGCAGGAAGAAGAAGAAAAAGACATTACTGACCTTACAGAAGAGAAGGCTAAGGAAGAAGATCAGAATTCTTTGGATAGGCAAGAACCTGCCAGAGGAGGTGGCAATGTTCCATCCTTCGTGTCCATGTAAGGTGGAGCAAGAAGTAAYGAATTTAAATTGCTTGCAGGACATTGTAGAAATACTTAGTGATGTCAATGAGGTACTGAAATAGATTGCTACAAAGGCAGTGGAGCCTCCATCGTAAAGAACTTAAAGAACAGGTTAAACCTGCATCTGTCAGAAGGGACTCGGTTAAAATTGTTCCTTGCTTGGGACAGTAAAATGACCTTTTAAGATCCTCTCCTGCTCTTTTCTGTGATTTGAAGACTGAGCTACTTATGCTAAACATTTAATAAAAAAAAAAATCATGATCTATGAAAAAATTATCATTTCATAAAACAAGATTTAAAAACTCACTTCTGCATCAATCTAATGGAAGCAGGAAAAAAAAAGGGGGAGTTGCCTGACTTTTATCAGGGTTCACTGACTTGGARAACCAGGGGAAAAGTGTGTCACAAGCAGCACAATTTTTCCTTTGATGGAGGGGAAAATAGAGTAATATCTAAAGTAGCTTTTCCAGCTTCTCTGGTAGGTGACTGAAAGAACTGACCTGATTATCTGTCTGAAAAAAGAATTAAGGGATGATTGAATGTCTGAGTGGCAGCTCACAAATACCCTATCAAGAGGTGCTCAAGAGCCCCTTGCTTGGGGGATGGAGTCAGGCATTGCAGAGCAATGGGAGGTGAGTCATCATTCATGGTGGGTTGGAAGGATAGAACCCAAAATTCATTAGAAAGACATTCAGAATCAGGCTTTTTCTATGCATGACCTCAGCTAAAGAAAGTATTCCTTTCCTAAGCCTTTCTCAACAGAGGATGTGTGTGTTGATTTGTGGAGGAATGAGACATATAAGTGGAGCAGATTTAACTTTTGGAAGTTATAGCTATAACTTTCCTGAGATGCTACACACTTTTAATCAGTACAGCAGGCTTTAGCTCTCAGGGAAGGCTGTATTAAGAAAACTGCAAGTTCTGATGACCATAGATTGATTTGGATTTGAACTAAAAAAAGATTGTGCAACCTGGACCTGTGGCAGTGGTTGGTAATTTTTATTTATTTATTTTTGTCTGAACAGAGATTGCTTGCTCAGAGCTGACTGCYGGGATATATAAAAAGTTGACTTCTCTTGATCAAAGTATTGGTGACAAATGGATTTTGCCAAGGTTTCTTAATTTCAGAAATGCATATGTTGACTTTTAGTTTTTGCTTTTGTCACCTCTCCTTCTCTCTCAAAAAACCTATGAAGACCTCAAATTCTTAAGAGTTCTGTGCTTATATGGGTGAGAAACAGCTTGGAAATCAAGGAGAATGAAAGTGTATTTTCATATTCTTTAAATTTTCAGATCAGACATTAGAGTTTTGTGACATAGAAAAATACACTAAAACCGCTAATAAAAGTGTTAAAAGAAAACCCCATGGAAAAATAAGAATTAATACAAGAAAAATGTTTCTCTATTTYCTGCTGTTTTGTGAAGTTGTGCAGCAGGCTTAACTGCAAAACACAAAGAATGAATCATGTTTTAGTTATAGATGGAGTTTTTGTATTTTCCTAAAAGTGGTAATGATAGAAACATACGTGTTTCCTTCATAAACAAAAGGGAAGCGTTACYGGGGCACAAATTACTTGCTTGGTAGCTCCATTTCATATTAAACGATGATTATTTTTGGCTTTTCTTTTGAGCATTTAAGAAGCTTATGGAACAAAAATGTCCTAGTAAATATAAAACACATGCTTTCCTTAGSAAATACTGTAAAGCCTGAATTGCATCTTATGATACATCTTTTCTGTGGTTTGCAAGGATTGGCTGCAGGCTTATTGGAGATGGGAAATTGTTACTAGCAAAAGCTGCTTCAGATCAGTAGAAAAATACTGTGGCTAGAACAGTGTTATATACTATTCTGTTGCTTCTGTCTATAATCTCATGGTCTGCTCTTTAATGTACTAGCATAGTCTTTAGAAATATTTTGTGTTAGTCAGACATTTTATTTTATTTTATTTTAGATAGCCTTAACACTAATTTAGACATAAAATGTCTAAGAATAGTTAGTGTTTTAATAGCTCTCAATATCGGATTACCACTACAAGGTTTTCAGGTCGACTGTCCATGTAAAGGAGCCTGCCAGGTTGTCCACGTCTCCTAACAGTGTAAAGGTAAACTAGATTGCAATACAAGTTCTAGCTTTATCTTGGAGGTAACTGTTTTTAATGAGCAGGACTGTGTCTGCCATGGAGTTGTTTTGGGTCATATGAGATGGCTCTGCTGAACTGCAGGGGACTGCGACGTAGTGAAAAATGAGTAATGTTCACTTCCAGTGCTGAGTGGGAAAGGGGGTTATCTCACAAGTTTGTACACCGGTTTGAGTAATACCTCATTTTTAACGTAAATATATTGCTATTTCCAGCTGGTCTCTTTAGTGGGCAGATAGGTTAGCTTTCAAGAAGGCAAGTCCTGCATATATTAAGGGCTATGCTAAGGGAAATGAGGGTAGTTGGAAACCAGGGAATAAAGTAASTGTGTGCTGTGGTATTTTGAGTTTTTTTTTGTTTGAGAGAAGAACACCCCGCTCCCCCCCCAGCAATGAAATACCGTTCTATAAAATGGTACTTGGAACAGGAGGTGTTTGTATCGAGGTTAGAAGACTGACATATTGATTATTTGCAGACTTTATCAATGGTAGTGAATGTTTTAAAGAATCTGTGTTTAAAATTTCTTGCCTGGGAATTTGCGTGGAATCACTGTTAGCAATAAAATCTCTACAGCTTTTTGGAATAATTTGCTAGACAAATTGTACACAAATCGATTGCATGCCCCCATCAAGATGATAATATGGGAGCCAAATACTGCATCCTTATGGGAGATTGCTTTTTATACATAACCAAWCTGATTGTATTAGCTAGCTTAGTTATTAGCAGTCAGTTGTGGTGTCATGATTGTCCCTTAATTTYGCTCCTTGGGTGATGAGCTGTTGTACTGCATGTTCCTGAAGTTGCACAGTTTCAAAGGTATGCTTCCAAAAGTGTTAGTTTAGATACAGTCTTAAAGTGCTGAAAAGGAAACTCTAGATTTCTTTTTTCCTCRAGATATATGAAAAAGGAACAATAACTCTCTAAGCAATTGCAATTGGAAGCAAGCTACACTGAATAAACTCAACAAACTGTCACCTGTTTTAGGGACAAGAGAATCTGATACAAGACCTCACTGAAAAGTACGTTACTTCCAGCTGCCCAAACTTGATGCCAGATTCCTTTGGGTAAGATTATTTAGCTACTGAGATAGTCGTCCTTCCTGCTAAAGGGCTAGGAAAGTCAATGGTGCTAGTGGTGTATTTCTTGGGATTAAAAAGTTTGCAGGCAGAAGAGCTCATCGTATGTGCAATGTGAGTAATCCTAAGAAGTGGTTTAAAAAACAAAACAAGAAAAGAACCTTCCCCCAACCAAAAACCTAAGAACTTCTGGTTGACACTTGTGATGATTCCTGCTCATCTTTGGWTATTATGTAATCCCTAGACTTTAGTTTGCCCCTTTTATGGTCTCAAGAAGGAGGATTGAACACTCCTGCATGGGAAAGTAGAGAAGAATAAACTCCAGATAGATGGTGGTATCTCTACTCTAATTGTGAAAACACTGCATTGTATGCTGAGGATGATGTGCCAATTTTGCAACAAGGACTTAGTATGTTGCTTTACATACTTYACAGGGTAACTGCTGGCTGTATTTAATAAACTGGTGGTGGTTGTACTCTCCCACAACAAAGTGAGAGACATAGCTCTTCAGAAGAAAATCCTCAAGGAGTGAAATTTAAAACAAAATGAGTTTGGCGTTTGAAGCAAATATTTAATCTACAGTGCAAAAATCACCCACCAATTGAATTTTATTTAAGTATTTAAAACCATCTTTACCCATTTCTAAGGGAGACTGRAATAGGTTATTTGTCACACAAAATTTCAAGCAAAACAGATGTTGTTATTTATCTTTACTGCTTAACATTGTAAATTATACTAGGAATGCTATGTGCTGCCACTTAAACTAAATCATTTGTTTATTTTGAGAGTTATTCCCAGGCAGGGGAAACTTCAACCTCTGTACCTTAAATATTATTTGAAACTTAATTGGCTTGAAATTCCTAATGAGTCCTAGTTTCTTCTTCCCCCGAGTACTGCATGCTCCATACACAGAAATATTTGGATTACTAGCCTTTTATTCCTCCAATTTTCTTATAAATCTTTCTAATTTTGTAGCCAGGAAAGTTGGAGCTTTATTCCTTTTGTCATTTTCTAAGTACTTTTTTTAATAAGGCAAACTACACTTCCAATTTTATGCTTTGTACAAAGAAGGGAAGTGATTGAACCAGAATGGAATGTCAAAAGGAGTCCGGATGCAATGGAAAAAAGAATTGCCACTACTGATTTTTTTTTAAAATAGATAGTTAATGCATATAACTGCTAGTGTGACTGCAGAATCTTGCCAGTAAGATCTTTGCGTCTGAATATTTTTGTTCCAGAAGAATGTAGCTGAAAACAAGCCAGATGATTTATTTGCTCCGAGGCATGATAGCTTTGTACATTATCTGTATATTTTATGAATTATTCCTAAAATGGAATTTAAGTCTARTCTTTTTGAATAAATCAAAGTCAAATACACATTTTAAACAACTTTGTGTGACAAAGCGTAAAAGAAAGAAAACATTTTGAATAGCTTCTTGAATGCTTTCTGCAGTAATTTGGAAAATATTTGCTGCTTTGCTGTGTTCTAATTTTGCTTTGTTACTAGCTTTTGTCCGCTTAGGAAAGTGTGGCCCTGAAAACGGGTAGAGTACGTCTGCTCGTGTGCCGTTCTTCTCTCGGTTGCCCTTTTGGAAAGTTGTATTCTTACCTGTTCTTTTATGTACAGTGGGTGCACCTGAATACTCAGTTTGTGACCTTTGCTTTGCTTGTAGTAATGCAGGTGTGTATCTTTCGGTTGTAACCCTCAGGTGTGACAGTAGTATTGGAGAGGAAGATGAAAGGAAGAATGGAAATCTGTGGAGGAAAAAGGCTGCTGCTGCGGGTGTGGGTGGCGCAGAGCCCAGCTCATGCTGGGCAAAGCTGCACCTCGCGCCCCGGTGCCCATGGGAGCAGCGGTGCCCCAGGCACCCCTCAGTCCAGCTCCCYGTGGAACAGAGGAGGAACGTCCTAGTACCCTTTCTCTTGCTTTTTATTCCCTGCTTACCCCCATGTGCTGCACARTAGTATTACATGACCCATTGCAGTGAAGTATTCTGGAGTGAAAATTTGCATCAGCATTAAGAGTTCCTGTCAAAAAGTGCAAGTGACAGCTGCAACTTTGTGTATGTATTCCGCGGTCATGATTTGATTCCAAAAATGACACTACGTTGTCTTATGATGCAAAACATTTTGATGTTTATTACTGATTATTGCTTTGATTGGAAGATAAACTTGTGGGTTCAATTTATTTGATTTTTGTGATAGTGTTTTGAAGTAGTTCTGT
>NW_028186150.1:199954-201389 GCF_003343005.1 Rhea americana
TTTAAAAAAATCTGAGTTTCACTTGGTTCTTTACCCCAAACATTGACCAGCAAGGAAGAAGGGACACCTCCCTAAAGTTTCATGTTTGCTAAAAAATTTTTTTTTTTTTTTTTTTTTCTCCCACAGGTGCTTGGGCGATGTTTCTTGACAGTGATGCAGGTCCACTTTCAGTTCCTGTCGCAAGCTTTGCAGAAGGTCCAGCCAGTGGCACACTCTTGCTTTGCCGAAGCTGTAGCTCAGGAAAGAAAGAATGTTAGTGGGGCTGGAGCCTCAAATTTAAGCCCAACAAATGAGCTAGAAGATGCAATAAGATCATGGAGAGGAGCAGCAGAGGTATGGATGTCTTTGTGTAGTGAAATTGTATTATATTTATTGAAACCTATTCAGGCCTGACTGCCTAATAAGGGAAGAAAATCTCTAATTCTAAAGACATGCCATGTTGCATGGGGGAATGGTGCAAGTAGTTTCAGATGCTAAAACTAAAACTTGTGTTACCCATGTGGTATTTTACACTATCTTTAGCCATTTATAAAAAATTTTTTTTTCCTCTTTCTGGTACGATTGTACATAAGAAACCCAGAAACAGTGGAAACAGATATTCGTTATTACTAATGAATTAATGATGTGGTTAGGAGGGGACAGAGGAAATTTTTAAACAAACAAGTCTTTCTGAAAAGTGAGAGCAAAATCTTCATGAAAAATAATGTCCATTTATCTTAAATTTTGAGCATGAGTTCTATTTTTTATTTTAAATTCATTTTTTTTTTGTCTTCATGCTGAGGGAGAACTGTTAAGCTCAGTGTTGCTTGATTTGTAAGTTGTTGGAATGTTAATTGTATTACCTAAGTTTAGCATTCTCTGGACTTACATTTTAACAAATGCTTGTCATCTGTGGAATCATCATTTTTCTTGCGAGAAAAAGTATGTTAGAAGGAAAAGCAGTTTTACGAGTCTTTCTCCATTGTCTGTATGCTACAAGCTGATAGATCAGAAATTGGTTGCATGGTTTCCTTAAGTTCAAGTAATATGAAACATGTGCTTTTGAAGTCTTAATTTGGCAGCCCATGCAGGCATGTTAATCATCCTGACTGGAAATCTCGTCAATGTTACCATTTTCCAGGTGTATGAAAACAAACAACTTTCCTGTAGAACTATAGATGTAGACAAATTATTTGTAATTCATGCCACAGCATAAATTTCTTCCACTGAAGAAAATGGAGATTTGGGAGTGCTTTAGATATATTACAGATAATCTGGCTAAAATTGTATCAGGATTAGAATTGTTACTTCTTTTGTATAAAAATAAATTCATTCCATGTTTAATATACTTTGTTCCTTAAAACCATGTTATAATTTCTAGCAATGTCCTATAATTGCTATAAAGTTTGTTTTCAGTGTTGTTAAAATTACTCTCGGGTTTGCAGATCTAGAACCT
>NW_028186150.1:201451-221337 GCF_003343005.1 Rhea americana
TTCATAAAGTATATCTTCTTATGTTCACATAAATGTTTGTACACATGATTGTGTTTTCTGTTTTTGTGGCAAGTGTTTAAATACCTTTTATGTTGAAATTCTAAGTCCTTCTGTCTGGTGGCCACATTCATCATGTGGCCTATGTAACAGGATCCGTAGTCCAGACGGGGAGTTGAAATAGTAACAATAAGCAATGCTGAATTACGTTGCTAGCCAACACCTGTATGCTGCACAAATTATGTGAGATTTCTACCTTCAAAGTAGTGATAGTAATCAGTTACAGTCTGCTCTAGATCTTTTCCCCTTACATTCTTGTCTTCATCTCCTTTATACTGTGTCAGTCTCTGTTTTTTAAATCTAGTTAAGCTTGATCTGATTTAATATTGATTTAATACTCTTTACTCTAGATTTTTATTTTACATTACAGGCCACATCTCGATTGCGAGAAAGAGGCTGCGATGGATGTTTGGCTGGAATTGAAGTTCAGCAACTCTTCTGCTCACAAAGTGTGGCAATTCCTGAACATCAGCTCAAAGAACTAAACATGAAAATTGACAGTGCTTTGCAGGTAAGGTTTTAAAGTCTGTTTGCTTTCATGTGTATCTAGTACAGTGAGTGGCCCAAGAAATAAAATAAGGAATACATTACTGCAGAAATGTGTACCACAGGCAGCTAGGAAGTACTTGAGAATTATTAGTATTGGAATCTTGTATGAAAAATGTGTACACTGTACAACTCAGGTAAATCCATGAGATAAATCCATATAATGATTTTTATACATGTATCCACATGTATAAAATACACTTACTTGTGGACTATGGCTATTGCACCTCGACTTTATTTGTTTTAATACCAGGCTTACAAAGTGGCTTTGGAGAGTTTAGGCCATTGTGAATATGCAATGAAGGCTGGCTTCCACTTGAACCCGAAGGCTATTGAAGCAAGTCTTCAGGTAATCTGCTAATCCTGCTCTTGCTTTCCTCCCTGCTTTCTTTGAAAATAAATTGGACTCTTTAATAATAGGATTTTTTGAGGAACGTCTGTGAGAGCTGGGCCTCTTCAGCCTGGGGAAGAGAAGACTGAGGGGGGATCTTATCAATGTGTACAAGTACCTGAAGGGAGGGTGTCAAGAGGACGGGGACAAACTCTTCTCAGTTGCCCCGTGTGACAAGACAAGAGGCAATGGGCAGAAACTGAAGCACAGGAAGTTCCGCCTGACCATGAGGGGGAATTTCTTCCCTGTGAGAGTGACGGAGCACTGGTACAGGCTGCCCAGAGAGGTTGTGGAGTCTCCTTCTCTGGAGATCTTCAAGGCCCGCCTGGATGCAACCCTGTCTAACATGTCTAACAGGCGACCCTGCTGAGCAGGGAGGTTGGACTAGATGATCTCCAGAGGTCCCTGCCAACCTTACTGATTCCATGATTCTGTGATCTTCAATTTCTTCTGATCTGTTCTTTTGCCATTTCAGGGCTGTTGCAGTGAAGCTGAAGCCCAGCAAACAGGAAGGAGACAGACGCCACCTCAGCCAATTCAATGTGAACTCCCCACTGTACCTGTTCAGATAGGATCGCATTTTCTGAAAGGAATCTCTTTTAATGAGTCTGCAGCAGAAAACCTGAAGCTGAAAACGGTAATAACCCTGAATCTAACCACGGTAGTAAAAAGCAATACAAATTCTTAAAATTGAGAATAGAACAGCATTAAGGTCAATGCCAAACTGCTATTTAAAAATATATATTTTTAGCCTAACTTTCTATGAGCAAGATGGGATAATGCTGTACGTCCATGCCTTCCTTTAATAGCTTTTTAACCACCTGGACAAGTTCAGTCCAATCTAAGAATATTTTATATAAGTCTAGGGTAATTAAGCTCCTATTCTGGAAGTAGGTGATTAGTTATCAAAGTGCAGAGGAAGGTGAACCTTTACAAACACCCCAGGTTCAGACTCTTGGAGCATTAAGGGGGAAGTGTTTGAAAAAATATTTTGTAGTAAAGCTGTTTTTAATGTTGTCTTACAAACTTTAAGCAATTTTACCAAAACAATTTAAATTGCATTTTAGAAGTAGTGGAGAAGTTAATGGAATTTTCAGTATGAATGAAAGGAAAAGTGTCCATTCAGAAGTAATTTGGTTAATTTTAATCAGCACTTTCACTTTCCTTAGATAAGCCTAGTTCCTTGCTCCTGAAAGAGTTGAAACAACTGACAGCTCAAAATACTGCTTTTCTATCATCTTTGCAGTGCTTTCTGTACTTTGATAAAACTATTTTGCGGGAGCATAAGCTAAGTTTTATGATGTTGAAGGAGAATAATGTTCCAATTAGCAGAGACTGCCCTTCAGATTTCTGTTCTGCAGTTGAACTCTTATAATTATACAAGGCAGTTTAGAGGTAACGGGTACTGTTTGTTGGAAAGCTTCTAATAATGTATAGAACAATGACAAATGCTTACAGAGGCATTGGTGTTAACATTTCCGATTCCCATGTTTGGTATGACAAAGTTTTTATAACTTTCAGCACACAATGCTGCAGTTAATTAAAGAAGCTGGATGCCATAATGGACTGACACCACGGGATGACTCTCCTGTTACTGAAGTACTAAATCAGGTCTGCCCTTCAACTTGGCGAGGAGCCTGCAAAACTGCTGTACAGTTGTTATTTGGCCAAGCTGGACTAGTAAGTAACTATGGATAGGCTCAGTGGAAAAGGATTGCTTTAGAATATCTAGCTTCTTTTCAGAATGTGTAAAATTTGGAAATTCATTTCCAGTGTCTTGCTTCATGTTGCTTCATTTTAACGCTGCAGGTAACTTATGAACAAGCTGTATCCCTGTAGAATGTAAGTTCATAGATACAATACATAGTTGATACAAACAGGAAAATGCAGTGTACTTTATAATCAAGATTGATTAGAAATGAAGCTTCAATTCTAATACATACTAAACCACCTTTTCCTACTTTTAAAACTGCTCTTTTTTCATTTCCTTTGTCTTTTGAATAGAAGGTGCATTTCCTGCCTAAAAGACATCAGGAACGCCTCCCTGGCAAATAGTACTACCTGACATTTCCAACATAGGCTAGAGCAATTAAATACAACACTGTAGGCATATGCGTTCTTCAAAAGTAAAAAGCATATATTTTATATTATCAGCTGCTAAAAATATATGATTGAAATACATATTTTGATAAGAAAATGTATTTGTGCTGCTATAACTAATTATTGCAGCCTTTTTATTAAATAAAGTGCTCATTCATGACAAAATTTTTTTGGAGTACCATGAACTTCATTTGACTGAGCAAATAAAATGGGTCAAGAGCACAGTAAGAAATGCATGTACAACGGTGAATGGTAGCTTATGATAGTTTCTGTCAAGTATTCTTTGAATCACCTTTAAACTTCTATGATCTAAATCCTTCCTGTTGATTCATATACTGACTCTCTGTTCAAGATGAGTGCAGGCCATCAAGATTTTGTAATTAGCTGTAATTTCTGATAAAAAGGTCTGTATTGCTATACACCTTGAAAATAACATAATTTTTTCAAGCAAATCAAGCAGCTGATTAAGTGACTTTGCATGACTTCCGGTCTTACTTCGTTAAAGCATTTATTTCGGGTTCTGTTAATAGTGTTCTGTAATAATGGTGAATGATAAATGGTAAATAATAAATTTGTCTGATGTTTCTATTTCAACATCCCTTTGATATTGGATATCAGATCTTAGATATCCCTTTGGTATTAAATATTTATTAGGGAAGTATGGTCAAGTCATACTTCAGTTCAATACTTGTCATGTAAGTAAGCCATAAAATGAAAAGGACAGACTATCAATATAATAACAGCAGTGCAGCTACTGTCAGTCCTTATTTTCACTGTGATATGGGGATTTAAGGATAGGAAATGGTAGACCCTCAAGCACGTTGTATAAGAAGTTTGACAGGGAGGTATAAGAAGGTAAGATTTTTGGTGGTAAAGACAACAACCATGGAATAGTTGGATTGGTCAAGTTTCTGATACGGTGTTTTCTAGAAAAATATGTATTAAATACTAGTAAATGCAAGAAGGGCTAGAAAAGGGCTACAGCAAAGTGGGCTAGTATCTTATGTGCTGTAGTTCATGGAAGGATGCTGAGAATCAACAGCAAGGTATGAGAAATGAGACCAAGAAAGAAATTGTTTCTCAGCTGACCAGCGGGAGCATGATGTAATCTTTGAGGAGTTCTTAGCTCCTGAGCATCTAGATTAGGAAAGCGCCAGAGGATGCTGCACCTCCCACCGTTTCCTCTCTGAGGAAACAAAGGCTTGACTTGGCCAAGGCTGAGTTCTGGGTGTACCTAATTCCTGCCCTGATGAGACCTGAGATGGGGCCTGAGGCATACTTGGACTCAGGTGTTTGGAAGTCTTCTGGTGTCCTCCAGTCTAGACATAACCAGTCAGATCTGCTAGTAATTGAAGTGCTGATATTCTTCAGGTTTACCATAACATATGGCTAACTACCAGCATAAAACTTGCCCATACAGTCTCCCAAATGATAGTGCTGATTTAAAGAATACTATTTGAGTAGAATCATGAATGTCTCTAAAGCTGTTGCCTGAATCTCTTCTGAAAATAGCAGGTTTTCATCTTCAAAGGCACAGTAATGAGATACACACTTAAAAAAAAAATTGCAAGCCTTCTTCCTTCTTGTTTCTATTTACACTTTTGATTTGTTAAAATTTGGAAGGGTGTGTGAGTTGAGTTTTTCTTTTGTGAACTATGCACCATAATTTTTTACAAGATTCAGTTACACTTGTATATAACCTCATGCAATGATGAGAAATTGTAATTCTCTTCTTTAAAGCACTCTGTGGGTGGAGATGAGGGAGGAAACACCTGTAAAACAAGAACAATAGATGTCTGATGCACAGGAAGCTATCCTCTAAGCACCCACCAGGCAGGGAGTGAGAAATATGTTTGTTTTGAATTTATTTTGAGCTCAGATAAATAAATCATGGGACAATATTATGCAGCCTCTGGTTTACTGCTTTTAGAAACTAATCTGTCTGCATTAGTTGAGAAATGCGAGTTAATTTGTCATTTAAAGGCCAAATAGAGCACTATTAGACAGTCTAACTGTTCAGCTATATACTGTATACCTTTTAAGAAGAAACGCTCAATAAGAGTAGAAAGCACAGTGAGATGCAAGTTAGTTTGCTTTGTTGTTTTGGCTTTACTTTTTAATATAAGAAGTAATTTTAAAAGTGCAGCTACTCAGTTTTTACCTTAGCATGCATATATAAAAAAATGTATTTTCCAATTTGGGTCAGCTGAAGACATCTGTCTGAATAAATAGCCTGTATTAAAATACTTGCATTCAGAGGATGGGTAAACTTAAACACTGACTTGGCTTCACACAAAGTCATGAAGAATAGGTTTAACTATATCTCTAGCTAGCCATCCTTTTTTGTGCTAACAGACCTTTCTGTAGCTGAAAACAACATACATCACAGAAGTACTGAATATCCTAGTAATTTTTAAACCCCGGATGTTGTAACTGTGACCAAGGGTTGAGAAATGTAACGCTTCTTCAGTGAGGRGGAAAAAAGGAAGGGGGGGGGAAACCCAGAGTATGAGCACCACCAGAAGCTTATTTAGTCTGCACAAATCAGAATTTTGCTCCTGAATTACAGGTCTGAATTGCATATAGTATTTATTCCTTGGGTGTTGAGAAAATCATTCTCAAGTTCTCTCTCACTCCAACTATAACTGCAATAAAGCTGAATCTCAGAATACCATTTTTAATAAAATTAAAATGGTAAAATATGAAGAAAAAAGGAATGGAATTGCACAAATGTTGAAGAAAAGAAGATGTATTCTCCTGAGTGGATAATAAAATTGCTTTCTGTAACTACAGACACATTACTTAGACACGTTTTTCAAGTCAGAATAAACTAAGGCAAATGTTTGGAGTCTACTGGAGGAAAACTAAGGCATTGTGCTAAAATATTTAAAAGGTGGGAAACAGTTGTGCTCAAACATTTTGGGATAGTTTGGTTAACGCAAGAGAGAACAGAATCTCAGTGTTACTCACATTTCATGTTTCTTCGTAACCAGTAGAAGACAACCAGATAGAAATAGAACCAGTATAGCATGATGGCAAATAAGCCAGTAATATCCCTTGAGGCTTATTTATACTGGAGGACTTCTGCCATTTCAAGGTTAAGTGGTACAGCTAATCTGCTACTCACTGAGGCAAGAACTGCTGACTGCTGCCAAAAAGCTGCTGGTTCAGCATGACCAAAATAGGAAATTATGAAAATGATCAAAAAGACCAACCCGTGCAGACTGGACAACAACAAAAAGCACAAACCAAATATGGAACTTACTAGCACTGGTATTAAAGTTTAAGCGAAGCTGAAGTGAATCCATTCCTTCTCAATTTCCATAAAAAGAAAGGCTTATGACAGAAGGTTAATTTTCAAAGCTTTCATTTTCCATATATCTTCCTGATCTCTTGCAGAAGGCTCAGAATTCAACAAATTGAACAGCTTCCTATTATATAATAGGGAATTAAAAATGCTACAGTTTGAATAGGGAGAATACAGAAATGCTGGATTTTATAARTGCAAAACAAACAAAGAAATAAGGGTGGAAGGTGTCTGAAGAACCGCAAGCCATGCTGAGCGTTTCAATCTAAATATTAATTGTATATATTGTACCATGTAGTGCAGTTAGATTCTTTAAAATACTTGGATAAATAGGTGTTTGGGAGCTATTAAAGAAGTAATTTGAGTCTTGGATCCAAACCTCTCAAATGTAGTAGCTGCTATACAAAGCTGTTGATAACTACCAGCTGCATTTGGTAACTACATAGTGATGTATAACTACAATATATAAATGAGGAGAATTAAGTCCTTGCAATATAGAATAATGCATTAAACTAATCATTTTACATGCTTTCCACTTCTTCAGATATTAAAACAGAAATCAACTTGCAATGACTTGTGAGTTAGTTTGGTTTCTGGCTTGTTACTTTGAATCTGTAGCACGACAGAAAGGTGAGAATATTAAATCTTAACTACAGAGGTGATAAAATATCTGGAACTAATTCTTAATTGTTTCCCTTTTATTTTCTTTTTATTTGCTAGGTGGTTGTGGACACAGCACAGATTGAAAATAAAGAGGCCTATGCTCCTCAGATAAGTTTAGAAGGATCCAGAATTGTTGTGCAAGTTCCATCAACTTGGTAAATAAAAATACTGTATTGCAGATTACACTAGTAGGTATGACTGTTCAAAAACATAGGGGGGTGGAAACAATCCATTACAATTGGAAAGGATAACATTTTTAATTATGGCATATCTTTTTTGAGTTCTGTTATCTGGAGCTGATAGAATAGCACCATTCCTGAAAGACTGACCTATAGTTGCACTTTAAATGTCTGTACTGGTGCTGTCTTCAGTATTGCATCTCTTCTGTTGCCTCTATCTGAGAGAGAATTCTAAAGGAAAGAAAAGAAAAAATAGCTGATGAAAGAAGATTTAAAAAAAAAGAAGTCCAGAAGCATTCCTGCTACACTCCTCTCTAGCAAGCCCACTCAGCTATTACCTCAGGAAGGCCAGCAACTAAATGAGATTAAGACAAGGGTTTTAGTGTGCTCTCTGTTTTCACTGAGCTGTTTTATAAAGGCTGGTATGAACCACAGAAGTCTGTTTCAGAGATGCTATTTCTCCTAGTTTTAGTTATTTTTCTAGAACAGAATGTAGGATTAATCTGTGTTTTTTAGGGGAGGACCTCTGCCTTCTTAAAGAATAATTGGAATTGGGACATTTTTCTTCTCTCTTACTTCAAAGTGCTCAGTATTACGAACTTTAATACAACACAGTTCATTCATATGAATGCTTAGTGAGATGGCTTGGCACTAATGGTACCAATGGTATGTCCAGAAGTATGAGTCAATCAATAGTCTGTTTATCCAAATTTGTCCTTAATCTCTGTAGAATATAAACTAGCACTGCTCTGTTCTCTTTATGTAAATTGCTGTATTATGCAAGAATTTAATAATGCAGACTGCTTTGACCCACAATTTAAACTCTTTGGAAGAGCTCCCCCTACTGACACACAGCAAGAAYGCCCTGTTTAACTCATCTGCTAGAAGTTACCTTGTTACCTTCACGAGGTAATGTGCCAGTATTTAGATTAAAGTTATTCTGGCTCATGTTAAATTAAATATTAATCCTCTTCCATTGCAGAAGAAAACTGATTCTGCATCTTCATGGCTTAGTGCAGTCTTCCACRGACTGCTGGATACACTGAGTAATTTCCACACTAGGCCTGTCAGGCTGGGAGTTTCTTAGCGTTGGACTGTCGGCGGGGCCAGGATTTAAATCTCATGCACTGGCATTTCATGTTATTGAGAACTCTTGCTGTTTTCCGAAAACAGACTTTGTGTATTTTTTTTTTTCTACCTCTGTGCCTGAATTATGCTTGCTCCACTGAGGAGATATTTGTTAATTTTTATTTATTTATTTATTTATTAAGAAATGTAACTCTCACTTATAATTGAGTTTTAGTTGTATGTTCAACAATAAAAAGAGAATCAGGACTATAGGCTTGGTCTTTAGGGACTTCCAGGAATTCACATATTATGATGCCTTTACTAGTTGTACCTCTGCAGGAACAGAAACAGTATAATTAATCAACCTTTATATGTAGTTAATATGGTAAATATTGTCTAATATAAAGATGAAATTGTTGATATATTTATTTTTAAAGGTTAAATTTAATGCTTACAGGTGTCTGAAAGAAGATCCAGCAACAATGTCTTTGCTACAGAGGAGTCTGGACCCAGAGAAGACTTTGGGACTAGTAGATGTGCTCTATACTGCTGTGTTTGACATACACAGATGGAAGGAAGGAAGGTACATCTCCTGTTGAGCCTCATGCTTTACTTTTTTAGTTTAAACAAAGCTATCATTGTTTAAAGGTCTGTACTGAAGAACCTGATAGTACCAGTTCTTCAAAAGAACAGGAAAGTAGGACTTGGAGTAAGAAATTGCTACTTTATATAGGCACTTTGTAGGTACAGAGATACAGCAGGTTTTTTTTTTCTTTAAAAAAAAAACACGTCTATACAAAAGTATTAGTTTGTCTCTTACAAAAATACTTGATTTATATTAGATTAGTCTCTGCTTAGCCTAATTAAAATAGGATATGGAAAGTAGAGCATAAATGTAGGAAAATTAAAATCAGTGAAATAATGCATAGTAAATGCTACTGCAGTGTTAGTAATATTTCACATTTTTTTGTCATAAGAAGTAGCTGAGGAACTAACCAGTTGGATAGAGAACTCTGGTTTTGTTTTCTGCACTACTGATTACCCAAATATGCATTTTGCTCCAAAATACAAATTTAAATCTCTTTAGACGGAAGAAAGGATGTTAGGATAAGTGGAATGTATTAGCTGGTTTGATACAGGTGTTTTTGTTTGATACAGGGAGCAAGCTTTGCCTTGTATTCAGATCCAGTTACAGCGTGAAATCTCAGACTTTGGGAATCAAGTTGACATGCCATCTGGAAATGGAAGCAAATCATCAGGTGGTCTACAAAAGACGTTCTCAAAACTGACTTCGCGGTTTACAAAAAAAACTTCCTGTACCAATACAAGTAATAGTGGAAGTTACTCAATCCCCAATACACCTTCCAAAAATGTCTTCATAAGTTCTAACTCGGAGGAAAAAGCTAAAATGCCTGCTAACATAGATGCACGATTACAGAGCATTTTGAACATTGGTAATTTTCCTAAGACCACAGATCCACTGCAGTCAGTTCAGAGCACAAATAATCAGTTACTGAATGGGTTTTTAGTTGAAAGACAGGACAACTTCTTCAAGACAGATGAGAGCAAGGATGATAAAGGTATGAATTTACCAACTGACCAAGAAATGCAGGATGTTATAGATTTCTTGTCTGGCTTTAACATGGGCAAATCCCAGCAGACTTCTCCGATGGTAAAAAGAAGGAACTCTGTTGCATCCTCTACAGCAACAGAACAAAAATCAGGAACAGTACAACAGCAGCCGCAATCTCTGTCTCACCCACCACTGCATCCTTCTCAGCAAGGCTTGTCGCAGCAACAGCAGTCACAAAAGCAGCAACAGCAAATGCAGTATTATCAACATTTGCTTCAACCTATTGGACCACAGCAACGTGTACCTGCCAAATGGCTACCTAATTCTTCACAGCAGCCAGCTCAAGCTGTCGGAGCTGGATTGTCTCATATTAACCAGTGGAACAATCCTGGTTTTTCAGATTTAAGCTCTGATTTATACAGCTTGGGTCTTGTGAGCAGCTATAT
This sequence comes from Rhea americana, assembly GCF_003343005.1. Lineage (NCBI taxonomy): Eukaryota > Metazoa > Chordata > Aves > Rheiformes > Rheidae > Rhea > Rhea americana. The sequence continues at coordinate 211,782 of NW_028186150.1, forward strand.
GGACAATATGATGTCAGAGATGTTAGGACAGAAACCACAAGGACCTAGAAACAACACATGGCCAAATCGTGACCAAACTGATGGAGTGTTTGGGATGTTAGGAGAAATTTTGCCTTTTGACCCTGCAGGTATGTGTCTTTCGCTTTATTACATTTTATTTATAAGGGTCTTCTTACAAAGCAAAGAATAATTTAGTTTTTGTTAATATAACGTTTTAACAAGTAAGAAGTGAAATGTTTCTAGCAATAACCAATATTTCCTGGTGCTATTCACCTAATATTCTTTCAGTACGTAACTTTTTTGCTCTGACAATTTCGAAGAAAAGCACATATCTAACATATTTTTAGATTAAGGTTTTTGGTTTGTCTGCAGAAGATCATGCATAACACACACACACACACACACACACACACACACACACACACACACATATATATATATATATATAAACATTTATTTATTTATTTTGGAAACGTAAAGCTTTACGAAGTTTTATGTGTTACTATATTTTCCAGTATATGTTAATCTTATTCTGAAATGTCCTGCAGTTCTGTAGTCCTTGAAGGAAGTGGGCAATTTTGGGGCTAGTAGTTCTATTGAGAACTGAGATTCTGATTTGTCAAGAAGCAAGCAGAATCACAACATAGTGAACTGCAAGTTACGCTGCAATTCAGAATCAATTGTAATAATTCAAATTTTTCTTTCCCGAGCTTAGATACATTCTTTAATTCTGTCAGTGTCTGCTGATGGGACCTTTCAGTGTCTGTAGTGTCTATATGGGACCTTTTAGTGACAAATAATGTTCTGATAGAAGAGAATTAGCAGGCGTAATTCCATTGTGAGAAATATTTGGGGAGTGCGAGGAAAACCATGTGACCCATATCCATTGCATCTGGATAGTATATATCTAATTCTTGTTACAGTATTTTTATTCATAGTGTCTCTTGTTGCTCCATCAAGAGGTATCCACTGCTGTCCAGCATTTATTATCTCTGATGGAACTTTTTTTTGTTGTTGTTGGTTGAGGTACAGTCAAGCTTAAAGGATTAAATGAAGGTGGTAACAGCAGTAGAAATAGCTGAATGTCAGCATCTGACTTCTTGGTTTCTTTTCTGCAGTTGGCTCTGATCCAGAATTTGCCCGCTATGTTGCTGGGGTCAACCAGGCTATGCAACAAAAAAGGCAAGCACAGCACGTCCGTCGTCCAAGCAACACACGCAGCAACTGGCCTCTTCCTGATGATCCTCACAAAACCTGGCCCTTTCCTGAGTATTTCGCAGAAGGGTAAGAGATGGGATAAGCAGTATCTTGTAGTATATGAGTCTAGTTTCTGTTCAAACTGTCAACTAGTAGGTGTTTTGTGATTGCTGCTGCATGTGTGAAGCTGCGCTTCATTAAGCTGAGGGTTAGAAATCTGAATACTTCCTGCTTAGGTTGATATTGAAGCACTGACACTTGATGCATTCTTTAGACTAGAATGTGTCCTGAGTCTTCCTCTAACAGAGGAAATAAAGCGTTYATAGTACAGATTTGTTTTAGAATTACTTTAACTCAGTATTTTAAGACCTAGTTTTGTTGAGGACTAACACCGTGAAAATGACAGTGTCTGACTGAATTCAGCCTTCAAGATTTTAGCAATTTAATCTTGCTGCTCTAAGGCATGCCACAGTGCCTTCTAGCAAATATGGTAGTCTCTTCATTTTTTCCAAGGCAGAGCTGTTTATTACAACAGAAGTATCTGAAGACCCTGCATCCATTTATCCATAATGCAGTATTAATAGCTCTGATCCTCAGGGTAGTTTGTAACCAGTAGCTCAAGTATGTGCTCACTATTTTGCAGTGAAATAGCCATGTCCTTAGTGATTGCAAAAACAAGTGTCATTTGTTTCTCCTTCCAGACCAGGGATAGCCTGTGGCATCAAATTTAATTTGTGTAATTATTTTAAAAGAATGCATAAACTGACTATAATAGACATAGTGATGTGATCACTCAGAAGTAAATAAATGAAGTATTTATATTACTCTGGTATTTAAGTGTTTACATTTTGTAATGTAAATCCTGAGTAACATCTGTCACAAAGATTCAGCGTAATGAACTAGGGCAGACAGTCTGGACCAGGCACTGTAGAAACATGGACTTCTTGTCTTACAGTGACGTGACAAACAGTTGGTCTGGTACTCAAGGAGACTCTGCCAGCTCAAGTGATGAGACCTCCTCAGCTAATGGAGACAGTTTATTCTCGATGTTCTCAGGGCCAGACCTCGTTGCTGCTGTAAAGCAGAGAAGGTGAGCGAAATTAACAGAAATGCCTACCACTTCAACACACTTTTTCTGCATAATTTGAGTAACCAAATAAAGCAGACTTCTGCCAATTAGAGAAAGTTGCACAAACCAGTTTGCATACTATACTGATGATATGGATCAGAGTATATCTGATCTTAATGCTCTTGGTCTCAAGTTGTGCTATATTAGTAGCTGTCTCTTTATACAAACTAGCATCTGTACAAATACCGTTGTTAGCTGAAACCCAGTATGTCTGGAAAGATCTGATGCTTCTCCTTTTCTAAGGTAATCCATTTTGGATGACACTTCTATCTAAATTACTGATGCGCTTGAGAGGGAGTTCATCTGTGATCTGGTTTTGTACACAGTGTACTTCACTGCAGCTTTGTCATGCCCTGCCTGTGCTGAAGAGGCCCCTAACATCATGTGTTTTGAAGCCAGCAAGTTCCTTTTCCCTGGCCTCTATAGCAACTTTGTGGCACTTGAGTAACACTGCTGATAATGCTGTCCAAGTCTCCTCTCACTACCATCACGATTTTAATAGTGTGCTAGATTCTATGATCTTTAAGTGACACCAAAAAAAAAAAAAAAATCCATTGAGTATACTTGCCTCTAAATTCTTCCCTTCTGAGGAAACTTAATTGCATAAATAAATAAGCTTAGCAACTTAAACTAAGCCATAACTTTCAATTACAAACAATTACTACTTAAAAGTAGTATTAACTGCAGCATAATTACTTTGTGCTTTTCTAAAGGGCTGGACTCTGTATCTTTAGAATCTTGTTGATCCCATAGTAGAGGGTAGTTAAGAGAATTAAAAGGCACAAGATAAAGCATGAATCCCAGTCCTATTCCAGTCTGGGAAAAGACGCAAATTATTTTTCCAATCCTTTTGTAAAAATCAAGTTAATTAGTTCTGTGTCTAGTATTTTTATTTTTAGATCACAGAATAATTCAGAGCCAATATGTTCAGGTACAAGATGGTGTTTTTTGTGGTGATGAAAATCAGTGGCTGTTTTGCCAGTTTTCTGCGGCAGACTATATCTGGATAGCTATACATATATATATATGTATATGTGTGTGTGTGTATATATATATGTATATATATATATTTTTTTTATATGCATTGTGTGCCAGAAAGGAAGTGTACTGTAGCTGAAGGCAATCAAACTAAGGCAAGAAAGTTGAAAGGAATGGACCAAAACAAGAGGGGTTTCTGAAGTGTGCTTCATTAAATAAAAACTTAAGCTGAAGTACCAGTATTTCATACCATTAGCAAATAGTACTACTTTAATTCTTTTTAGAAAGAAGAAAAGTCCCACAAGCGAGGGCCTGATAAAATATCACAAAATAAAAAGCCAGCAAGAAGGCAAAAGGGCTGAGCACTTATGAAGTTGTTCTGCAAAGGACTACTTAGCTGGAGAGTTCTGAGCAGTGATTTTTAAGATTAAGGGTCTGCTTTAATTAAAAAAAACAAATCCTTCAAGAATGCTTGTCTTTGGCGTAGACGTGAATTTGGAATTCAGTTGCAACTTCAAACCAAAGGTGTAAGGCTGAACCTCTACATTTTTTTCCAGTAAGGAGACTGTTTCAGTTGCTCAACTCATTTTTCTTCCTTCTGCTTTAAAGTTATTTCAGAAAAGCTAATAAAAAAGGAGGAAAAAAACATTAATACCCTCGAGTAGAAAAAAAAATAGAAGGAAAAAAGCAGTTTCTGGAAACGAGCAGTTTCAAAGTGGGCAAAAAAATAGCCCTTGTTTCTCTTTCACCTTTACAAAAACACATGCACATGTTGCTCAAAGTGTAGCTCAAAGAACTACTGCTCTCCGACAAGCCCCTCATAGCTTTTTCTTTCTTTTTCAGCAGATTTCTTCGTGCATTAGCTTGTTCTCCTGTGCTGAGCAACAAATACATAAAACAAGATGAAACATCATAGTACACATGCTAGGCTATCAAATGTGACAAACTACAGAATAGWATGCCAGTGCCAGATTAATGCAGGTGACTCATTTAAAAATAAATAAATAAATAATCGCTTCTTTTTGCCAGAAAGCACAGCAGCGGTGAGCAGGAACCGAGTACACTACCATCACCACCTCTCCTTTCTGCAGTAGATGACCGGAATCAGGTAAGCTGAAAATAACTTTTTAGTCATTTTTTCTACATGTATTTGGGGTGATTTTTTCCATTAGGAAAAAAAATCCCAAACCTAAACTAGCTTCATCTGTTCTTCCCTGTTTAATTCAGCTAAAACTCAAACCATTTGCACTCAAGTAGCTCTAAATGCTTTTATCAAAGTTACCAAATTAAAGTTGGAAATCACTTAGCGTTTTTCCTCTTGCAGCTGAACTTTCCACAATAAAATAACAAAGACTTCAAATTAAGCTAAGAAGTAACATGATCAGCTTAAACTGTCTGTGCAGAGAAAACTGAAGTATCACCATGTTGATGACTTTTCTTGCTAGAAATCTTGACTTAAAGCAAGGCCACTGTTGGCCGAACAAATGTGCTGAAGTAAATAAAAATATTTTTGCATTAGACAATTACAGTAAGAATGAAGAGTGCTGTATACATGTATTAATCCTGTTTTTAAAGGTAGTTAAATCAATCTTCTGAAAATGTAGTGTGTGGGGGGGAGATGACATGTTAAATATTTTCCCCAAAGAAAATATATATACATTTTTTTCCTCCCCCCTCCCCCTTTAGGACAATAAAACCAAAACTTGGCCTCCAAAGGCGCCCTGGCAGCATACATCCTCGGTCATGAACACACTACCCAGTCAGAGTACATCTTTGTATCCTATGAGCAGCCCTGTCAGCCAGTGGAGCGACACGATGCAGATCCTCCAGTCACCTGTGTGGGCAGCAGCTAATGACTGTGCTCCAGCAACAGGAATTTCCTCCAGCTTCGCCTATGTGCAGCAACAGCAATCACAGCAACARGCTTCCCAGCACAAACAGATGAATAAGGGCTTTAAGTCTTTTCCAGTAAAACACGAACGCAGACCATCTTACTTGCATCAGTACTAATTGCTTTTCTCATTGGAAAATGCAGCACAGGGCCAAACAGTCATAGATTATATATACCTTGTTTTGCAATTGGGTATTGGCTATATCCTGTTTATCTCATTAAATATGAAATAGAGGGTTATTGGGTGATGTATACAAACTCTTGAATTCAGTTCTACAGTGCTGAGCAAAAATGGCCAATRTGTTTGTTAGATGTACACGAAACAGCCCAAAACTGTGATGTAGAAATGCTTTTAAAAATGTGTATATTGCCTTTACTTTCAAAACTCTTTTTTAAAGAGAACTGCTGAAGGACTACCATACAAAAAACACTCTATTTTATAGCTATTTTTCATATAGATTTATAGTTAAACATCTTACTRAATACATTTAATATGTTGAAACAAATATATAGCGGTCACTTTGCTCAACACTGTTTAATTTCATAATGGACAAGCTGTAAAGCCTTTGTATCCTCAGTAAATGGCCTGTGGGCAACTTTTTTTWAAAAAAAAATCAAGTCCAACAGCAGCTTATGGTGTGCCACACAAGTGAGTTCATTCTGAAACTACTGCAAAAACAGTTACAGAAGTAACTGTTCCCTTGCTCTCAGTAGCAATCAGCTGGAAACTTGTGTCACAGATGTCATCTGGGCTGCTTAAAGTAGATAGTATCTGTGTGGATAATATGACACTGGTATTCAAATACACAATCTGTTACTACTTCATTTGGCCAAAGGCATTATCCACACAGTGCTCCTTAAGTGTGTGAAACTTTGAGTAGCCTAAAAGACTACTTGCATATATTTAAAGTCTTATTTCAGATGCTACAGTTGATTTTAAAAAAAARRAAAAAAAARRAAAAARRAAAAAAAAAGTGAGCTGGCTCAGAAGATACTAGAACTGAAATGTGGGGTAGCAGTTAGTTAAAGGAACATTATTTTTTTTAAAGAATAAAGTAATTATTTGCAGTCAATATGTGCCATTAAGTGAACCTGTGGAATTAGGAATAACCTTCCAACCAAAGTGGATCCAGAAGAGTGACTGGTGCTTAAAAATCGAAGAACAATGGTAAATATATGTATAGCTATCCCACTGTATATTATTTGAGATTACAGAAGATTCTTTATATAGTTAAAGCTTATTTAAATTTTCATATTTCATCTTTGAAAGAGTCTAAAAACCACAATATTTTCTGGTATAAAAGTTTTGACAGTATTAATCTTATTTTTGTATTTTTCTTAAGTCATATCATTCTAATATGTTAACTACTAGTAAAATGGGTTATTAGTTCTAACTGCATAATTTTTCAATGAAGATGAAGCACATTTGTTTTGTTTTTACAAACTAATTACATCTATATCTAAAGATACCAAAAAAATACATAAATATATATAAATAAAAGGTAGACACAACACTAAAACTATTAAACATTTGGGTATTTAAAACCCAACCACCTTTTTTGTTTGTATGGTGACGGGCTATATTTGCAGGCCCAGATTGTTACCTTTTGTGCTGTTTGAGGATGCCAATGTTGCCTGTATTTATGATATTGTCACCATGTTTTCTGAAACTTCATACTTACCATGTTTACAAAGATTTGTTTGCTGTACATAGACTTTTTACAGTAATGTGCTTTGCACAATCAGTGTGGCTTCTGTCTGTAAGTTGTTAATGGTCTGTACTACTATAATTTTGAAAACCCTCTGCTGAAAATGTTAGTGTTATTTAACTTGATGAATGGTTTTGAGTTTCTTAAATCTTGTCATTTAGATCTAATATTAAACCCTAAATTTGGTTATACTTCTGGTTATCTATACTAAGACCAAAATGAAAGTTAATGAAAACACTTACTTTTGAACTTCTTAACAAGTGCCAAAATTATTGCTATGGTTTTCGCAGTTTGTTCACAATTACAAATGCTGGCAAATTTTTGGACCTACATAAGCAAATTGCGGAAACAAAGTTTGTCTGCATTTTGACCACGTAGGTGCTACTCTGTCCTTTGCTTCCGATTGTTCTGAACACTGGTAATTTTAAGAATTGTTGCACTTGGCAAATGATCTTGCCATTAAATCTCACTTACACTGCCAAGTGCAAGGGTTTGGTGCTTAGTTAACTTACCCTTATTGCAGTGCTTCTTGTGAATAGCTAATGCTTCTGAACTGGAATTGTACATTTTTGTATTTTAAAGCTTCTGTAAAAGTAAACTATTTGCTTTATTAAAGATAAACATTTAATAGGTCATACCTGTTTAAAATATGCACCTTGCTGAAAGTAAGCAGCACCTTAAAATGTAACTTTGGTTTGTAAACAAAGATCTTTTATTTCATTAACATGGGATTATTTTTCAGTTTGAAAATTGTCAACTGCCTACTTACTGACTCATCATGTAAGTCTGAACTACTGCATTGTAGAATCTGAAACTTCTAATAGTAGCCTCTTTCAGACTACTCTTTCAAGTAGATTGTGCTGAAGAGCATGATGCAAAAAATGCCTTAGCAATGTCTTCAAAATAGCTGTGCAGATGAGAACTGCTGGATGCAAGTGGTAATTTGAATTTCAGCAACCACAGAGTAAATCATTTTCATAGTAGTGAGTGAAAAGTTACCTCTAAATTTTGGACAGAATATTGGGGCTGTTTGTTTAGGTTATGCTAATCATGTCAGGAAGTGGCCAATCTGAGGTGCAAAMCAAGCCGTGCTCTTGCTGGTTAAGAATGATACAGCTGAACACAACAGTTGACAATACCCACAACGCATATGAATCCATTTTGATTATGTCAGAATTTACTTGTAAACAAAATCTGCAGTACATGGTATTTCAAGAAAGAAGAGGTCTGGGGCAAACACCCAGCCTTCTCTCATTTGAAATTAAAGGCTGGAGTTCTCCCTTACACTTACAGCTGTAAGTTACGCAACAGCCATTCATCTTTCTTAAAAAAGCTAAAGTTCCTATTTCTCTAAACCACTGAGCTACTWCTTTGTTAACACATGTTCATCTAGCATATAACAGCATTTRCAGAGAATATATTTATTAAACAGTTTCTATGATACAAGATACAGAACAGTCTACTGCTTGTRGCAATACATTCATGACAAGCTAGCCCTGACTTTGTCATCTTGGAGGTAGAGGGAAGTTACATAGCTGAATGCTTACTCTATTACYACACAGCCTCAGTCACGAGCGTCTCTGCTTCACTGAGACTGCAAGTCCTGGCATCTGGGCTACTTCAGAAGTATGCTAGAGGCTGTTTTGGGCTGGAGGGTGGGGAAAGTAAAGCATTATTCACAAGCATCTCCTCAAAAGTACTACTTTAGAGTGTTAAGGGGAAAAAAAGCTAACCTAGTATTACACTGAAACAACATTCTAATGCAAAACTAAATTTTAATGCAAAAGCAGGGATGACTGTTTACCTGCCTTTCAAGACCACACCTTTTCAGAGTAGGAGCCTAAACTAAGACTTTCTACAGAGTCTCAAAGCATCACTGTCCAGGTAGGTGCAGTCAGTCTACAGTCTTCTGTGCACTGGGTGGAGTTGCATCAGCGATTGTAGCTAAATAGATGAGGTTTCTATGCAGGATGTGTTCGTACCTGCAAGAGAAAGAAAAGCTTTACCTGGAAAGTACTTGGTTGCCTGTTCTTTTATAGCAAATTACTTGCATTTCAATAATCATTTTTGTGACTTGATGTTAAGGAAAACTATATCTTGCTATAAAACAAAAAACTCACTCTATAATGATGTGAAGCAAATCCCTCCATATTCTGCTTTCACTATAGAGCTTACTCCACCAAACTGCATGCTGTAATCACGTACCTTCTAGAATAAGCATAGCAGTTTGGTGGGAAAAAAAATGCACACTAAAAATCTGTATACAGTAACAACTGAAAGATGCAGCACTCCTCAGGGAAAGCAGCTCAGAGGTGGGAGATGACAATGCTCCACTGTTAGACTGGACTGAACATATGGTCAGCTTGGTCTTGAGCTCAGGCCCAGTAGCCTCTGTGAAGCTGCTTGTCAGAGCTAGGCCTGAACTGCTGGAGCACCACACGCTCACTCCTCCCTGAGTGTCACCCGGAAGCATCAGCTTAGCACAAACCGGGGGCAAAGAAAGGCCTGCCCGACAGAGCTAGCTTTCATGTTAATACAGAACAAAAGCCCTGACAGGAAGGACGGTATGTATGTCAGATTTACTCTGTGCTTTACTGCTCTTTCGTTCTTTAAAAGAAATTTCTGGGAAACTTCTTTGCAAGTAGATGTTTG
>NW_028186150.1:221517-247783 GCF_003343005.1 Rhea americana
AAAAAAAAAAAAAAAGTAGTTCCGGCCGAGGAAAGCTCCGGGCGGAGCAACTACGCGCTCGCTCTCGTTAGAGACCGGGCTGAAAGCTCTCCCGAAGCTGCAGGGCCGCCGCCACCCCCCCGAGGGCCCGCGGCCGCCCGGAGCCGCCGGCGGGGCGCGGACTTACTGCACGCAGTCGGTGGCCCGGCCCTTGCTCTGGTACTCCACGATGCACCGGATCAGCTGGTCGTTCTCCTCCAGCAGCTAGGGCAGAGCAGCGCCGTCACCGCCCGTCCCGAGCGCCCCGACATGCCGCCGCCGCCCCGCGCAAGGGCCGCCGGGAGCCGGCTGTCCCGCCGCCGCGCGCTCCCATTGGCTCCCGCGCCGCGAACGGCCGTCACGCGCGGCGTCACGCGCGCGAGCCCCGCCGCGGCCGTTAGGGGGCCCCGGAGGAGGGCGGCGCGCGGCCTGCAACGCCGCGGGGAGTTTCCTCCTCTCAGCATSAAGTCATTCCCCTCAGCCACAGGGAAGCGTGTTTCTCCTCCTTAAACAAATAAAACCCCAAACACCGCTAAGGTACTTGGGCCACTCACTCCCGAGCTTTACTCTTCCCCTCCTTGCATGTTCCTCGGTACGTTTCAACTACTGCTATGCAATTTATGCCCTAATTCTGAAATTATTTCCAGGAGAGTAAGACACTAACTCCCTCTCTGCCTCAGTCCACAGAGGAAGTAACCCTACAAAGCACAAAAGGGATCGACTGGAAAACTGCACTCAGCCARATCAATCTCTGCGTAAAGGCCTTTCTTTACTTCAATTACTTTGTTCTATAGAGCTTTGTTACCGAAAACAGCTTTAGCAGAAAAACAGGTTAGGCTGTTCCTAGCAGCGTTCCCAATACCAGAATACTACCATTACAAGAAATAACTTTCAAAAGACTGATTTTATTGAACAGTTTATTCTGCTTTAAAATAAAAAACGCCTCACTTTCGTAGAGCAAGGTACACTGAAGGTATGCCATGCTGCTAATTCCTGGGTACAGAGCACCCCACTTAGTAACCCAAGGTACTGGGGGGGGGGGGGAGAAAGACTTATATTCATACCTTCACAGCATGTATCATTGGTATTTACAATTCATTGTGTTTAAATAAGCCTGGGACACCTCATACAGTATACATAGTTATTGCAACAGTACAGCACTTGCCTTTATGTTCAAAAACCTCTGAAGTTGTTCAGAATCATGATTTGCGGATCCCAAAAGGCATTGTTGTTAACATGCAAAAAAACATTACTAAACAGTATTATCTAACTTCTACAGTTGCCAAATACTTGACCTTAATAAGGAAACCAATTACAAAATACTTCCTTGTAGTGCTATACAAAAAGTTATAAAATTAAGATTCTATCAACCACTTTTAAATATTTCAATTTTCCAACAGTGCAGTTTTCCACATCTTTATCACCACTGAACATTTTGAAGATAAAGTTAACAAAAAAGAAGTCAGCAAATTAGATCAAAATGTTTTAATCTTTGGATCCCTTTATTCCTGTGGCCTTCATATACATACACAGACACAAATGACCAAATTTCTATTTCAGTTGTAACTTAGCATATCAAAAAGTCGTAACTAGTCATTCAGAATTGGCAAAAAAGTCCATACCATGTCACTTGTGGATTCACGGTCTTTGAAGCAGGGTTTTTATGTCTCCAAGCTATGGTCTATCAAAATGCAAACAACTTCAAAACACTAAGAATCTTTTTTTTTAATTTGCTTATGTCTACAGGTATTACAACAAAGTTAACATTTCAAGAATTGACAAATGGAGACATACTTCTGTCCCAGGCATTCCAAGAGAATCATCTTATCTGCCTGGTCCATCTTATTAAAAAAAAAGTAATATTTATTACTAAAGTAAAATTGCAAATTTTGACATATGAAAATTTTATTTTGTCCTTATTCGAAAATATCTCCTTAATTTGGTCAAATCCTGTGATATGCCAGAAACTACAAAAATCAAATTCTTGCAAGAGAAGTAAAGAATGTATCCAGTTTTGTATAATGGAAGAACATTTGAAAATCATCATTATAGTCCAAATATAAAATCAAACATTTAAGCCTGAAAAGCTGCTAAAGGAGAAAAAAGGAAGAAAAACAACTAATTCAGTGTTCTTCAGCATATCAACTTTTGCAATAACACAGTATGTTTGCCGACTTAAAAATGTTTATTCTTTAAAAAATTAGTTGCTTTTTATACAGCTATACAAAGTTTGTAATGTTTCTTTGGCAATGGGATATAATGGAATTTTACAACTATATAAAAAGTTTCCTTTGCCTAAGAAACAGTATTTATTGTGTGTACATATTTGACTGACAAAGCAAGTTTTCTACTGTCCAGCACCCTAGTTGATAAAGTACAACTATCTCAAAAGGGATATTACAGGATTTCCAAAAAACAACCTTCAGTGGATCAAAAACACTCACAGTATCGACGGCCTTCTGCATACAATTGTCCTTACAATTCGAAGCAATTATCAAATACAGTTTAGTAATAAGAAAAATCCTTTCAGTGATGAAAAAATACTTAAACTCCATCGAAGTACTGCTTTATAATTAACTATACATAAGAAATTACTTATCCTTCTGTCTCAAATATATTTAATGCTCACTGTTTTCAAAGATGGCCATTTTTCAAAAAGTAACTGCATTACACCCCTTTGAAATTAAATAGTTAAATCCCAGTGCTGGTGACAAGTATACAGCAAATTAACTTCATTCTTTGCAGAGACTGAAACTAATTCTCTGGATCAAGAAGATCTAGGCGTTCACCCGGTTTCAGGTTTCTTGCAGACTATGCAGCAACTTTGTTGTCTTTCTAGAGGGAACAACAGTAGAATGTTACAATTCATTTTGCAAAACACAAAAAATAAATTAATTTGGGTAACAGCACTGGGAACAGGTGAATTGTGATAGGTAATTCTGATCTACTAAAAGCAGAAAAGAGCTAACCAGAAGAGTTAGCTTCTGGTCAAAATATGCTCAGTCTGGCACACACTAAGGAAGTTAGTCTGGAAGCATGGCACAAACAGTCCAGTCATCTGGAAGACTGTGAATCACTTTCATACATAAATTAAAATCTTGGATCTTCAACTCCTTTAGTTTCAAGTCAATGCTAATACTTGTTGAAGCATGCTCAGCTGTCAAGAAACTTTAATTAAAGTTACAGAACTAATTCTTACCAACAAATGASTGAGTGATTTAGGAACAGTGAGAAATCTACTGTGATAAAAAATGTTTTTTATTTGAACAATTTAATCCCCAACCAGGAAACAAAGACCTTCTGCTGTGTAAATCAGTAACTGCTCACAGTGTACACTACCAGAAGAAGTTTTAATGTCTGGGTCAGAATTGTAAAAGCCTGTATTTACGTGCATTGATTCAGGCAATTATTAATGATTCTGAACATTGCACCAGGATCATTTCTGTCACTTAATAAACTAATGTTTGGGCTGAAGATACAGACTTAGTGCCAAGAAAAATGGCTTACACTAAAATTATAAAAAGATTTTAGTTTTGCAAACAATGGAGTGCTGCTGATTTATATAAATCATTTGCCAATTAGCTTTCATAAAAAAGGAGAATTTATTTGTGTTGTTTCTAAGAGAAGAAAGGAAGTGAACCTAACATACTGCTAGCACTAAATAGCACTTTACTAGCTGGGATGACGACCAGCCAGTCCTTTCTTTGAATTGCCGGTAGCAAGAGGAGTCATGACCATCAACAAGGAACAGAAGAATGGGTATCTTTATAATGTTGCAAAGCCAAACTGTGTTAGTATCTTCTAAATAAGAATTCTGCTTTTTAGCCATCATAACTCTTGCAGAACAAATTATTCTTTTTTAATGCTTATTCGATTATTAAAAAAAGTTTTTATATTGGGTTATTTCAGTTAGCAGACTTACACAGTGTCTTGTGCCTAAAGCCTGAAGAAACTTTAAACTTCATTCGTATTTAATTCAAACAAAATAATAGCATATGATTTTTTAAGAACACTCTCACAACTGTGTAGGCAAAAATCCTTTCTTTCCAAGAATGCTCCACCTCTCTCTTTTTTTAAAAAAAAAACAGACAACAACAACAAAACATTTGATTGTCTGAAAGAGTCAATTCTACCTTAGCTTTCCTAACAGCTATTTTACATGATTATGTTAAGGTATAGCTTAAAAAACAACAAAAAAATATTTAATAGGAACTTAAACAACTCATAAATGACATTTTTTTGACCTGCCTTTTTGCAAAAGGTCATCTCTATGCATCAGAAACTGCAGTTATTCTATTTTTAGGAGTTATATGGGAACTGACAAGTATAYAGGCCAGCTCACTTTTGTGCCAAATCATTCCCAAAGAAGTCAAAGGTTCCTTGACTTCAATCCCCCCTGCCCCGAGCCTTTACATTTTAGAATTCTGCTTAGAAAAATATTTCTAACACTCGAATTCTTTATGTAGATGTTTTACTTTTTTCTTTAAATAGAGCTACACAACAAATATTATGGGTCTCTGAATAAAGTTAGTTTGCAGTTTTGGTTGCTGTTGAAAGTGAAATGTTGCTATGTTAACCAAATTTTTAGCATTAATGGCCCTTCAATGAAGTAGTCCAGAGTATCTCCAAAATATTACTCAAGAAATTCTTATTCTCAGTAGTACAACATCAAATCCGAAAGCAAGAGTTTTACCACTAGTTTCGAAGGGTAGTGGCTCAAGTCATTCGTTCTTCAATGGTGATCTATTTAAGAATAATCACCATTTTCATAACAGAGATTAAATATATTTTACCCTATATTCAAAGTCAGCAAACTCCCTGCCTCCACGACCTCCTCTGAATCCACCACGAAATCCTCGGGGGGCAGTGAAGCCACCTCTTCCACCTGCTCGCCCTCTTCCACCTCGGAAGCCAATCCCCCCTCTGCCTCGGTAGCCTCCACGGCCACGATTAGGACGCAGTGGTATTCCAAAGGTCTCTGCATTTAATCTTCTCTCTTCAGCCCAGGTTGGTCTCCGTTCTCTGCCACACAAAAGGAACAAGGATTATTTATTTTGAAACATTCTAAAGGGAAGATTGCTTGGCTTAGTTAGAATCACTAGAAAGAAAATGAAATTATAAATTGCAAATTATGCCTTCTGCAAGCATCTGGATGTCCACCACAATTCATTTGACTCAAAAAAATAAAAATAAGAAGGTGTATATATGTTAATATATATTTATTATATATTGATAATGTGGTAAGTGTTCTATATCCTGTATCCTCTGCACATATCATTATAAAATGAAAAGCAAAACCAAAACCCCTGTTCTTGGCAATTTCAAACACAAAACCAGGTGTTTGCAGTTACAGATGTTAATCTTTTTTAAACTACCAGTTACATAAAAGAAAAAAGGCCATCTATAATCTCAAACTATGTCAGCCATTCACATAATCTTTCATAATAAAGGAAACAGCGAGAGATAAGCTTTGATTTTCCTGAAATGCTGTCTTCCCATTCAGACAATACTGTTGGCCAGAGTTAYGTAATCTACTTAGAAACCATTATCAAAGCACTTGTGTGACTGATTTAACTTAAAGTGGTAATTCTGCAGCACAACACCAACAAACTGGAAAGAAGATTCTGCAATATGTGCATTAAATTCTAGAAGCATGTTTCYAAACATTTAAAACTTTTTGCTCTCAATGTATTACACTCCAAAATTTTTTTTGTCCACTTCATATGGATTTAATTTTTATGCCTGTTCCATCCAGAGTTAGTTGTGAGTACTGCTGACACTACATTACGTCAAAAACATGCATTACGCTGCTTAAGTGGCTTCCCACTATGAGCCATACCTATTGTCATCACAGGAGATGTTATCAAAGAAGGATTTGGTTTTGTCATAGTAGCAATTAGGTCCAAGTGGATCTTCCTCATCTGCATTCCCTTCACTATTCTGGGTATCAACACCTGAATCACCTTTGTCTTCTCCATTCACAGGCTTCTCTGGTTTCTCAAGTTTATCTTCTATAAAATAAAAATAAACAGAAATCTAGACTGTGAGACTAAACTAAATACCAATGTGAATTGTCCTAAGACACAAGCACACAAAGTAAAATATATTGAACGTTTTCAATACAAAGCAATCTCCTGAAGTTGAACATGAGTGTCAGATTATCTGACTTGCAAATTAGGATGTTTTGCTGCAGCTGTCTGGAGGTGTGACATCCTCTATATTCTTTGCAGGTTAAGGTAGAATGGATATGATAGCTGTCTATTTTGTAACTCTTAGCTGTCTCTTTTCTAAGCTCAAAAGCCTCACTCTATCATTCCTCATGCAAAAGTGATTCCATGGTTTTGCCCATCCCTGTTACTCTGCATTTTCAGTCACTGTTGTTTCCCTTTTGAGACAGAAGGTCAACATCCAAGAAGTCATGCCACACTTACTTCCCAATAATAACTTAAGATCTCTTGTTGTGATTGAAATTCAGTCTTTTTATTGGTATTGACAAACAAGCCGATGGTTCCACAGAACCACCTATCATGATTTTAAAGTCTCATTTCTCAATGTTCATAGCTCAAATCTCATAATGCCATGTGCAAACTTTGGATTTCTCTCTCATCCACTCCACAACATGTGTAAGTTTACAATTAACTACTCTTAAAGAGAGAAAAAAAATAGAAAACCAAACCATGAATTTACCATCCACTTTGTATCATGAGGTCTCTCTATAATTCTCTRTTGTTAGCTTTCCTCTTGACTATTCTGAATAATTTAGCATCAACAACAAATGTTCTATTCATTATTTTAAAATAATCCAGAAAAGAGGTGAGTATCAGGAGAATAAACTCTATGGGAGTCTACTTGTGGCTTTTCTCTACACTATAATCTGACCATTTATTCCTACCCTTTGCTAGTTTTTAGCCAATCAATTCCTCATATAGGGAACCTTCTCTTTTATCCTGTAGCAATTTTGTCCAGAAACAGTAGCAGCAAAGTAATGAACAAGTGGCTGATCACAAGACAGTGAGGTAATAAAACAGAAGCCTGCTAGAAAACAGAAGTCCTGACAGTATGGATCTGAACTACTCTCATGTTTCTCTGGAAAAGGGGAAAAAAATACCAGATTTTATAGACTGAAACCCTCATGCATGCTCCAAAAAGTTCTGATCCCAAAGAAAATTTTTTATGACTATTTTTGGTCTACTGAGCAACTGAGAACATAAAGATGTATTTTCTGAAATGATTTCTGGAAGAGATGCAGTAAAGGAAAATCCATTTGCTATTGGGACTTCTGCTTAAGAAATACACATTTTTAACCTACAGACTTGCTACAGCATGATATGCAATACTTGCTAGTTAGAATTCTTTCAAAACCTAAACTTAAATATTGATCCAAGTATTTAATAAATTAAATAAYGATACCAGTTTCCTTGTACATTGATTTTTTCCCATAAATGCTAACAAGATTTAGTAGGACAAGCCATTTAAAAGCTTCTTCTACAAGCATTAATATTTACATTGCTGTTTTTCCCCCATGCTCAGATATAAATCAAAAATTAATGTACCTTTTAATTTAAGTTTATTATGAAATTCTCTATCAATTTCCTCCTTGTTGAACTGCGCATTTGCACTTTCGAAGTCAAAGTCTTTCTCAAACTTCATTGGACCATCCCTTCTAATACCAAATCTTCCACGGCCCCCTCGGTGACCTCCACGGCCTCTCCGTGCTGAAGGTCCACTTGGAACTGAAAATTGAAAAAAAAAATTCTTTTTAATTCCTCAGGTAACATGCTGAGACTTCATGCATCCTCTTCCTGCATTTCTGTTGTTAAAAGTCCTGTTGGAGCAGTTCATAACTCGTAAACACACTTGCAATAAACACAGCAAGCGCATAAAACATGAAATACACTAATATCAGGTACTATCCTTTAGTAAGCAAAAGGGCTTTCTAGAAAGTCATTAAAAACTTTCCAGATAACAGTTAAAATGTTATTGGCTTTTCAGTCAAGTATTTCTGTAAAAAGACATCAAGTTTTACTGCATACTACTGTGTGTATACATCCATTAATATTGCTTGCTCTTTTATTTTTGTTCCAATCACTTGCAGTGATTCGAAACAGTAAAACCACCAGTTTAACGCTGACCTTCTGTGCTTGTGTTATTCTGACCCAATGCAAAATAATCATTACCCACTAGAAGCAATTCTGCAAAAGTATTGTGTTCTGTGTTATCATAATTCGAACTGCAAGTTTTCTTGACTAAAATTTCTTAACATTAGAAAGAAAGTTCTACTGCTTTGTAAACTATATACAATACTGTACGTTAGCAGACTTCAATAAAGTCTGAAACTAGATGTCTGAAAACAGTAACTATTTCTCAAAACAAGAATTACCAATTTGCCGTTTGTTTTCATTTCTGAGTTCATTTTCTGATCTTGAAACCTTGTGTGCTTCAGCTAAAGTTGGAAATAAAAAGATGATTTGTTTATCCAATTAGGTATTTTCTATCACACTTAGTATTTAGCTATATAGTTCAGATGCCCAAACAATCCAAGGCTATGAAAGTTAAAAGAAAAGAGGGGGAAAAGGGAGGAGAGAAAGAAGGGGAGGGAAAGGGAGGAAAGAAAGAAGGGGAGGGAAGAGGGAAGTTAAAATCCAGGTCTCCGTTAGGTAGTCTGCTAGTAGCAGACAGCAGGAAGATTCCTGCACATCACCCTTAACACAGAGCTAAACAACTCTGTATGGAGGTAAAAAAGAAAAAGAAAAAAAAATCCCCCAAATCAAACATGAAAGTTAACTAATATACCTCGTCTGTGCTCCTGATTCTCTAACGATTTTTGGCTAGCAGACACCAAAGGTCTAGCTGATATAGGACTCCTTCTCCCAACAGGTGCTGGAGTAGGTAAGTGGGCTGAAGCTGTTTGTACTGCTTGTTCCATTGTGGGGCTCCTTCTCAAATGATCGATCTGAGGGCTTGAACGACCTAAACAAAAAACAAGCACACAAAACCCCCTAAAGATTATTTCTCATCTACAAATTTGAATTATTAGTCTCAACCAATCTAGACTGACAGGGTTATCTGCCTTACCAGTCAAGACAGCTGTGTCCAAAGAGGAAATAAATATTTCTGCACCCTCAGATCCACTAATCCAGAATGAAGGATATTTAGCAATTCCCCTTCCCCCAGTCTAAAAGAAAAAAATGGGTAGGACAATTAATCCCTACCAACCTATCTATGACGAGCACTCAGCTGTGGAATTATGTTTTTTGATTGACAGGAGGTACAAATACTCTTTCTGCCTTCCTGAAATGCCAAGTGGAAAGTGTTGTTCCCAACAACAGAAATACAGTTATCATACTGAAACTTCATTTCACGTAGCACAGTTGTATGATCACTCTACAAAATAATGAACAGTGATGGCTAGTGCTAGGCATAATGCAGGTGAAAGAGTTGTGAAAACTTCCCCATAAAGTACTGTTTATACACTTCAATTTATAACATGAGTGATTGGAGCCAGAACCATTATTTAGAACAAAGACATCTGAGCTGGCCAGCCAAACCAGCCAGGTAACACCAAAAGGCTAAATCTGCCTAGAAATTAAAATGGTAAGACTCAAGCCCCAAGAAGTAAAAGAAAAGAATAACCTGTAATTTTCTACCTATTGNAAAAAAAAAAAAAAAAAAAAAAAAAAAAAAAAAAGTCCCCAAAGCTACAACTAGGATCTAAAAACAAGAAAAAAAATTTAAAGTAAGCACAAAAAAATCTCGTAGGTGCCCCACTAAGACTTTTGGCTAAAAATGTTTGTTCATCTGGAACATGTGTCATATTATATCTGAAAATTATACAATTTTTAAATTTCATCTACAGAAAACAAAGCTATTCTTTCAGCAGAAAACAGTAAGTGCTCAGTAATTTTTTTTGTTAATGCAGCAAAACTTGAATATATATTTTGTAATCCATACAACTGAAAGTCATCCTTATTTGTTCACAAATTCCAACTGGAATTTAGGGGAAAAAATGTTTGCAATTAGTAAAGTATTTTGCCCTTAAAATGACAAGGAATTAGTGACAGTACACACTGTTTTAGTTACAGCAATGAAGACTGAAAAACCAGGAAAATAACGCCTTTTGGATTTTGAGGAGAAACCTTAACATGTTTTCAAGAAAGGTAAGATTGAAGTTGCTTGACATTTAGTTTCTTTCCTCTTTGCTACTCAAATCGAAGAATTATCTTTTTTGCTTCCTCCACYCCCCCAATATTACACAGAAAACTATCTATGAAGTTTCTATTACTGTTGAGCCAATTTAACTGTCATGTCACGATCTCTAGAGGCATTCAGGTCTGCTGTCAGTATTACTTATGAAACCATACATTACTAAGTCCCACCAATTCACCCTCATTTAGGTTAAAAGATCTAAAAATTGTAGACTGAAGGACTTCACAATTCAGTCAGCATATAGTATCTTAAGTTTTGTCATGTTATCAATAAAATTAGATATGAAACTTCCGTATGCACCTGCTTGCTAACATTCATCTGAAGCAAGTTCTATTCATTGACCTAGATGTTTTAAAGATGATGGATGTGTTGCTAAAACCATAATTACCTATGCAGCATAGCTAGATGTAGGAAAACACATTTAAAGAACAAATGCAAAACCTCTCAGCTCATTCTTAATTTTCTTAACACCTTATTTTTCATGACAGAATTGTATTGTTTGGTATCACATTAACCTCAATTTAACCTGTTCCAGCCTTCACATTTGAAAATACCATTCCTGGCAACCTCCTAAATGGGAGAAGACAATCATTCAAAAAACTCAGATTCATTCAACAAGATTTACCTTGAGACATCTGCGTTTTTAATGATCTTGCATCTGTTGTAAATGCAGAACCAACTGCAGTGCTTTGGGACAAGCTAGCACTGCCTGAAGAGTCTGTTCCAAAAGATGTTAAAGAACCTCCTGCTTTGAAAGAAAATAGAGTTGTAAAACCTAGTTTAGACCTTTTTGTAGTCTTTTTTTTTTAAATTGGTACTAAAACTTTTGTCAAACCATACTAGGCAGTTATTCTAGAATAGACAAAAGTCTATCTATAATCTGTGCCACCACATATTTAAATTTAATATAATGTATGTATTCTTACCAAGGTGGTAAGACTATAATACCTTGCTGCCTTTTATTAAAAAAAAAAAAAGTCAACTTTACTATCACAAGCATTGATGTAGCATGGTCATGACACCACCTTACAGAGTAAGAATAAAACACTATTAGTACATATTCCCACTTTACATTTTTGTTTAAAAGATGTTATTATCATATTTTATTCATTAATATCAAATTATGGTCAATTCTACATGGCTGGTATTTTCAGTTCTAGGAATAACACTGTTGCCATAACAGTTACAAGAATTACAAGAATATAAATTCTTATGTAAAAAAATAAAAGTGAAAACACAATAAAAGTACTCCTTTCAAATKCTCCTCTGTTACCACATCTCACTCCAGAATATGGAGGCTTTCATCTTCTGTATTACTGCAAGCTATCAGCTGCATTGCACTAAACATACTTTTTGCTACAGACTAGTTTGTTTTTTTTCCTAATATAACAGAAATCTACATCTGTATTAAACATTTTTATGATCATAAAAGAGAGAAAACTAAAATAAAATCTAAAGAATTAAGATCCAAGTTTAGAAACTCAGTGTTTAGTGTTTTGCATGCTTTTAAATTTCAGACATCGCTGCAAATAACACCAGCTAAGTAATACCCATTGTTACCATACCAAATTACATCTGTATTTGTACCAGTATGACACTCACTAGTTGCCAACTTTCCACTGCATATAAGGCCTCAATTTCCTTGTCTGACCTCAAAAGCCTCACTGATCTTATCCAGTTCATCTCTAAATGCTGAATGAGAAGAACTTAAGATAAGGTTCTTGCTTCTTTGGTTTCTTTGTTATCTGAACTCCTTATAGAGTTTTGTGTGTGAATTTTGTTCTTTTAGTGTTGGGAGTGTAAACTGACTTCTCTTTTGCCGAAGAACTTTGCAGAATGGAGGAAAGTTGGTTGGTAAGTCTTTGAGAGCATCCATTATTAGATTTGCAATACAACTAAACAGGAGCAACTAACTCATCAGCTCACAAACACTTCAAATACAGACGTCATGCCAAGCTAACAACTCATGAATAGCTGCAGAACTGTGCTGGCAAAAGAGACTGCTGAATAATCCAAATCCTTGGTTGAGGCACACACCACCTGACCAACTGCCCCTAGCACAGCTATATGGCTTTTGTGGAGGTGCTGCTTCTCTAATACTTTAAAATATTCACGATCCTTTCCTGTTCAGCCCTCTGAGACAGGGTGGTAAGTTCTCAACTGTATGGATGCTTTGATCTGAGGCACAGAGATTACGAAAAGCTCACTACTACAGAGCTAGCAAAGGACTGATATAGATTCAAGACTTTGGACCTGTCCCTAGGATAAAACAGGAATAACAGGCACTGATTACCCATTAGAAACATACATGCAAYTTCATTTATAGGAAAATATGAAATAAAAATGAACATACCAACTCCAACAGCACCAAACTGCTGCCCCACTAATGGGCTTGGACTAAACTGACTGTACGCAGGCATTCTGCCAAAAGGACCATAGGACCCCACAGACTGGAATGAAGATGTAGTTGAAGATCCTAGTGAAGACTAAAGGGGCGGGAGAGAAAGTAAAATATAATGTTTGCATAAAAAGCAAAAAATAGTTCTGCAAGGCAAGAAATAGATGAAACTAAAATCTTTCACTAAACATAACAATAAAATTGTGGCTAATACAAGAAAACTTTAATTCATAAACTCATTTCTTTTAATATCAAAAGTTTAACCAATGTATTTCAGGAGCAAAGACAGCACAAAAATGTTGAAATATCCAAATTACTCTGCATTAGAGCTCAAAACATTCATTCTAACAAAAGAACAATGGGCAGAAATAAAAAATAATACGTGTGTATATAGTTTAAAAAGCACTTTCACCCTTCTATGTTACTAACTTGTGACAACAGTATGGTAGAGTTTGCAATCTTTTTCCTAGAACCTCAGATACTGGACTTTGCTTTTGTCAAGAATGTGTAAGCTGTTGCTGGCGAATTTGACAGTGTCAAATCTTTTCCCTAGAGCTTCAAAAACCACATGACCAATGCAACATCCAAACATAGCAGGAGAGGTGAGTTTTACTAGTATTGGAGCTGGCAGCAATCTCACTTCACAGCTCTCAACTAACACCCACAGAAGCAGTTTTATCAAACTTGGTAAAACACCTTAGGAATCAGAGGGCAGCAAGGATACTTCATAAGGAAGTTAAGAGTTTTGCTTTATGAAACAGTTAAACATTTGAAATGTACAAACTTACTTCAAATTGATCAAGTTCCTTCTGAACCTAGAATTTCCATCTTACTGTCAGTGGTAAGATACCCCACAATCAGCAAGCCAACAAATTTCAGAGGTCAAAAACAATCAGCTCTGTCAGTCCATTTATTACAAAGTAACAGATCAAGTAGCCTGAAGGATTCAAGTTGTAAACTGCTCCCTCTTCAACAACTAAGGATGTTGAAGAATCCCCTTTTCAAATAACTGCCTCTTTTAAAAAATAGAGCTAGATAAAATGCTAAGTCCTAGTCAGGGAGCACATTTGAACTGTAATATCAAAAAAAAACTAACGGGGATGTTTCATCATCTACTCAATTTGACTTATAGAAAGTCTGATCTTCCCAAGAAATCTTGCATACTTGTACACCTAAACCAAGTATCTATCAAAAGAAGGTATCAAGGTTTACTAATTTTTGGTTGAAAAAAGAAGAAAAAAAAGAAAAAAACACTGTCAGCTTTGGTGTCCAATTCATTTTGCTAGTTGTGCTAGTGTTAGATTTCAATTTTGACATGATTCAAGAGAGAAAAATCTTATGACTCTAGAAAGTCCAGAATTCTTTACTTTGCACTGTGAATTTTACAGCAACAAAGATTCTAATTTTTAGCACTAAGTCTCAACTAGATAGCACTTAATGCTGCCAGATCCCATCTTAAGCAATAAACAAGCATATCTAAAAATACGTTTCAGCTTACCTGAACAATAGCAGGGTCCTGTGGCAAAGAACACTGAGGCTTTGGTGGCTCACAGACAGTTAGATCTTTAATGTCACTACCACGGAATATAATATATTCAAAGACTTCATCGCGAGGTGGTATAGGTCTATCAGTTGGTCTATCTTCTGTACCAAAGGAACGAACTGCAGAAGTGAGAGAGAAAAAAGAAAAAAAAAAAACAGCCCCACATTCAGCAAAAAAAACTTTCAAATATACTGCAGAGACTGGTATTTTTAAGTAAAAAGAACAAATTTATTGAGTATAAAATTCATTAAATAGGCAGCATATTCTTTGCCATTGTCAACTGCTCTGATAGAAACAAGTAATTTGACCTTATAAATCTCCATAAAAATTCAAGCAACTATACCTTTCCTATTCCTTACTGAGACACCACTTATACTATCAGTCAGAGGTCCAATATTTTGATTGTTTCGTGGGGATAACCAGAAGCAGCAAGACAGATTTTTGCTACGTGAACATAATCTCTGGACACAATAAGACTACACGAAACTACATACTTCGTATTCTGTATTTACAAAATAGGAAAACAATTATCTTAATACTATTAGAAATTAAGATATTACAGATGACGTAAAGGAAAGCATTTTTCAATATATTCAAGGTCTAAATCAAAAATTAAATCAACAGTTATGAACTCTAATACGTCTATACAGTTTTCACTATGCACAATGATTTTTGCTTGCTGGTTTAGGTTTTGTATAATCTCTATCAAATTAAGTGAACTCATTGGGACAGAACTGTTGTCTTAAGTATGCCTGCATAGTGTGCAACTTACTGACACACGAAATTAATTTGTACGTCCTTAGCTGAATTCTAACAGTTTTCATATATACATTTACATAATGAAGCTTATCATGCTTTACTCTTTGTATCACATATAATCACTACCAACATATACACCTAACATTGTTTTACTTTCACTACTCTCCACACTTTTTCTTGCCTTAAGACTGCCAGCTCCAGGTGAATATAAATTAGGGGGAATAATACCACACACACAAACACGCACACACACAAAACCAAACAACTAAAAAACCATTAACAATAAAAAAAAAAAAAAAAGCAAAAATACAGCTCCAAGAGCCGAAGTTTTGTAAGTAAAAATAAGCAATGAATTGAAAGCAATGGAGAATAAGATGATGTCAATCACATGCCACTGAACATCAACCTGCAGCAGCTTTGACAATCCTCCACGACCATCTTTGCTCTACCTTCTTAAAACACTTCCCTTATTGCATTGCAAGGCACTACAGGTTATGCTGAGAAAACATCTATTTTTTGCTTTAGTTTACCAGAATTAGTCCTCCCTCCATTTTAAGATGTATCAACAATTTGAAGGCATCATTAAGCACTTATTTGCAGCTATAAAACCATTAATCGAGAAAAGCAGTGCTTCTTGTAGAGTTACATAAAGCCATACTGAGTCATTTCTCAGGTTGCACCATCTTCCATCATTGTTGCCTCTTCTAGTACTGTATAAATAAAAACTTACCAGTAAAGTATTACAAATCTTTTTGAGAAGCGTAATTCAGGAATTCAGGGATAAAAAGATCAACTCTATACTGCAATGAAGAAAAGCATTAAGCGATCGCAATTATTTTGTTCGTATCTGTATCACTAACTTGAAGTTTTCGTACGTAACCATGAGAAAGTCTATTCTGAACACCACTAAAAAGCATGTAAAAGCTGTCAAAAGGCGTATGCTATTAAATGAATTTCAACACTTGTAACAACATAATCATTTTCTTCCTCTGTAGAAGAAGATTGAGATATCTGAAGGTTAATTGGGTATTTCTGGAAATTCTTAAATGTTACTTTGACTAAAACATCATCATCAATTGGTCATGTGCATTACCACAGTTCTTTCTGTTGCTTCTTATTCATCAGGTCCTTGTATTTTAGTATTTTGACCAAGGATTTAACTTTGGGCTCTGGCCACTCTATACGCTACTTATTATGTAGTTGGTAAATAAACTTGGCCTTTCATTGTATTATTTGACCTGTTCTGTTGTCTTGCTAAATGCAATCAAAGTTGACCTTGTATCTCTAGCTTGCGTCTCTATCCCACTATGCTGAAACAGTGGCTCTAGTAGCCATTTTGTCTACAGAATTGTGCAAAAAATGGCTGATACACGAACTTTTCAGTTAATGAAATATTTCACTTTCTAGTTAAAGTGAAGGAACTAAGCAACAGTAACACCACAAAAAGTAGTAAGCCAGAGGAAGACATCTCACCCTTACTGATGAACTATAATAGAAGTCTACATTGAAAGTGCTTCTCCCGTAAGTCAGAGCTATTCTGTATAAACAGCTATTTTAGTAATAATACCAGTGTCACAAGATACAAAGAAGAGGAACAGTTTCAACATCCAGCAATTACCTCTCTCCATTCTAAACTAATCAATAAAAGAAGCTGAAAAACATCATTTTAATCTAATGATAAACAATCACTGGATGCATTTTTTTTAAAAAAAACATTACTGCAAGTAACAGCCTGTAATTAGTAAAGAAATTTTATTGCAACTCAACAAGGATTTGTCTCTCTCTCTCTTCCCCCAATAAAAATAATTACGAAAACTTAACAAGAAAATATTACCAATATCACAAATCAAAATTTATTAACAACAGAATCAGCTGTCTAGGCAATTAGATGAAGACAGTGACAACATAGACTATGGTTTTGCAACAAAATACACAAAAAAATGCTACTAATTCCTTCCCTCCATCCCCCAACCCACCTGAAATTACTGAAGAGAAACAGGCAGACAGACAGAGAATGACTTTTCCCCAATATAAGACAACTATTTATCCCTATCCTGCAGAATTAAATTCTGAAATGGAGTTCAATCTTTCCCCCTCATCCAAAAGCAACAAAGGTAACCCATCTCTGACTCTGCTTTTCATTCTAAAGCAAGGAACGAGAACTGCATGTGCAGGGATCTTATCTTAGAAAATAGGTAAAATTGGCTTAACTAGATTAAGTTCCAAGATAAGTACTACTCTTTGTTTTGGCATAGTGTCTATCCCAATTAGGTCTTCAGATACTAAATAACAGAGTTGAACATTTCTTATTATTTTGCTAAGGGATGCCTCTCTCAGCAGTTTCTTCCTTCTCTACTGGGATTAGGATTTAACATGCTTTGAGTCCATTAAAGTAAAAAGCTTAATATTAAAGGTAGTCAGTATAATAGGAGCTTAGAAAGAAACAGCTTTTACCATAGCTTTGCATAATCACAAATACATTATCTTTTTGATATTCTGGCAACTTAGTATTTTGAGCAGCAACAGTCTTAGAGCTTTGTCCAATTCTGCCTCTTGGGGTATTTCCTCAGACTACATCCTTCCTCCAGAGCAAGTTGCAGTGGTTCATATATAGCAAAATACTGAGGAATGAGAGGAAATGAAAATAAGCATGTGAAAAATAACATCACCATGTAACTTACCAGAACTACAGTAAATCAATTTAATCCTACCTTGTTAATTTAAACATTTTTCTTCAAATGAACTAAGCTGGCATTGTGACTTGCAAAGAAAAAGAAAGGCAACTATATGTTAAAAGCAAATATTTTTGTCTGCATAATTACATACACTTAAGTAGCTAAAGAAACTTATAGTTTTGAGCCTAATAGGATTTGTGTATGTGACTTCGTGCCCAAGTAGTTCCACCAATTTAATATGAGCAAAGAGATGCAAGTAAATATTTGTAGAGATTTTTGACTGACTTCAATGTTACTATTACTATAATACTACATAACATATAGTATTGCTGTATTATACTACTATAACACCCAAGAAAAACATTGTAAGCTTCCATATCAGTTATCAGAAATAACCACCTGTTAACTGAAAAAATACTGTGATAATCAGAAACCAAGCTGTGTATTCTACTAGCAAAAAAGAAGACTCTAATCCCCTTTAACATGAATTATTGCACATTCACAATTCAATCAAGTCTCTGCACATAGCACCGACACAATCTCATCAGACTTACCACATATACACATGCAGACACCAGTCTTTCCCCATTCTTAAGGCACCCATGAGAAGCCTGATTTGCCACCACTACCAGAACAATTCAATCTTAATTGCCAAATCTCTCCAAAAATCTCAAAATTCTTTCCCTGTAACACACTCAGATGTCTGCACACCATATTATGATAAAAGTATTAATGGGAAGGTAACAGCTAACAGTGGACTGTTACTTTCAGAACAATTAATTCAGCCTGCATTTCCCTGCTTTTAGTGGTGGCGACTTAATAGGGAGATAAGAGAAAAGTAGCCAGGAGTGAGCTTTCACATAATAAATTGTTCTGGTGTGACAAACTCTGCACACGGTTGGATTAGGCACACAGGCCCTAACCATAAAGCCATGGAGGGCAGCATGGAAGGTGCATGTCACTTAACTGACCCTGAAAAATAACTTCATAAAACCTTAAAGGTTACTGCTTCCCTCTGCTGCTCCTAATCCTCAATTATAGGAAGTGCTAAGGTCTTCACAAGAACTTAACTTTGTTTCATCCTCATTTCTTAGTCTTTCACCCAATTAAGATAATTTAAGTGTCTGCAAGAAAGGGAATATTTCTCTCCTGCATGTATCACCAGATTAAGGAAAATACTATCACAGATGATCAAAAAATCCAGAAATTAAACCACTCATTAAAACAAATTCATGAAAACATTAATATCTATCAAGCATAATGGCCCAAATGCAGCTCCACACATAAAGCCCCCAAAAGCTGTAAGTGAAAACTGATGCATCATCGCACCAGAGGGGCAGTCTCTAACATTCTGTTTCTTATACTTACATCCCTAAGAATTCACTACTGTTGACATGGAACAAAGCCTTTTCTGACTCAATACGGCTGTTCTTGCAAAGCTTACCTACATTAAAAAAAACATCCCCATAAATGAATGCCTTCAAATAAAAAGACATTGCAAGTTATTAGCATTAAAGACTGCATCTACTTTTTAATGCCACTGTGTGCAAGTTCAAGTCATAATTATGCTTATACTGGTCCAGGTACAGCTGCAATCATTTTACAGCAAGAAAAGTTTATCTTTTTCTGACTTTGGCTTGGAAATAGTCTGTTCTGAAACTTACTGGACTTACTGATGGGAAAACAAAATATAAGTTTCAACTAAAATAAGTAAAAGTTAATTTAATTTGAAACTTAAGATTTCTTTTTTTTGGTCCCAAATGCTCTGTGTGTGTGTGTGTATATATATGTGTGTGTATATATATGTGTGTGTATATATATATATATAAATAAATAAAATCTTTCAATGACAGAGTCTGCCTCTACTTTTGTATTTACCTCACAAATAATTAAATAATTTCAATGACTTCAGTTAGGAAATGAACAACGATAAATCGACTTCCACTGAATCCAGGTAAGTGACACAAAGTCATCTATAGAGTGGAGCAAAATGGAAGTAGTAGATCATTTTTGTTGGCTTTTCTAACATCAAGATTTTTGGTTCCAGGCCTGCAAATGCTTGTTTATTTCTTTTCTGAATCATGACAGTATATTACAAAACATACATTCTTGAGCTAATTCAGGCAAGTTTTAAATTCACATTTACATAAAAATTAACCTATACATAAAAATAAAGCCTATAAACAAAAAAATAAATTTGCATTTTGAATGAGAGTTATTAGAGTAGAGCAGTTCAGATTCATAATTGTAGTTTGATATGTCTTAAATATCTGTATTTTGAAAAGTATGCAACAGTATGACTTAACCAGTCCTGAGAAGGCATGCATGACTGGCTTGGTCAGTACTAAATCTGTCAAAATTAGAGTAAGACTATTACACGCTCCTCAAGGATGGGATTCTTGTAACTGGTTTCGTATGAAAACTTAATAATCTTAACATGCAACTGAAGTTCCTAAAGATAAGCACTATGATAAAAATAAATGTTTTTCTCATATAAAGAAATACCAGCTGTCCACTTTAAGTGGATGTATCAATTCTGACACAGCAATTTAACCTAAAAACAAATTTAGAAATAAGTAAGATCACACCATGAAAGTTAAACATTCTGTAAATGGCTTATGCAAGCTTGGGACCAAACCTGCTACAAAAGCAAAGCATCCGTTTCAAAACGTAAGCATAACAACTTACAGAACAAAGCAATTTCTTAAATARTAACATGCACATATATGTATGAGGGGCTTAAGGTGACAGGGAAACAAACAGGAGTTTCCCCAAAGACCAATCACAGATAAAAGCAAACTGCTACACACTACATCAACTCAACAGATCAACTATTATTAAATACACCACTATGTAAAACATAAGATTCTCATTATGCTATTCTTCACTGGCTTAAAAGCTAAGTCTACCATTAAAAAAAAAAAAAAAAAAAAAAGTTTAGAATATTCTCAGTCCTATTATTTAATTTACTTAGGAAACATTTTTTCTTCTTACCTAACATCTGAATTTAGCTCTCTCTGATTTTATATATACATTTATATTATGTAGCAACACTTTACAGAGTCAAGGTCTATAAATCAAAATACAATCGAGTTTTTGCAGAGTCGATTAGAAAGAATATATTAAAAATTCTGACTTCATTTTTGACCAGAATATTACACATTCACTGCTACAGTTAACATACTTGTGCTTAGAGTGCATTATCATGTGCAAGAAACAGTAGTCCTCCAGATATCCGTTTCAAACATCGTCTCTTTTTACTCCCCAGTCTCAGACTATCTTGCTCTATGAATATATCCTCCTAACTTTCTGACAAGCACATTCTTTTGGCCAATACACTCTCACGCCCAGGTTTGTCCCCAAATTTGATTTATACAACACCAGGTATCTACTTCAAAAATGAATAGCTCATAGTCTTCTTTGTTGATAGCCTTGCACTCGCAGGCTCTCCTTTAGAAGATCTCGGCTGTCTCCTACCGCGGACGCAGTACTGGTACGCAGCCCAGTACCATTTACGACCTCTACACCTGGAATTACTACGATACAAACGAATCCTCTTTCCTGTCTCCTCCTCTCACTTTCCCTTACGTTCTTCCTCCATAACAGTCCCACAGCTGAGTTCGTCACACTTTTACTCTGTTCAGGACTCCTTTCTGCACAAGTCCCGCTCCTCCCGGCCCCAAGTAATGCTCCCGGCTCTTTCTCACGACGACAGTCCATCCGCGGCCCTCGGCGCCTCCCGGGCCCCCCGCGGGAGCTCGGGCCACCGCTCCCGGCCCCCTGTTCGTCCCGCCTCCGCCGCGAAGCGCCACGGGTGCCCACCGCCCAGCAGCCCCGCCGGGCAGGAGGGCTGCCGGACGTGCCTCCGGCCGGCACTGCGCCGGCTGCCCCCGGCCTCAGCCCGGCCCCCTCGTCGCGCCTTCGGGGCCTTCGCAGCCTGGAGGCCTCCCCCACAGCCAGGCCCGCAGCAGCACAGAGGGCTGGCCACGGCTTCGGGCTCCTGCTCGGTCCCGGACGGGCCGCAGCGCTGCCTCCGCAGCCGCGAGCGGCGCTGCGCCACCACCCTCCGCCGCCCTCGGCGAGGCGCAGCTGGGCTGCTAGGGCCACGGGCCTCTATCTAAGGTCCTTACCCTTAGCCAGCGCCACGGTGGAGTTTTCCGTGTCGATGGTGTACAAGATCCCTTCATAGCGGATCTCGGCCTTGGAGATGAGGCTGATCTTGCTCCCGATGTAGGGCGTCCCCCCACTCATGGTGCTGGCTCCTCGGCCAGGGACCCCCTCCTCCCCTGCCGAGCGCTCCTGGAGCCGGCCACAGGCGACTAACCGAGCCCGGCTCGAAAACGCAGCAGGCGCTCTCCTCCTCTCGGGTCGGGCCCGACCTTCCGCCGATCCCCCCAGCAGCAGCTCTCCCCGCGCAGACTCCCTCAGCACAAGCAACACCAAAAGCACCCTGAAACTCCCAACATGGCCGCCGCCTTCATCTTCCCTCAGAGCCGCCTCCCCCCCACCCCCACCGTCGCTTCGGCCGCGAAATGGATGCCGGGAGGGGAGGTGATCTCGCGAGAGTCGCGGCCGCGAGGCGGGGGCGGGAAGGGCCGTTACTCCGGGGCCGCGAGAGCAGGGAGGGCCGTTACTCGGCGGGCGCAGGGTGCTGGGGTGGTGACTCCGCGGCCGCGAAGGGCCCCACGTGTGCCGGCGAGCAGTGCTGCTGCCCCGCCGGTGCCGCTTGAGCTCGGCCGCGCTCCGGCCGGGGTGCTTGGGGCAGCACGGGGCTCGGGATGAGGGGAGGGCTTGCACCGCTCAGAGCCAGGCTCGGGCCCCTGCCTGGGGGAGTGCGCCCCGCTGGGGGCTGCGAGCAGCGAGGGCCTGTGAGACTGGGCTGGCTGATTTGGGGCTTTTTTGAGAGGCCTAAGTCACCTACTACTGAGTGCTCGGTTTATGTGCGCTTCGGTAAGTAGTCTAGAATTCAGTCATACAGAGAGCCAGAAAATCGTCTAGATGAAGATGATTTTTCAGTTCTTATTTTAAGGGGAATTCCATTTTACTCAGTTGGCACGGTCTTGAAATCAGTCAGATTTTGCTGAACACAAAGCAATGCAACTGTTGATCAAACTTTGGCTTTAAGTTAATTCTGAAAAATACCTTTTTAATGCAAACACGCAGACAAAGCTTGTGATTTTCAGACTGCACTTAGTTGCTCTCCGTAAGTTAAAAATCATGAATAAGGCTTCATGTTGGAGACTTGTTGAAACGTGATACTGCCTCAGGCTTCACTTTTTGTATTGCAGCCTAGGAAGTTACATACAGCAAAAATAACTTCTGGAAAGGGTACTTAATAGCTTTTGTTACGGCAACAGGATGACAGGATGCAAGTATGTTTTATTGTGAAGATTTAGCAAGAACTTTGTCCAAGATGGAGCTTTGGAACATAATGCAGCCAGATCTTTCTGGAAGAGTCTGACTGTTTCTGAGTAGGAGCTATCCTAGACTTTTCTGGAAACTTTATGCCCAGCCTCACCTGATGGTTAAGTCAAAAGAACTTAAGTGCCTAGGGAGCCTTACTACAATGTGTTTCTAGCATGCTTTGAACTATCCAAGAGATTTGGGAACAAAGTTCTTAAGTTAATGACTGGACGTACATGGCTGTATCAGATCCATGGGAGTCAAATGTTGAAAATAAGCATTTGTAACCCAACTCAAAGSAAACCTACAGTTTAGAAAAACAGCAAAAGATACCTTGCTTATAATTGAAYTACAAGGAAGGAAAGGAGTCTTCCATTTCCACTGAAACACACAAAGCARTATCTAAAATTATTTCTAGAGTAGCTGTTGGTTATTCTAGTTAGCTGTAGCTGGCTTTGTGCTCTTGAAGTGCACGGATTATTGCAAAGATAATAATTGCCTTAAGAATTACTGCAGTTTATGCAGAAATTCTTTCTCAGCTGGTCATGGTAGATATAATAAGACAGACAATAAAGCAAATAAATGAATCGTAGAAATAATCSCAGCATARTTTCTACAGACAAAACTTGTGAAACTTTATTATTACTAAGAGATGTGAAGATATAGAAAGGGTCATTGCTGAAAGAAAACTGATGGTGTTTCTCAAAACTCACCTGTAGCTGATACACTATAGTCCTAATAAGAGATTTGTATGTTGCCAATAATGTACTAGTCCCTCTTTAAAATKGGCCTAAAGCTAGTTTCAGCAACAAGCTTATGTACATTCTTAGGTATGTCATCAGGCTTTTTGATTTGAAAGGAGTCCAGTGTGCCTTACCATCTTTAATTAAATAAAACATTCTATTATACTTCCTTATTCTCTGTGTTTGTATACATAAATGGCTCAGTTAASTGGAGGTGAGTGGGAAGAAATATTAATTCATGTTTTACAGATTACCCACCCACAAATGTGCTTTAAAAGTGTAATTAAAACCAAGTTTTTTTTGAAGCTTTGAAAGCTGTAGTGTAACTCATTGCTTGCTGTTTTCTCCTCTTAATGGGAAAATTATTTTTTATCTTCCAAAATTACAAAGTAATAAAGTTGTTATTTTTTTAATGAAAACACCAAATTCAATGGCCTAGTGTGTTCAAAAAACGTATACTAACATTTTTCAGTCAGGACTAGTTGCAGCATCACAACTGTTTTAAGTTTTGACTCTTTTATAAAAAGAAAAAAAACCTATGGAGATAGGAATATGCAAAGTCCAGGATCAGAGTCTAATAGTTGAAGGAAACATGGAATCTCCTTTGACCAAAAAAAAAGGGGGGGGGACTCCTAACAAAGTTCTTAAATAAATTTTATTTTGGTATTTTACAAACCCCAAACCCCCCAAAATATTACTTAGTTGTGTAATAGCAAACTAAGTGATAGTCTATTACGGTTTGATTAAATGTCCAGGTAGGAATTTGTTAACAGTCTACATTTAACTCACCATGAAAGCAATACTGATTTGCTAAGCAATTTTTTGAGGTATACAGCGTAACAAGAAGTCTGTTCCTGGTTAAATGCTTTTCAAATGATTTTTAAATCCTGAGAGTCATACAGATGGTTGTGCACATAAAATGCATCCTGAAAAACAGGCATTTGGATTTAGCTGCTCAGACAAAAAAAGGGAAAAATCATTACATCACCCCTTCTATAAATACTAGATTGTATATTCTTTTCTATCCTTTATTAAGCATAAAGTGAACCTGCATAAGCATTTAGTATTTCTTTCATAACCAGACAATGTATCTGTTACAGAGACACACAATATTACATATTAACCAGTACAGACACACATGAAAAAGCTGTCATTATCTATACTTTTGAACTCTTAGGAACGTACACCTCTTTCTTTTCTCTCCTGCATCGATTTATCCCACTTTTTCCAAGCACTGCTATGCTTTCATATTCATACACTGCACAGTCTCCCATTTACACATCCTGATGACCCCTTTACTCCTTTAGCACTTTTACTAGACCCTTTATTCAAGAAATATGCACTGATTTAATTTCAACAGACATTTCAATGTATTTAAACAGGGCAAACTTGTTTAGGTATCTTTAATTCAATTTAAAAGTGATTTGATTTAGCACAAACTTGTTTCTAAAAGTATGAACAGCAAATATGATCCCAAATAAAAAAAATAACCTACATTTAGGGGAAATGGATGCTAACAAATTATTAGCCATTAATCTTGTGACTCAAGTCATACAATATATGAGTCTGGAATCAAAGAAGTGATGTAYGCACAGGTGCAATGTGAACCTTCCCTCACCCCATTAACGCATTGTGCAATTGAAGGTTGGTCTGTCACTAGAGGACCTTTTTCAATTTTGTGACTGGATGTCTGCAAACTTTCAGGCCACAGAGCAGCAGCTCAAATGCATCCAAGTTTGCAGACATCCAGGCTATTGTAGGCCAGCAGAGAAGGATGCTGGAATCCAAGCTACTTTTTGTTGGCAGCTTCACAAACACACGGTTGTTACCACTTGTGTCCAGTAACAGATGCAATGAACTGTGGGCAGTGGTTATCCGCACAGGCAAAATCATTTATTTTTATGGCCCATGACATGGCAACACCCTTGAGGGTCCCATCAAAGAAGCTATTCTGTCATTAGTAAAGGAAACCATGAGATAGGAATGCTGGCTTCCTGTTTAGTTGTATTTCTGAGACAAACATTAATGTGAAAAGGGTGTACCGAACTGTGTAGGGGCCAAAGTATTTTACTAACAGAATAAATTACCTTGAATTTCCTGTGAGGATGCTGAAGGGATAAAGCATGTCTGGGCAGCTGCTGTGATGCAAAAAATATTTTTTAACCCCAAAGTCTTTTAAAACTCCAGAGTAGATGCTGCAGTGCAAGCACAGGTACCTTAGCATTTCAAACGGCTCCAACCAGTCACCTCCGTCGAAGGAGTTAGTGCCAGTCCGCTGAGCCGCTACAGCTGGCTGCGCGCATGATTTTAGCTGTGTGTACGCGTGAAGAAAGCTGCTAGCTGCAGCTGCCATCGCAGGGGCTGAGGCGAGGCCGAGCACCGAAAGGCAGCGCAATGGCGTGGCGCTCCGCAGGGCGCCCGCCGCCCGCCCAGCAGCCCCGACACCGCCGGAGCGCCTGCRGGACACGCTTCCGCGCCCCGGCGCCGCGTGGCCTGCCCCCGCCGGCCGGCCCCGGACCGC
>NW_028186150.1:249034-416934 GCF_003343005.1 Rhea americana
GGGCGCGGCCCAGCGCATCGTCGCCCCCCAGCTCATCGTCCGGCCGCCGCAGCAGACCACGATCCAGCTGCCCCCGGGCTTCACCATCCCGCCGGGTAAGTGGGGCTGCAGGCCCGTGGGTCTCCGCTGGCCCCTGGCCGGGCGCCTTCGAAGTTGTCGGTTTTTCCCGCCGCTCGGTGTGTGGGACAGGAGCGGAGGGCAGAGCGAAGGGCGGGTGCCGGCGGCGGCCGCCGCGGGGCGGGAGCCCGGCTCCTGCTCGCGGGTGGCTCTGCCTGCCGCTCCCCGGGCGGCGGGGCCGCCGTCGCGGCGAGTTGCTCCGTGGTAGCGCGCGAGCGGTGGTGCTCGAGGGCACGGCTGGAAAGTGTTAACGAGGAGTCCCGCCGTATGCGTTTTGCTCTCTTTTCTGCTCTAAACACAGAAGAAGTTTACCTTGTTTTCAGAGAGGTTTTTGATACCAAGGCGGTGACAGTATCCAGGATAATTTGCACAAGTTAATCCCCCCCCCCCATTTCAGCATATGTGATTGTACCATTCCCTACTGTTTCTGGGCTGTCTTTGCATCACTGAATTGTATTTCTTACTCTGAAGTAACTATTACAGCCTATTTGTTCTTCTTTTAGTTTCTTGATTTTTGTTGTTAAGAACATACAGTTAAAAAGCTTGACAGCAAACCAGAATGGAGCCTTTTCATCCTAGTGCTTCCTACTTTAACTGTATGTTTTCTGCTCTGAAATTCTGAAGATCACAGTCCTCCTCTAACTGGATACTTCTATTGCGAAGAGTTGATAACTTTGTTTCTTCACGGTTTAGCAGATTAATTAACATTTAAAGTATTTTTTTCTATTATACTGCTAATGTAATGATACTGAAGATACATTTAGTCAGAAATAACTTCTTTCTTTCAACATGTGTTGGTGAAACAATTCTTTCACTAAAATACCTTATATTTAATGAGGTAGGTGGAGTGAAAAATGTGATACTGTAAAAGCTTGTTTCTGATTTAACTTTATTTTAACTAATTGTGTATGTGGCCATAGTTCATGAAACTTCTGCTGCGAATTCTAATGCTCCAATCAGATAAAAGCTCTGTGGTTTCATGAAGACCTAATTAACTTAAAACATATAAGAAGTTGCATGTAAAAGTCAAATTGTTACTATTTAAACTAAAATTTATTAGCTTTAGCCTTTGATTTCCCATGGTTAATCTTTCCATTCAGTTTCCCAAGCTGATTGTGTCAATACTTTATTCTGCTATTTTTCCTTTAAACATAAGAGGAAAATGGAGCCCTTGAAAACCATAATCTTGTCATATATTTAGAAAATGTTATACTACTGTGGAAACTTTTCAGTTTTATCTTTAGATTAGTGAATAGTTTATAAGTGATTTTGAAACATCACACTTAGCTCCTATAGCGTAAACTTCTGTCTAAAGAAATATAGAATCGGTTTTTGAGAGTAGGTTATCTGAGTATATAATACAAGCTCCTAAAYTGGGTATTTAATCTTTATGGGACTGATAAATAGGCAAATTACCAGTCTAGTAATTCAGTTGGATTCTGAGGATATGAATGTTTTGTACATATTGCTTGGTAAAAGAAATTAAAACCTAAAGTTCCCCAAACTGAATTAAAACATATGAAAATGAATGTTTGAACATTTATGCGCAGTAATTATACTTGCAACTTTTCTTGATACTGTCTACCATGTGCTGCATTAATTTGACCATTCCATTCAGTTTCTTTTATTCAGAATCAATTTTACAAATTTAGAAGAGAAATTATGAAAATATATGTGAATTTGTTTGGTATAAATAGAACATGTGCTTTTTCTAGTCCTTGGCCTATAAGGAGTTTTATTTAAAGTTCATAACATAATTAGAGAAGTGGTGTCTGTTTTGACTAGTTGGGGCAATGTACTACTACTTGTGTCCAGACAGTTTAGAAATAGTGAATGGCATATATGAAATAATCATCTGCTTGCAGAGTTTTCTACAAATGTAAGCTCTAAGGCTTGGTGTTTGAAGGGCTAACAGACCCCAAAAGTTAGGTTTTTAAAAATTTATATGTATTTTTTTAAAATTCTTCTTTTAAAAATTACTCTCTGGGCTTTGAAAGAGAGTTATGATTGTATCTTTTGCGTGTCATCTTCACCATAGCTCTCTATACCTTTTACCTTAAACCTGGATTTCTAGAACTCTTACTTCAGTGACACTGATTTTCTGCTTGTCTGTGCTTTTAGAAATTGAGGTTGGCTGGAGGCATGTAAGTGTAGGTGAGTGAGACATTTTATTGGCACAGTAGTTCACACACGTGTTCACCACAGGATCAGGACTTGTGTTTCTATGTCTGAGACTGAAAAAAAGATTTTCTTGGAGGAAGGTGCTTTTGGAATTTGTTATTTGCTTGATACAATAGCGCTCAAATTTCTTTATCCTCACAATCCTGTCTATTTACTGAGATTTTTTCTTTTTTTTCAAAAGCTGATAATTAGAAATGGGTATATGCTTTTACCTTCCTTATTTTCCCCTGAGAAGTAAGAAAAATCTATATATGAAGCAATTTGTACATCATGATCAGTTACAGAATCGTCGTCTACTCACCGTATGTTACCAACAGCATAACAGAGATTTCCTAAATCCATACCTTTTGGTTCTTCAGTAGCAAGTGGCAAGATGTTTTGTTGTTTATAGTCCTGTTCCACTGTGATATTGCACTGTAAACTGCTTGCATCTAAATTATTAGAATGTATTCTGGAACTAACTTGGATTTTTTCTTGAAATAATCTGCTTGGAGAACTGTTTCTTAATTCTGAGTGAACTAGAATAAGCATATTACATGCTTTGCTGTGCTCTTCAGTAACTGTAAAGCTCCAGATGGCCTGGGGGCCAAATTAGCTGTTGTCTCCCCTTTTCTGATCTGCTGATTGTGGAAAACGTAGGCCAGTCTCACTAAGGGCAAAGCTTCGTGGCACTAACTGTGTTTTGTGGATGGCCTCTTCCTGCGAAATGCATCGCTAGAAAATAATCAGAAGTTATGCTCGTTTATAACCAGAAAGTTTTGGAAAACACTTTTTTGCCAGCGTCCTTTGGCAGTCAATTTTAAAGTAATTCCTCTAGTGTTTTGCTAGAATGTTTGCTTTTCAGTTGTTTTGTGTTGAAGAGTAGTTGTGTTGGTTCTCTGGGTATGACACTATTTTTGTGATACCTAGACCATATGTAGTGCTTCCTAATACAGTGATGGTGGATAACAAACTTACCTGGTAATGCTCAAACACTAAGTATTGAAAATTATATAGTTAGAAATGTCTGGCCTAATATTTGCATGTATGCATCCCCATAAGCTGTTTTAGTAAAGCTCTCATGTCATTTTCCTTGGTATGCTCATACTGAATTCTGTTCTCAGCTACTGGAYTGTCATTATATTTTATTCTTATTAATGTTTCTCTCTAGTTTTGTCCTGCTGACTGTAGCTATACCTCTAAATATTTCTGCACTCCTGTACATGCCAGTTATCAGTTTTTTTCACTGTTATTATCCATAAAATACAACTGTGGGAATTCCAACCTGAATTGTATAATAATTTTTGTTTGTTAGTAGAGATTCCTTTTCTTCTTTGAAATAAAATCTTTTATTATACCAGAGTAAAAAAGAAAGCTACAAGATAAAGAAAAGTAAGGTCTCTAATTTTAATTTGTATTCTTTAGTTAGATGGTCTTCATATGTTATATATATGAATAAATATATTATTTATTCTATAGTTACCCTTACTTTATCCCCATTAGGTATGGTCTTGGTGCGCACAGATGCTGGACAGCTTGTCATGGTCCCTCAGCAGGCTCTAGCACAGGCTCAAATGCAGGCTCAAGTACAAACACAGGGACAGGGTCCTACCAGCATTTCACCCAGACTTTCAGTGCCCACAAGTGGCCCAGTGTTTCGCCTATCAACAACTCAGGTATGTCTGGTTTGATTTCACTTTGCTTTTATGGATTACCTTTTCCTTTATCTTGCATACTATTAGTCCATATGTTTTTGCTAATTTTTTCCCCCTGCTTTTTCTATTGAAAACAGGAAATATTTTGTCCAGTGCAGTTTCTAGTTTCTTTCTGGGGCCTGGGATCTTTTTTTTAAGTGCTTGAGAAAATCTACATTATAGATTCTTTCAAGACCCTATTTGGACTGTGAGTTCATTGGAGGCTCAGTCATAGCCAGAAGTTAGTTTGGAATATATACCACTGATTCAGTAACTGACGCCGTTCCTCTGTATCAGAATCATTCTGATTTCTGAGTGTGGTATGCGGATGCACYGTCTAGTCAAATTTCATTAGAAAGAAGAAAAAGGAAAAGCTCATTAATACAGATTTTACAACGATTAACTTTTCTCCTTGTTCAAAACAAGGGTTTGATTCCTTTGATCCACCTTTGGATATGATCTATCTACACTTTGAGTTGTGTCTGAGTTTTTGGCTATGTTTCCTTTTTTTTTATGTGAATTGACAGCATAGTATGCTTTCCTACATCAACCTATTCTGAGCTGAAAAAAGCAGACGTTATTGAAGTTATTTTCCAGGGTGAAGGCATGTTGTTACATTTTTGAATTACTTTGTAATCTGCTTTGGTTTAAAATTTTGGGCTGTTTGGGGCTTGAGACAAACTATCTTACTAAAATGTAGATGCAGACATTTTTGAATGTTAGTACAGGCCAGCTGTGACTTAATGATAGGGTTAAGTTAGTGTTGCTTAAGGTCTTTGTGAATGTATAGATAATTCTGAATAAAATGAGCTGAAGAAAATGCCTTTAAATTTTTTTTGATTGATTCTTAGATAACTTGTTGAAATAACTTAAATGCATATTTCTCAATGTTAAAGATTTGATTGATAGGGCATTATATGCTTTGTATGGTGTAACATATATTTAGAGCCTAAAAGATTGTTTAGTTTAATTCAGACTAAGAGCAATTATAAACATTTTAGGAGAGAACAGGAATGTAGGAAGCTGGAATAAAATTGGTGAATTGAAAATAAATCTAAAACACAGAGTAGCCAACTGGAAAGTAAATTTCAGACGTAAGTGTTATCTAGGAAGAAACTAGTTCAACCAAATATATTTTAGGGAAAAAAAAACTTGGAAATACTTGAAGAATATTATGCTGGCAGAGAAAGGCTAAACATTGTTAGATGAAATACATAAGAATTCTCTGCAGAAAAGGCAGCTGGTGAATATTTACATTTGTGATGCCTGTAAGGAAAGGAAGACCTGCAGAATCTTCTGAACATAAGTGTATTTTAGGAAAAATAAACAGAAGTATAGCCTATGTTAATTTCCAGAGTTTATGACTAGTTTGGCAGCAACAAAAATTCAAACAAGTTCTCCTTTCAGTTAGTGTGTCTGTATTTGATTGTGTGGGCTTTTTTGGTGGATAAATACAATCAGATTTCTACTGGTGGCACCAAGAGACTGTATAGCAAACATTCCAGCAACAAATTCTGAGATGAGTGTATAGCATAAATGCAAAGTAGAGATTGAGGGGTGAGGCTGTACCAAAAATACGAGGTCAGGCTGTTAATGAGTGAGTTAGCTTCAACTGTTTCTGCTTCATATTGTTAGTTTTCACATAACTTTAACAACTGTGGCTAGTATGCAGAATTCAAATTCAGAGTGGAAGCATTCATAGCATATTAACAAATCGTCTGTAAATTGAAAAATACTGAATTCAGCTTTATTGTGCATAGAATCTGGGGAAGCACACAAAAATGTAAGTAGACTGCTTTCCTGCCTATGTTCAGTGTTTTCTGGAAGATTAGTTTCAGTCTGAAAGTCAGCCTTAAAGATGTGTGTGCAGCAGATGTTTGGGAGCTGATCATGTTGGCCTCAGACAGCTGTTCTCTACTTACATGAAGCAGTTCAGGTTGTAGAGGAAAGACTGTAATCTAACTTGCTAGATCAACTGTGAGGACACCGCRTGTTGATGTGGTTGCAGAGCTGTCTGAATGCTGAGGGAATGATTTCTGGCTTTAGAAGGATGTAACTGTGCAGTGTTCTGCCCAAGGCAGATACCTTGTTGCACCGCATTATTGATATTCCTTTATACTTGTGAGGGCTAAAAAGCTTGTTGAGAGTAGAAAAAAGTAGGAAGGGGTTATGAATGGCAAGTGCTTTAAAAGATGCAATAGTTTAAATATTTTATGATTGTAGGATTAGAATCATGGTATTGTAGCTAGTCAAGATTCCTCAGCTTTGACAGATGTGTGACACCTGCCTAACTAGCACTGCATCATTTCTTTATTTGCTGTAACTAATAACGATAAGAAATGATTAAATATAGTCCTTGGAAAAGTGTACATTTTACTTCATGGTTCTGCATGTCTCCTACAGACTCTTTCATTTTTTGCACTGCTTAAGTTTTGTATATATTTGACCTTAAAATATTTTTTAAAATGTTGGCAAAGTTTTAAAGCCAGATTGTAAATGTTTAAGTTCTGAAGGTTTTTATTATATCAAAATTAGACTTTCATCTGACTAAGTGGAATGCTTATAACCAGATGCTTTACATTGCTGTTCTGGAGGTATTTGCCTGATGATAAATATTATGCCAAGCTTTTAGAAGCCTTTTTTTTTTTTTTTTTTTTTTTTGTGGTGTAACCATTATGATTGCTCAAGAAAAAGAATAAAGTTCTAAAGCACTGATTGTATACCAAAAAAAATTCTTCTAGTAAGTTGATAACTGATTTTTTTCTCTTTCAGCATAAAATTCTGATTTCAGAAAGCAAAAGTTTGTCAATTCAAATTTGCAGTAAAAATTTGTAAAAATATGGAAAGTAATTTTTCTCGTGTTTTATGTCTTTAAAGTACAAAACTTAGGAGTCCTAGTCTCTACTGTGACTGAAGCACAGACGAACTACATGTGCTATTGGCTTGAGACAGGCAGAATATAAACACTCACTGCTTGAGTCCTGAGAAGTATTTCACAAGATTGACAAACATTGCAGGCAGTGTCGTTTTAACCTCTAGAACATCAAATAGATATCTATCCTTTGCATTAGTGGAATCATTGGTATTTTACTAGTTAGAACTCATTAAATCTGATATTATATTTTTATTTTATTGTTTTAAGATAGCTTTATTTGGATTAAAATCCAGGAGGGTTTAAGTATGCAAAATTTAGTGAGGTACTTCAGTCACTGAGCTTGTGTCTTACCCTGMGAAAACTGTCTTTGTTTCTTAGTGGGAAACAAAACTT
Organism: Rhea americana; assembly: GCF_003343005.1. Lineage (NCBI taxonomy): Eukaryota > Metazoa > Chordata > Aves > Rheiformes > Rheidae > Rhea > Rhea americana. The sequence continues at coordinate 256,274 of NW_028186150.1, forward strand.
GGTGGACATAGGTGGGAAATTTGCAGTCTACTTTGCGCATTCTAGGAAATAGCGTGTTACTAAGAATGTACGATCTGTCTCAGAAAAGCCAAAGCCTCCATGCTTCATAGATGTTGTTATTACTTTTATTTGGATTGCCCTGATTGCTAYGCTGTGTCAAAAATAAGTTATTCAGCTTACTAAGTGTTTTCAGCTTTATACTTAGAATTTGTATGTACACTTTAAATAATTATTTTGTTAAGAAACAGTATTATGAGCTATGCAGTTAGATGTAAAGCACAGGTCATTAAATAATGTTACACRGAAATCGCAAAAGCTGTCAGTTACTTTTGGCAGCTCATTTAAGAATTGTTTTGACTAATAGCTGGATAATATAAAAGGACAAGAAAGATGGCTTGATAAATTACCAGAAAYGTGTATCTGAACATCTGTCACCTTAACAAACAAGTAATTCCTCCCCTCTCAAAAAAGGAAGGTGGGGGAGAAAAGAAAGGACGAATAAGGAACATAATTTAAATRTTTTTAAATGGAGCTGGCTTGACCAATACATAGAGAGTTGTCCAAACTGTCTTCTAACCTTACTTCCTCAGCTTAATAGCGTAACAAAGTTTTCATCCCGTATTCCATGACTGTCCTGATAGATCTCCCAGTTATTTGGGAGAAAGTGAATGCAACTCGAGCATGTGGAAATACCTCTATCTCCAGCAGCTGTGCTCACTTCCAGGACAGCACTGTGAGGGAAGCATCACCTTTGTCTAGGAGCAATGAAAGTCGCTGAAATAGAGAAAGTGTAGTCTGCTCTGCTTGGATTCAGCATATGGTCTCAGCATAACACTTTCTTTAAAGACAGTGATTTTATCTGTTACCTGTTGAAAAAACATGTCACATTGCTGAAGGTTCAGAAGTCAAATACCTGTATCTAACAGTATTTACATTTGTAGGGAGCTCATACAGCCGTTCCTTTTCTTTCCTTGTTTTTTAAAAAAATATTTAGATTGCAGCATCAAACATACAGAAGTTCAGAAAGATTAGATAAATAACTCTGCATTCATCCTAYGTTAATCTCTTCCATACGTATGCAGTGAATTATGGACTTTGCATGACGAGTGTACGAAGAAAGAAGCGTCAGCTAGATGATCAAGGCACGTAACTGATGTCGTACAGCAAACACATCTGGTGTTTCTTACATTTTGAATGCTTGTCTTTGCAATTTAAATTATTGTTTGACTTTAATGCCTTGCTCTTGTTTTTTGTGGCTTTTAGGAATTATAGGTAGGGGATGTAAGCAAATGGTATATAGCCTTTGAGACAAATGTATATAAGGTTCTTGGAAGAAGATAGAGAAATCCTTTTTGAAGGAAAGATGAGTTCTCTTCTTGACTCTTTAGTGGGGTAATCTTTGATTAGACRTTTACTTCTGCTACTCTCAATTGTTGCTCTGTCAAATATGAATAAAACCCTTGTGTTTCGGTTCCTAGTGGAACTCTGGAAAATTGCCTAGTCAGGACAAGCAGATACGTTGCAGGAAGATTCTTGGTTCTGATCAGTTTAATGCCAAGCTAGAAAGCTCTGGAGCATGGGAATATGTCACAAAAGGATGTGCAGTGTCTGAAGGACAGTGAGGAGYGGTGAAACGGAGTCAATCAGAAGAATCAGAATCTGAAAATAACAGAGAGAAATAAAATCTGAATATTGCGGAGAAAGCAGTAGTTAGGAGAAGCACCTGTAATGTGGAGATATATTGGACGTTTTAAGGATCTTTTAGTGTCTTTATGTTTTTTTGTAATTAAAGTATTAAAAAGAAGCATGAATATGTAAAATACCATAAATTAATTTTAATTTAGGTCCTGTTATGAGAGAATAGAGGACTGTAAAGGGAGGGGAATACTAACTACAGTGTTTTAGGAAAAGGGACTCAACGTTTTTTCCGTTGTGAATATAGATTCCTCTTGCTGCTGCAGCTAACAGAAACTTATCTTTCTTTTTTGTAATTATTTTCCCACATTTTACATGGAAATACTTAGTCTTATGGAAGATGATTATGCTCTTTTTATACATTGAGTACGGTATCTGTTGTGCTGTGAATACTTTTTCTCTGATAACATATGTAGTTTATATGAAAAAATATAATGAAATGAGAAAAATATTTGAATGTTGAAGTAAAACATTAGTTTGAATTAACTGTGTATAATTGCTTAAATACCTTTTTACATGTTTTAGTTTCTTTTTAGTTTTTATTGAAATTAATGTTAGCTGAATATTAAAAAATAATTAATGTTGCTAAAGTTTTATCTGTTATAGGATCTTGGTTAAGATATAGATTTTTTTAGAAAGCAAGAGCTATAACTGCATGGAACTTCAGTTAATCTTGTTAGAAGAATATAATTCTGGAGCCATGTATTACAAGTCAGTGAAATAAACATGGATTTTTTTTGCATTTACTATATTTTTCAGAGATTATAAATAATTTTAGATGTTTCTAAGCTGAGTATTCAGACAGTTAAACTTCAGCCTTCATATCTTGTTTTGAAGTTTATACTTGTGAAATTAGGAAAAATAGGTAGGTGCTGCCATCTAGTTTTTCTTTGGTGAGTTTCTTTATCTACATTTTTCATTTGTRTAGTTTATGACTTTTCATACTTTTGATGCGTATTTTGTTTATTGGTTTTGGTACTTTATTACCTAGATTGCTTTATATGAATAACCAAAAAACAAAAATAAGTTAATTATTTTAAACAATTTTCAGATATTTTTAAAGTTAGTTACAAAAATAAAAGYTATGGTGGCACAACCAACAGTACAGGAGCTTGAGAAACAACCTTCTACATCTTCATATACAGAAAAGACCAATGTTAGTTTTAAGTCTGGCCCATAATGTTTTATCATGTACTATTCTCTTTACTTACAACTAGGGTGAACTACTGTATACTGGAATTTTAGTATGACTACTGCTGAAAATGATTTCAGTTCTAGAGTTTGCTAATATTCCTACTTCAAGTTTGAATCTGTGTTTTCCAAGGTTAAGTTGCTTTCTGTATTTGTAGCTTTTTAACTTACAAGTTATAAAGTTATGTGCAAATTTGATGGATTAGTCCAAATGTTTAGGCACATAAATGGGCTACTTAACAAGTCTGCTACAGTTTTCTTTATACTGCATAAATAGAACAATCAATTGTATCTGTATCTATCTCTCTGTCTATCTATATATCTTTTCTTTCTTCCTTTTTTAAGAAAATGACTTTTTTCCCCTAGTCTTGTTATTTTGTGCTTTAGGCATTATTCTACTCCGAATTCATGATATAAGCTTCAGTGATTTGTTTTCTGTATTTTGATGATTACTTTCTGTTAGTAAGCTTCACCTTACTGTGCTTTTTCAAATGGAAAAAAAAAAAAAAAAAGAAAAAGAAAAGCTTTTGAATCTGTGAAATGTGCTGAATCAGGTGCTCTGGAAATGCATAGATTTTTGCTGTGGGAATATGTCTGATGCACACAGCAGTGTCTTTGCCATCAAATATGATGTTGATAGCTCTAAACTTGTCTGTAACTTCAGAAGCTGTTCTCTCTGGAGCTGAGCCTGTATGCCCAAATCTGGCATATTTCTGACAACATGCTATGTCTGGRGTTTTGACAATGTTTATATTTCTATATCTACTTTTAATTTTTACCAACTTTTTCCCTTAGCTTTATTGATCTTATTTTACCCTCTTTCACATCCTTCCTACTTTTCTGACAAATAATTGTTTTTTTTTTTTTTGGCAGAAATTTAAGCAAATTATTAAATCTTTATTGTTGGCTGTGATGCATTACGGTTATTCTAAATAAACTGTTTTGTACTATTTCTTTTGTATACACAACTTTTGGAGGTTTTCTTGTATGCYATTCCTCAGAACACATTTGTGTTAGTAGGATGGACAGATTTGTGGAAGTTGACAGGTGCACCTTCATGTTGATTATGTATTTAATGGACCAGTTGTGTCACTGAAACTTATATAACCTGGACTAACCTATAAACCTCGACTGTAGGCAAAATGTTAAGTATCTTTCCTCCTCTTAATGGAATTTCAGTTTCTCATTACATAGTTGATCAAGGTTTCTATGAGACTGGTTAGTTAKCAACTTGATAATTGTCATTGGTGGTTTAAATAATAATTTACTACTTYTAATTTTTAGAATACATTTTCAGGTCTTGTTAGTTGTCTAATCAGACATTAATGTRTATGTATTTCCTTTTTGGGTACAAATTTGCAACAGTCAGAACTTACCTAATGATACAGGAGCTAAGGTTATTCTTCTAATTCCACTAACTTCATGAAGAGGAAATGTGTTTCATATTCTGTTTTGCAGGTTTTATAGGTATTGCATGCTTCTGTTGTTCTAATTTGTGCAATGTGTACATCAGACAGTTTTCCTTATTGAAGAATTATTTAACATTTTTCTCTCCACGTTCAGTGGGTTGTTCGAAGCTYATTTGTGGCATACTATCAAAGTCCTCTTTTGAAGTGGGAATTAATAACCGAATATGTTTTTTTGTGAAGCTTATCCCTATAATATTTTTTTAACAACCCAGTCAAGAAGATCATTAGACTCTTTTTATAAATAGAAAATGGAGACATTAGATGAACAATTAAAAAAAACTGTCTTGATTTTTTTATGTGCTTAGTTTGACTTCATTGTCTGTAGTTGCAGCTGTGACTATTCTTGGTCATAAACCCCAYGTTTCATGTTGTGCACTCATAAATATACAGCGTAAGAATGTAGATTACAATAGAATATCTGTATTTGTGTGCAAGAGAGCATTTGTGCAGCACCATAGGCACTGTGCAATTCAGGCAGGACTGCAATCTAATTTTAGGGCCAACATGCAGCTGCTTTTTAGTCAGCAGATTATCTGGTTTGCTGGCCCCCTCCTCATCTCCCAATTGCCATCTTTTTCTTCTTCTTCTTCTTTTTTTCTTTATACATTCCTTCCAGCATTAGCATTGAATGAGGCCAGTGTCCAGAAGACAAAGCTCTTTCATAACCTGTCACAGATCTGGAATACGGTTCTATGCACCCTGGACTGGATGAATTAGGATTTCCGTAGAAAAAAACRGCCAAATAATGCATTGTATACCCCTTTTTTTTTGAATTCCTGACTTTAAAGCTTTAGTGTATTGTGTTTCATGTCATTAAACAGTATGTGCCATCATTTTGAAAGTCACAGGTTTGGGATTTTTCTAGACCCACTGCATACTTCCATTAACTGAGCTTACAGTAAATCCGTAGTGATTATAGATGGAGAAGTTCTAGAGGAGAGAAAGTACTTTGATGATGGGTTACGTAGGTGTTGCTTACACCAGCAGGATGCCGAGACTTCGAAGGTCTGGGTTTCAAACTCAGAACTCCCGATTTCTGGAGGCTTTCTTTGGGCCAAGCTCTTCTGCCTGTCTTGTCTAATTGGTCCCAGTTCTGTGYCTTCCTCCCCATTAGTTTTCTACAGTGTGAGCCCAGAGGGGGCATGATAAGCATTAAGAGCACAGCAGCGTCTCCCTTCTGCGGGCTCTGCTGCTTGGCTGGTGGTGAGGCTGCAGTGTGTCCGAGTGGCAATTGCAGTGAAATTCTGGCTAGTGTTGACTCGCTTATGAGAGGTTCTACCACCAACAATTTTCTGTAATCATGTGCAAATCCCAAGTTTTTAAACTCTTAGTACTTTGTCTCAGTTTGGTTGTATTTTTACCAGATGGAAAAAAAATCAAATCCTTGATGTACAAATTACTCTGCAACCAAATTCCAAGTCGCTGTTCCAGGTGAACCATAGTGTCGCGTTGCCCACCACCACCACCAAAAAAAAAAAAAGAGAGAGAGAGAGAGAAAAAAGAGAGAAAGAAAAAAGAAGTCTGAGGCAGTCAACAAGCATATTAAATTTCTCTATGAACATTTTAGAAATCTGTTAGACTTCTAAGTATCAGAAAACAGGTTTTGCTAACGAGGAGTGTTGATACCTTAACAGTATGTGGGACTACCAGCTTTCTCTGTGAGAAAGATTGTATGAATTATTTATTCTGAAATGAACTACCAGATTTGACCTTTACTCGATGCTTCTGCCGGTGTCCGTGATCCCACCTTAGTTTTTTTTTTCCCCTTTGTTAAACATTGTTGATGTTTAACAAAACGATGGCCAGTTTTGTTTGTAAGAAATCTTCACTGAGTTTTATTTCAGATTTTGCAAATCTAAACCCTAAAAGTCAAATTCAGTTAAACTGAATTTTGTGTAGCACCTGGCAGATGCCATATGTTGAAAGACACTTGATATTGATAAACTTGCCCCTGCTTTCTTGTTAATATTAGCTTAAATACTATGGGAGCATTTTCTGTCTTCCTGAGATGATTGATAGTGGCTAAGTTGATTGGCAGGACTGTTCACAAAAAGTACAGGTAACATTTGACAAAAGTGAGTTTCTTGCTTTGTAGTGCAGAGATTGAGTTTCTTAGTATCAGGTAGATTGGTACCCGCAGTCTTCATCAGTAGGTGGTACTGTAATACAAAATATGTGTATGCCACAAACCTGCTTGCAAGCATTTACTTACATCAGTGAATTAGCCTGTGGCAGTTCAAACTGCCTTGATTTTTATAAAGCTGTGAATACATGATGCAATACCTAAAATTGGTGTAGTCTTGCTTTGACAATGGCAAATTATCCCCAGATATTTTGAGATAATTTTTCCCTATTCAGATGGCCTGGTTTTCTAAACACAGCCTATATGTTCCTTATACTTTCAAATCTAAAATCAGCTTATGTGTGCACAGTAGATACATTATTTGTGCCTGTTTATGCCTCAAGCTTTGCTTCTCTCTCCATTTGTCCATAGCTTTGGGGAGAAGCTGTACACAGGAAAGTTAAGACGTAGCTATTTAGAGAGTGAATTTACTGTATACAGAGTAATTCCAAACTGACTCCTTCTGTGATCAGTTATAATGTACACTGACTGCCTTTGCGCGAAGTGACTTATTCCGCCCTGAAACTGGAGTAACTTGCATTATCTGCATGACTTGTGCAGCCAGAATGAATCTTGGTATATCCACTTTCCAAGCTGGCCAGACGTGAGCCAGATCCAGCTTAAAGCCTTATATCCRCATTTGCTCTGTGCTGTACTCTGCTTAGCGAATCTAGCTGCTCTGTGTGGACAGAGCAAAGTGAGGTCTGCATGCAGAAAGCTGTCTAAGCATACCCTGGTGTCCCTACGGAGATTTGTTCTGGAGTATATACTGTATTCGTTCACGTCTTAGTGTCCTGCCTACTGATTTCCAAGTATTCAAAAAAAGCCTAAACAATAATTTATATATTTAAGCAGCTGAAAAATATATGATGTGTCTAGTCAGAAACAATACAACTGCATTTGAAAATATGTTCCTTTCCAAGCTTCTGTTGATAACTTTGGAATTTAATCAGCATCATGCCTTAGCAGATTTAAAGAACATCATGAATTCCTTTAAACTATTCCACTAGAAACTTGATACACTGGGTTATGCCTTTTTTCATATAATATTGAACATTTTTGTTCTCCTCCTGATGGATTTTTCATGAGGTCTGTTTACAGCTTTCCCTTTCCCTAAAAAATTCAACTGTTGGTTTCTGTATCAGAGTTTTTTTCGTTTTGTTGATGTGTTTGCATTGGGAGTCCCTTATAGTGCCTTCTGGCAACTTACTGATGTAATTTGTAGATCATTTTCATAATACTTACACATTTCTTCAGGATAGTTCCTTGTTAGATTTCCGATCCACTCATTTCATACTTACCTTTTAACGTTTTTGAGTTTTGGGGCTACATTTGTAAACTGTTGCACTATTTTGTTTGCAGTTCTTTAGTTGTAAGGCATTTTCTTACTACACAACACATTAATAGATTTTTACTGCAATTTTGCATCAAAAGGTTTTAATCACTGGTTATTTTTAAAGCAAAGTGAATTTAGTCTTCATTTTGCACAGTTGGCTCTTGTGGTCTGGCACTGTGAAATGCTATGTATGAAATGTGCTGCCTACTTTGTCAGGTAATATGCTATTATGATACTGAAATTATATATTTCACTTATAAGCAATTTAGTTTTCAAGTATATTCCTGTGATAAATTGTAGGCATTTATTAGCTGAAAAAAACTCTCTAGCTGCCTGTTTGAGCTTTGTATTTGCAGATTTCTGGCTGCAGGTCTTTCTTGGAACCAAATGGCTGCCAGAGGTTTGCCTGGTTATCTGCTTTCTTTGTAAATCCTCACCTCTGGAAGCTGTTACTGACAAGAAGGGGACAGATTCAGAACACAGGCATGCTGTATTTTTAGGTTGGAAACACAGCTTATAAGCAAATGAACAACATACACAATATTTATATTAAATGGAAATATTAATCAGATACATATTGTTTCATTCAACCAGTATTTTAAGGAATTTAAAACTAGTGATCTCCTTTAAAATAGAGAAAAGAAGGATATATTTTAAAAAAGAAAAAGCTTATGTGATCCTTCTTGCAAAAAGACAGACAATCCTACCTATTCATGATGATGCTGTTTATTGCCTCTAGTATGCCTCAGTATGGAAGACATCCCAATTTAAGATTTAAAGATTTAAAAAAATCTTGAAAGCTATCCAAACAAACAAACAAAAAGGTTTTGTTCAGATGTCAGGTAGACTTCCCCCCCCCGCTCCTCGAGTGCAGATGATTGATATCCAGTARAGGATGTTGCTGGACTGATTGGTAAGGAATGCTTGGGGCTTTGACCGCCTATCTGGGCCTCTGTTCCTTCTGGAGATCTCTTAAGTATACTGGATGTTCTTTGATTTTTATGTAGGTTTAATGGACAATATAAGAGTCTAAAATAAGCCATTCTTGGTAAAAGTATTAATTACAGAGATATATAACTGAAAATATGAATCAAGGAAAATGATTTTAATCTCATGAGAAACAATATTGTCTGCAATCTGTTACTACAACCATTTAGAGAATGTATGAATTTTTCTAAATACATGTTTGGATGCAAATCTTAGTAAATGCAAGTTATAAGAGAGTATAAAATGCAAGACCAGCAGTGAATAAGAAGCAAGTAAATTACCTTTTTATTATTAATGCCTATGCAACTTTGTCTATAGGCATTTTGGCCCTCATTGTGCTGCAGTTACTTCATAAGAGAATCCATAAGCGTGCTTTATATAGTTTAATTATTTTGTCGATAACTATGCACACTATAAAAATACACAATCCCAATGGGCAAAAGTTGACCCTCCTTGGAAATATCAGTAAGCGTTAATGGTTGTAGACATTGCCTCTCTCTCCAGAAAAGATGATTTCTTCTGGGTTAAAATTGAGGCACATGAAAGGGGCATGAAGAAATTTTTAAATTGGYTTTGAAATTCCTTTGAAAGAGAAATTAACTTGTGCTTTGGAAGGTAAAAGAAAAAATATAGTGCAGTATCTCTCTCTTTTTCTGTGTTGTTACCTGCTTTCAGAGTATACTCAATGCTTATCCACATTTTCAGCAGGAATTTCAGTGCATGTGCAGYTCTGGGTTTGAATGTGAATTTATTAATGTGATGCAGTAGTTAGGTGCTTATTTACTTTATTTGCATGTACAATTTCACTTTTCATGCAGACACCATATTTTTTAACTGTATGCTTAGAATCCTTTTGAAAATTGTGGTCTCCATTTTTAATAACAAGTGTTTTTCTTYTGTTGGAATTGCCACATTGTGTGGCATTATGCATTTCATCCATACATTTTACATTTCTGTTGAATTACATGATACTTTCCCGTTCACATTTTTTGTTCCTAAATCTGGTCTGCTGTATCTTTTTATTTGATTATAAGAGATTTCAGTATATCTCTCCTAATTAAAATAAATTACAAACATAGTGGACATACTTGTCGTGTAAGAAGAATTAACGGTTCTTCAGTTTCTGTTAGTGAGAGGTTGCAAATCAGTCATTTTCCTTCATCTGCATCCAGTTGTTTCTGATTATAGAATGTGAGTTCTATGCTGGTGGTTCTCAAAATGTTTAGACTTGATTTCTGTAAAATGTTTGTATATAATTTCATCTAAATTTTTTTTAAAATCTTTTCTGTTCTTTATATTTTGTCTCCATATTAATTTTTTAAGAAAAATCACTGTAATACATCAAATGGATCAATATATGTTATTGACAACTATAAACTCAAATTTTGATGAGTAATAGCATCATGTAAATATTACAGCTTAAGTAAAATATCGATGTAACAGTTTTTTCACAAGTAAGATTGTGTTTTTTCTAATCTTTTTGACAGCTATATGAGAAATAGCTTTTAGGGGAAATACTGCAAACATCTTACCATTGAACAGTAAGAAAGCTCATTTTTGCAATATTTGTTATTGTATATTTAAGAATAAGTTATGGTTAAGCATATTATAGTTTTTCTTTTTGCAGAGTTAATAATTATTTGTATAATCACTATTGATAAAAAGCTTGGAGATCAAGTTATAAAGATGAAAAAGTAGATTCCTCTTTTTTCCTTTACTAGCAACCAACTTCTGTGGCCACATCTACTGTCCGCCTAGGACTTCCAGTGCAAGCCAAAGTTGTTCAATCATCTACTACACCAGTTAGTGCTGCTTCTACTGCAACACTACCAGGTGGCTCTATTCTTTCACATACCACAGTAAGTAGCAAGAATATAAGGCACAAAATATGAGGGGGCAGGGAAGAAAAGGGGAAATGAAGTTCATAATTGTGTGTTTTTTTTTCTAAAATGACTTTGAGAAATGTTAACAAATTGCTTTTATTAAAAACATAAAAACAAAAATTAATAAAATACAATCATCTCACCATTACAAAGATATTGAGTGATAGCCTAGATATTTTGTTTGTATTTTTTCCTATTGTTTCTTAGATAATAAAAAGGGTAATATTGGTTCAGTTTTAAGCTGGGTTCAGAAMAGCTTTTTGAGGTAGGGTTTTGCACTGTGCCAAAGCATATGTACTGCTGCTGGGCCCAGATTAAACCTGGAAGCTGTATTAGTGCATTTTTGTCATCTGTATCGATCTGTCACTGTAACGGTGGTAGCGGTAATTGGAAACCTGGTGACATAGATCATTGGGAGTTGATGTGCTTATCATAAGGGTCAGTTTTTCAGAAAGTTGTGTTAAACAAGTAATATCAGCATGGTGATATTAAAGAGCTGGATTATAGAAATTCATTTTTAGTGGTCTATTTTTGTAATAAAAAAACTTTTAATGAGACCTTTGGCTATTCAGCATAGTTAAAGGGTAACAAAATTAGGATTAAAGCAAATAACTGAAGTCAGTGGGTTTTTTTTTGTCAACAAAGGTATATTTGAAAGGAAATGTTTTTTTTCTTATTGGGCTTTTAAGAACTTTATGATTGAGTAAAAGATTTAAAAGAAGAGAATTATCTGGTTTTCAATGTAAAATATTAATAGGTATCAGTAGCTGCAACAAGTGCTCCAACTTTATTCAAAACAACAGTAACAACTGGAACATCAGCTTCTCAACAACCCACAGTAATTACTGGTGGGCAAACTCAAGCTTCAGCGCAAACCCAGGGTCAGCCTCGGCTGCCACTTCCGCCTCATACAACAGCACAAGTACCAGCACAGCCCCAGGTCATACCAAGCTCTCCTGTACCTGGAACTACAGTGGTGTCACAGGTAAGTATGTAGATTCTAGATCTGTCATTTTTCTTAGTATTGTGTAAATTTTTCAGATTGGTTCAGAAACAGCATTTTTTCATGCAAGTCCACTATTTGTGATGAAACAAATTCTTAACAAACTAGAAACCCTTCCTCTTATTTCAAGTAAATGAAATACAAATTCTGAGAGGGGCAATAATGGTCAGCTTTACCTATCCTGCCATATACGTTTCAACAGCAAGAAAGCGCTTTATGTAATCAGAACAATCTGACCTTCAGTCTGTGGACCTCCTTATTATTATGTTCCTGGGCCTCAAAACTGTTGTTACACTGAAGTGTAACACTTCTGGTTCTCAAAGTAAGATAAAATTACACCATATAAAAATGACAGCTGAAAAAATTAGAATATCTGTTTTTACACTGATGAAGAAAAGATTAGATATGATGTTTGGAAACTTATTTCTAATCTTATTTTACTGTTGTAGCTGCTTTGTACAAAGATACTGAACCAATCATTTAAAAATTGTTGATTTTTTGTTATTAGTCGTAAGGTATGATAATTAGTTACATAAAGAAGTGAAGAAACTGTTGGATAACTAGCAACAATAGTAAAATAACTGCAGATGTATTTCTAATGTCTTCTGTCTGAATTAGAACCAATTTTGCGTTTTCCTTATTTATAGTGATTAGTGCATGCAGTGATCATGATTTGAGTAGCATGCATCTGACTTTTTTTTTGTTTTTTTACAGGAAATGCAAGAGAATGTGAAAAAATGCAAAAACTTTTTAGCTACCCTTATAAAACTTGCTTCTCATAATTCACCTTCTCCAGAAACATCCCGTAATGTGAAAGCTCTGGTTCAGGATTTGTTGGTAAATATAAATATTTACCTTTGCCTTTCGTTATATCAGTTATATRTTAAACACGTTATTTATGCATGCTGAAAATTATTGATTTGATCATAATTTTTTGCTATACCRATAATGAAGGAAGATGGACTGCATCAAAATGCAAATATTCTATGCATTACACATATTCAGGAATCTGTTAAGTTAGGCTTCCTTTAGTTTTTGGAAAACGAAATCCAACGAATTATTTAATAGGCATTTATGAAAAGTACTCTTGTTTTAATGGATATTATTTGGATCATGTTTATTTAGACAAACACAATAAAATACAAGATTTTTTTTCCTTAAGGATTCATTAAGTTTTTCTTCTTCTAAACCACGGTCTTGTACAGAACAGTAAAAAGCTATAACTGTAACTGTTAAAGTAAAAAGTTATAACCGTAACTGTTGTAACCACTGTATGAACCCTGTACAAGACAGTTTAGCATTTCTAGGACTAAAGGAAATGTATTCTGCTAAGCTGCTGAGTTCAGGTAGTTCCGCAGAAAAACGCAGCTACATGGAGCCTTAACTGCAAATGGATTTCAAGAGGCAAAGTTTTTCAGCTAGATAAAATCCTTGGGCCCAGAAAAAGCCTGACGTAAAGTAGTCTTCAGTACTATGGATGTTTCAGTGAATTATATAAATGTATTGCAAATAGATACTACTCTGGACTTGGACAGATAGATCAGCTTCTTGAAAGAAAGTAAATATAATTTATAAAGGATTTGGATTTGAAAGTGGCTGATATATATCTCTTTAAATTGGTTGTCAGAGAAACCTGTGTATTTTAAACAATCCTAAGACTTTTTTAAAAAAGTAAGAGCCATCCAACAATAGTATTCAATGGTAAAAATATTCAGTAAAAAATAGTTTGACTTTTGGAAACTAGGAAACCTCAGCTAAGTAGAGGTAAGTACTAGTTATATTTTAAACAAAATATTGAAGCACATATATAATAAATGAGGGTGTATTGATTTGTTTGTTTTTGTTTTGTTCTATATCAGCCCAAGGAAGGTTTTTATTACAATTTGAGATTTTAAACTAATGATATTTCAAAAGTATTATAAAATATATTTGGATTAAATGAGTCTCCTGTATTTGCTAAATATCTTATAGTTTTATATAAGTGTATATTTATATATATATAAAAATATAAMTATATCTTTAATTTGTATATACGTGTGCACACGTATTTGAGTATTTTGTATATGTACAGTTTTTATATGCAAATGAACTACATGTATCAATTAATGTATACAAATCCATGTGCATATTTACTGGATTAAATTAGACTTTCAAAATTGGTTTTGAAATTGAGTAAAAATATTTTCCTATTACAAGAGCTAGCTGCTGTTATAATAGTTTGTATGGTTACTTCAACTATCCAGTTTTGGATAATATTTTATTGGATTTATTTGGTTAATATTTTAATATTTTTCACGAGAAATTGCTGTGTAAAAGTTATCAAGAGAATGAAATTACTGAAAAGACTTGAGTGTTTGTGGGATCTAGTTGTTTCTTAAAAGTGTGCATCCCTGAGGGCACTCTGTGTATAAAGGTCAGAGATTCCTTATTTCTGAGCAGCATGGTAAATATATAAATTAGTTGTTGATAGAAAGATTTTATAGCTACAGAGGAGTTGAGTAACTTGAATTTTAAATGTTTTTCTTGATATAGTAGCCTAGCTAGCCATATCTTTCTATCCATATCTATCTGTGTGTGTGTGTGTGTGTGTGTGTGTATGTTTGTATGTTTATATATGGGAAGTGTGTGTGTTTCTACAGTGTGAGCTTGACAGTTGTTTATGTTCTCATTATTACCTGGAAACAACCAAAAAACTAAACTGCATTGTTATGGGTTCCCCCCCCACCAAGGATGCAAAGATTGATCCGGAAGAATTTACAGGCCGCCTTCAATCAGAGCTCAAATCATCTCCTCAGCCATATCTTGTACCTTTCCTTAAGGTAACGTAAACATTGTTTAGATAAATTTATGTCAATGCAGATGTCCATACTTGAAGTTTTAGAATATGCTTTTAAATGGCATTAGCTTTGCCTGTCTAGAGCAGGAGTACTCAATTAATTTTTACTTTGTAGTGCTAATTTCTGCTGCGATGGGTAGTTTTACCAAGCTGTATGTGCTCAGCGGACTGCGACGTGCAGSCTGCAGCTCTGCCTGGCCAGGTACTGCTGCCTGCTTCATGGCTGCGAGCTGTGGCACTGGGCTGCAGCCAGCCGCTCCTGGCCAGGGCACCAGACTGCTGAGARATAGGGGTCTCCTCCAGGAGGACAGGTCTGTTTGGGACCTTGATTTAGGTTTAAGCAAAACATACTTGTGGTCCAGAGCTGAACTGTAGTTACTTCTTGAGTAGCCCTGCTATTTTAGTCACTAATTTTAAGTAAAAAAATGTTTATTCTCTAGTTTGGAAATTACACGTCATATGTTCTGTAGTGRAACTTTACTCTCGTAATACATTTACTTTTCTGTGATAGTAGACTCGTTTTCTGTGATGAAGTACAATATTCACATTTGGAAGAATTGCAAGTTACTTCTATAGAATGCTTCAAGTAATTAAATAACTTCCATATTGTTGATTGCGATCTATATATGAGTCTATATAGAGAGTCATTTCAGTACATATGTAATGATGACTATTAAAAACTAAACTGAATAATACTGCTTAAATAATTAATTATTAGATCCTGTCTGTAAGCTGGGACTAATCTTGTCTATAATTGAATTTCTGCTTTGATAGTAAGTGCATTTATTAATTGTTAGGTCCTAAATTAGTATATGTAGTGGTAAACTTCTAATTCATTCTTTGTACATTAGCTATAATATATACCTGCATACGAACCACGTTTGCCCCAACAAAGCACAAYTATCATTTCAAAAGCAAATGCTTTGAGATTTTTGTTCTAGTCCTGAACTTCAGTTTAGCACGGATTTCCACCCTTTCTTTTGTCACTTCAAATTTTTTTAATTTCAATTCTCTCCCCTTCTGTTTTTTCACGATATCATTACCCCTTACTTGTGCTTTTTGCCGCTTATCATTATGCGAGAAGTGACTGCAGAGGAAAATTTTTAACTTGTTTTTTTTTCATTGAAGTCTTCTCTTGGCAACAGCCATTATGTTTTTAAATAAATAGTAGAAGCTGAGAAGGAGCTATAGGTTGGGTTAAACACTTGAAATCTACGAGTGCTTGGGGGAGCATTCAAAGAGCACTACTAACGCATAAAAAATAAAAAGTTTGTTCATAAAGATACAGGATATCCTTTTAGAACTGTATTTTTTGGCTGAACTGGTCTGAACATGAAGCATACAATAGTACACTTTTCTAATCCAGTCAGAATACATTAGATCAGTAATATTACAGTAAACAACTATTGCTATAGGGCATTAACAGTTAAATCATCTTGTTCTAGGTACTGGAGGCACGTCAGGAAATTGGTGCAACTTGCTGCTTTTAGCATGCAATGGGAATAGAGTTGTTCCTACTGTTCTGCCTTTCCTGTTTCCCTTTTTTGCCCTTCCCACAAGTTCTAGATAGTTGAGTGTTTTAAGGAGGGAGTGTTGATGAGGGGATGTCATATTTTCCTGTTATGGTGGAATTAGAACACATCAAAATCTTTTGTATTGTTAAATTCAAAAGGAAAGCTTACTAAAAATGTAAACTGAACTTTTCCTACTATGAAGTATATTCAATCTGATTTCTTTCTGAGTAATAGACAGATTGCATAATTGGAAAGAAAGCTATATTCTTTAAATTTATAGAAAATTTCAAGTTTTTTTTTTTTTGACAGCTTGGAAATCTGATATTTCATAAACTTTCTCCTGTTTTCAGAAAAGTCTACCTGCATTGAGACAATCTTTACTGAATAGTCAACATTCAGTTTTGCAAGGACAGCCGTCTCAGCAGTCACTTCAACAAACCAAGCTATCACAAGTTTTACCTCAGTCTGCCTCTGGAAGCATTTCTGCTGTTGTCACGACGCAGACAATAGGAATAAGGCAACCAAACAACATTTGCACGGTCTCTGTATCAAATACAGTGCAGCCTCCTCAGGTTAAGGTGGTACAGTCAAATCAGAGTTCTCAACTGGTAGGTACTGTAGTATGAAAGCAAATATTTGAACAGACCGAATAGCAGGTTTTAATGTTAATTTTATTTCAAGTCATTTGGAAAAAATACTTTCTTTTGTTTATATCGTTTTCTGTGATATATGATAGCATCTAATCTCATGGAGACTTACCTACATATGCAATCTTTATATATCATCGGTAGTCCCATTAATTTAAATAATATTAATATCTCTTAAATTGAAGAAGGGTTCTGTAGGCGCTTGGCCTTTTTTTCTGAAATATAGTGATTGATCATAGTGGACCCTTACCTAATTACAGAAGCAGAGCAGAAAGCTTTTCAAGACTTACAGGCAGAAGTGTAACTTTTTATATGTGATTATGTATACTGTTTTGTTTAGATTAATTTGCATTAAAATTAACTGTAGCTCATTTTAACATTTTCTATACATAGTTGTAAAATATTATAGAAGAACAACTATCCTGTGCTGGTACATTTGGTCTAGAAATAGAGCCATACCCTGGTATTTAAAAAAAACTTTTCATCCACGCACACATTGGAAGCTGCTATATTACATGCTTAAACTCGTTGATTTCATAGCATTAGTAATATGGCAATTGTATAGCCATTTATTCACTGAGAGGGTGATGAGTTTATCTCACTGTTGTGTAGGAGTGTGTGTGTGTGTATACTGTTATAATTAAACTATATTTAGAATTTCTACAAAGGCCATAAGTTTGTACAGGTATCCTTCTAAGAAAAGAGTTAAGAGTTTCTTTGTATGTGGCTTTCATGTATATGTGAGTAAAGTACTTGACTTTGGTTTCAAAATCAACTTGGCATGTTTGAGAAGGGTGTATTGAGTTGATGAAAACTTATATTATCAAGATTTTAAAATGCAAATATGATAACGTAACACATTACACTCATCTTTCCTTGAATTTATAGGCTCTACAAAGGAAATAAATAGTGTGTAGAGTGTGTGGGGAGAGAATGTTTGTTTTACTTTAATTTAAATGTAACAATACACAATTTCAAAATATCTGAGCCTTGGGTCATTTGAACCATACAAATGCTTTCTAGCAATTAAATTACTAAATTTAAAATAAAATAAATACAGTTTTAGCAGTCTTCAATGAGCATAGTTCTAAGGTGTAAGAATATCTTTGATTATAAAACATCTGACTTTGGCTTTTATAATACCCACAAGACACACATGGATATGGTCTTGCATTTGAACTTGSCTGCTTTTGTTTTTCTGTCTAGCTATCTGAAATCTTTTTAGTAAGGGCTCTCCCCACTCATTCTGGACTGTTGTCTTATTTTAAAAAGTGGCCCTTGAGCTTTTTGTGACTCCTTTTCAATTTATCTAATTTTATGTAACACTGAATTGACAATAGCTTGGTTTTTCAAGGTAGGGGAGCAGAAACTGGTTGTAATTACTGGCAGTAGGTGCAAAAATTACTCCTTGTCTTGGGAAACTGAATTTCTGTCAGCAGCTAGCTGATTTCTTACCAGAAAGAACATTTATGGCCAGTAATTCCAGCCTGATCTTACTCTGCAGTCCTAGACCAGGTCTATTGCCAGGTAATGCTGGTTTTTTTCCAACATTTTGCAACACCCTTTAAACACTTATGTGACTACCAAGTAAGTTGCACCCCAGCTTTTGAGAAACAGTGAGGTAGAACAAAAATGTGTTGACAGAGCCACAGGAATTCTCACTCTTGTGGTTAGTTTTTGTGGAGTGTTTTCTGAAGAAGCCAAATTTATGTGGAGACAGCTCTTTACCTTCACATGCCTTTTGTGTGTCCTCTCGCCTGGCAGTGCATACACAAAGTAAACACTCATGACATTAACATGAGAAAAGATYAACGGGGTGACGAGTTACTCTGTTATCTTACTCAATATGCCCGAGCAATATATGGGAGCTGACAACTGCTAAAGTAASGTATTGGGGAGAGTGGTGTGAGGGGTGAAAGAAGACTTCTGTTTTCTTTTCTGTGAAAAGATGGTAGATCTAGGACTGACTTTTCATCTTACTGGGTGTGTAAGATGACCATTACATTTTCACAAAGGTGGTAAACTGTGCAGAGGAAAACCATGCTTAATATTATTTCTCTGAGAAAATACTTACAAAAAGTGATTACATAAAAGATAACAGGCTTTACTGTTAATACAGGCTATCTGGATTTGTTTTTCAATTTATTGGGACCAGTGAATAGAATCAAACGTGTTAACTGAGCACTTTTTAATGGCCCTTGACTTAGTTCTATGTAGACAAAGGTAGCATTATAAATTGCAGCATTATGAATTGTTACACAAACAGTCTGATAAATCACAAGAGCCATCAACTTACATGCTATGCAAACTCTCCAGCAGCATCTATGTCACAGTAGTAATTGTTTGTAATATTGACTTTCTTGTGGTGACAGCAATCACACTCTTCATGCTTAGTAGTGCTCCCCAAATTCAGAGCCCAGCAAGGAGCTGCTGGCTATCTTGCCTGGGACTTGTCCGGGAGAAGAGATTACAGCTGGCTTGCCGAAGGGTGGCCAGCACTGATGGAGGAACCTGGCTGAGCTCCAGATTCCCCAAGCCTGAAGCTCACTGGAGAGAATTCCAGCTGGCTTTGTACACTGTCCAGCTGCAGAAGGGCAAGCTTATTTTGGAATATAGATCTTTTCAAACCAGCCAGTTTACAGTCGTAGTCCAGTTTATTTTAAAATCTGGAGAATTTGTTAGCTTTTCATTTCTTTTGACTTTTCTGTTTTACAGAAGGGACAGTGTTAAGAGAGAGTCCACAACACTTTTGGAAAGGCATCATATTAATCTAGATCACTGCATATATTTAATCTATAATAAAGACTTTCAGAACATCTCAATTTACGCCATTCTGAATCATGTTAGTCGGAACGGTGGCTTTTAAAAACTGTTACATTTAGTCAGATACTGTTCCTGTTAGGGTGAGTGAAAAATACTCTTGCAGACTAAGTAGTGGCCATCTTTTAGTGCTTTTAGAGAGCTCATTTAGAAGCTATTTTCATATGTTGTTGTTTTGATATACTGCTGTTAATTTAGAGGAAGAAAAAAGAACATCAAAATCATAGGAAAGCAATTTTTTCATTTGCAGAAATACAATACAATGTGAGTGTATGAGAAGATTTTTAGCAGAATTGGGACTTGTGAAGTGACATTGGCTTCACCAGTTGTTATTAACCAGTGACATAGTATGTTTGCTTATCATTTAGATAGAAATTAATGAAAGACAAGGAGCATATCCATACAACTCAGCAGAGGAGCCAAGATCTGTGAGCTATTTCTGRCTACTTTGTTATATACAGAGAACCCAAAGTGGTGTAAAATATTGAGATGGTAGCTCATGTTGCTATTGCACACAGATTTTGTCCCTAGGTCTTGCTCACTTGGCTTTAGCTGTACTGATGTGGTGATATTTCTTCCAGTTGTATTTTGGGCAGGAGACTTGTGCCTTGTTAGCAACTTGAGAGTTCTCTGTACCCTGTCCCGTGTGCAATGTAGATTTGCACAAAGGAGACTTCAGCATTGAAATGTGTAGTGGTAACAGAGATCAGAGATGACTATTTACCTATCTTGTAGAGTGTGTTGAATTCCGTATTCTAAAACTATGGAAAAGCTRTTCTGTACAAGAGCTAGATAGTGTTGTTTAGTACTGGTAGCTACTACTAGCTAGGGAAATGTAGGTGAATTTTGGGCTAATATTTTATTGATGAGATTTTAATGAGATAAGGTAGAAATCAGTTTGCATAATTGTTCCAAGTGCAATGTCCACAGTTTGCCCAAATTTTCATTCTTAGGGGCTAGATTGAGTGTTACAGCAGACAAAATTTCTCTGAACAACAGAAAAGTTTTTTATTTGTTAAATGTGCTGAAGTTGTAAGGAGGTTGAGTCGTGATTGGTTTGCACTTTATATGTTGTGTTGACACTGCATCACAAAGAGAAAGGGCTCCTAGATGTTGAAGCCAATTATTACATTTAACAGATAGAAAGTTAGATTTGAAGTGGTTCRTCTTAAATAAAACAAATTTAGATATACACAAAGAAATGCCAAGATTTGTGCAGGTCTAGCATTAGAAAAAATGCATTTTTTGACTGCTGTTTATTTCAGAAAATTGAGCATGTTGTCTAGAGGGGATATTTAGACATCTGCTAAGTTCCGTAAGAGTGTTTGTTGCCAAAACATTTTCTGACACTTTTCCTGAGACTGTCATYGTGATTGGAGACCCTCAAAAGGTGAGATAGGTAAGTGGAATCTGGAAATAAGATGCAACTGCAAAATAAGCATCATACTATATGGTGTTCTATGTTCTACTTTGTTTTTTGTGCTCTGCTGAAGCCTTTTCTGCTGTTGAACTAGTGTAGTTTGTACACATTTTAGTGACTCACAGGAAATCATTTTCTTTTTATGTTCTGTGTGCAAGACAGCTTAGAAAGGAAAGACCAAAAGATGCCTATTTGGATAAATGGAGTAGTTTATATTAACGAACTAATAAAGATGTAGTCACTGATTTGAAATTCAGTGTATAATAAAATTTTTAAAAATTGTTGTTGAGCAGTAGATGTCTGGGATCTAATTAATAGAGCCAAATGTGAACTTGATAAATTTGTTTGCCTGTACAAAGTACAGCCTAGTGGCAAAAACAAGTTGTTTTGAGTTGTTATCATGGACTAGACCTTGCTTTATCAAAGTAAGGTCTTACTTTACTTTCAGAATTTTTTGGTCAGTACCATAATATGAGGAGAATATCAGCAATAAATGCCATTTTAAAAGCAGTAGAAGAAAATGATTATAAAGGACAGATTTAAAAGCAAAGACTAAAAGATAAGATTAAGAGAATCAAACACATATAAGTTGGTCAAACAGTGACTAAAGGGGAACATAAAGAACATTTACAAATATTTAAGTGTTTAAACATCAAAGTATAATGATAAATTATTTAGGTTGTCTAAAGGAGTATAAATACGAGTAACAAGATAAAATTAAGCAAAGGAGGATTAGGCTGAACATAAGGCAAAATATCTTCACAGTAAAGCAGATTATTAAATTGTAGATCAGATTCCAAAAGGAAGTGATGAAAAAGCCATCACTGGAAACATTTTAAATTGGATTAGATAAAATACTATGTGAAAAATTGAATAATAATTTAGGAGCAAGTGGGACAAATGATCCAATGGCTTTTGTTTTTATTTTCTTCATAATTTCTTTGAAAACGAGTACTCAGTGGAACAGTATTATGGTCGTATTAGTATTAAAAGTTATATGCTTGTTTAAAAAATGTCTATTTTTTGCTTTAGGAGAAGAAAAGTAATTGCTTATGCTAATTTTGAGATATTGTTTAAACATTGTGGCTGTTACTATTGCAGCATAGTAAATAATGTCAAATATGAATTCTTGGCTTATAAAAGGATGAACATTGTAAGTTAATGCTGCCAGATTACATGATAGCTGAGGTTTGATATGACATTTATCTTCAGGAGTGAGTAGACTGATAAATCACAAGTGGCATAGCCACAAGTGAGTTAGCAAGTGTTTACTCATGAGTGAAGATAAATGTCATACCAGACTATAGCCATTCTGAGTTTTGTACATTTACAAGTTAAGTGGCTTATTATTTTTTTTCTTCCACAATATTTTTTAAACTTAAGTGAGAGGAAAAAAATACTCAWTACAGGATATATTTTTCAAATTTATTTTTAATTTCAGTTGTTTAGAACAGTTTCTGTTTTCCATGCTTTTGTTTTTATTGCTGTATTTGGTATGTATATGTGGAATGTGGTTTATTAGTTCAAATGGTCAAGCTTTTGGATGAGGTACTTCTGTTGCATAGTATGTTTTGTATAAATCAAGTGAAGCTGTTTTTTCAGCCCTTGTCAAGTAAGGGGAAGCTTATCATTGTGGTCCTGTACATCTGCATTGGCAAAGGAGCAATTAGTTTGTTGAGATTTGAAAATTCTTGACGTCAAAACCTTAGCAGTGAGTTCTAATCTAATTATTTTAAGATTTTTCCTTTTCATAATTTGTAGGTACTACCTTTCATTTTTATTTAACATCTCACATTTAGGTGAGAGAAAAAGAACAGATATTATCAAACTATGTGCTTGGATCCATTTTATGTGCTTTGACTGAATTTTTTCTGAACCTGTATCTATTAGTCATTTGTGGTGTTAATTATTGGTCTATGTTCACATCTGGAATCTGTTGATACTTTCTGTATGGTAGAATATTCACACTGGTCTTAGTATAATATCACCTTTTTGCTTAAGATTGGACTCAGAGAACACTATTGCTTTATTCTCCTATACTTATTGAATCTAAGCTTTTCAAAGAAGAGTCTTAGGGAAAGTGGGTATTCCAGCTGTTACTGCTTTGTTATTCTGATTATCAGTAATGTGACTGTTAAATACCCTCTTTTCATCTTCACAAGTCTGCTTATATGGAAACACCTTTGCCTGGACATCTCTTCCATCTTACATATGTGAAAATAAAGTGAACCTTAATAAATGGACAGAGCAGTAGTCTGTTGAAGCATTAAAGAAGTGAGCAGAAGGAGCATGTCTGGATTAGCAGACTGGTGGTGTATTTACATTATCTTCATTAGCGGAGTGGAGAGAGAATGGATGAGGGAGAAGTGGGAAGATTAAAGGGGGAGAATACTTCCTTATTGCGAGAAATGCACATGCTATTTTGTAGAGAAATGTTATTTTATAGAAAAAAAAAGTTTACTTGAAACATAGTGCACTTAGGGAAGTAATACTATGACTTTCCTGCTTCAGTGCATTTCTTGAAGAGCAGCTTAGTAGATGATTCTTCAACTTTTGATAGACTGATGAGGAATAAGTTGGTCTGTGATAGTATTTGCTGACCTAGTACTGTCTTGATCATAGTTGTAGTAGTTTGTAATTTTGTTATTTTGCAGACTCATTATCAGTCTCCAGCCAATGGCTGTATCACATTAAATCTTGTAGGTTTTTTATGTCTTTGTTGTTATTATTTGGCTGTTGTGCTTGCTGTCTTCAGAGGTGGAAATACTGAAGATGACTTCCCTTCTATTTAGGAGAGAAGGAAGATAAACTGTTTCCATAGACTTTGAAGACTAGTTTATGTTCTGTCTTGTCACTTTTCTTATTTAGCACTTTTATRAAATTATTACTATTATGATTATGGACATAGTAGCAGAATCATGTAGGTTGGAAAGGACCTCTGGAAGTCTTTGGTCCAATTCCTGCTCAAAACAGGTTCAGTTACACTGCGTTTGACCACCCTCTGGTAATTTTTTTTTTCTTACGTTGAATTGAAATTTCTGATATTCTAATTTGTGTTCTATTGCATCACTTCCATCCACCGTGTACCTCTCAAAGAGTCTGGGTCCCTCTTCTCTGCATCTTCTAATTAGGTAGTTGTAGACAGCAATGAGATCTCCCCTTAATTTTTTCTTAAGACTTAAGTAATATCTATGTTAGCCTCAGTATACTAAAAACATCCACTGCTCTGACCTTTTTGTCGCTCTGGATTGGTGAATCGGTGCTTAGGAACCGGTGTTAGGATTAAGACTGTGCATTAGCTGGGCAACAGCCATTGTTCATGTTTTTAGGCTTGAGAGATGTAAAAATAACCATCTCTCACTGGGACTAGCTTATTAGCAGTACCTTGTTCATTATTTACATTTTCCAGACCAAGTTAGGATTTAACGGTAGTGTTTATGCTGTGAAAATAGGCAAGGGAATTAGAACAGTTTAAATTAGTTTAATTGATGAAGGGTGGTTTAGATTTTTAATCAATTTTGTCACAGCATCAGTTGCTTCTGATACATCAGTTTTTCCTATGTCCATTACTTATTTTCATCTGGAAAGAAGTTTGCACCTTCTGTTTCGAAGACAAATTGCTGCTCTTCATTCCTTGATCATTTCCAGATTTGAAGATGAGTCTATGTTGAAAGATCCTTGAAACTATTTAGAAACTGAAATATAACAGTGTAAAATGTGGCTCTGAGTTGAACTGCAGTTGTTACTTTTAGAAAGTACATGCTGGCTGCTGATCAGTTTCTGTGTAGAATTTAAAATGTTGATTCTGATCTTTTTATCCACTTTCAGCCCTTATGTGTATGTTGAGGTTTTAGTTTGGTATTTGTTAAGGAACATTTTTCAAATATATTTGATAATAAAAAAAAAAAATTGTCATTATTTATATCTTTTAAAATGATTAAATGCTGCCCTATTTACTGACCCACTTTTTTAGGGCATTCACAGGAAAATGCTGATCAGGTAAAACAATTTGATTCTGAACTCAAAAAGTTGTTAGCTTAGTTGTTAGCCTTGCAGAGGAATAACCTAGTCACAGAAGATTAGTGTAATACCAGATAATAATTCCATGCACAGGTCACACACCTCCCTTTCAGGCCTGAATTTCATCTAGTTAAGATATGGCTGCTTTTCATCACTATTCTTTGAAAGCTGATCCAACTGACAATTTTCCTCTTCCTCTTAACCTCAACGTAACCTTTTTTGACTGCGGACTAGTGTGTTTCCTTACTTATTAAAACACTTGATTTTACATGTAAATTGTTTTCTGTGCATCAAAATTCAGTCAAATTCCTTTCTCCCTCTTTTTTACCCACTATCTAAATTTGTTTCCTGTTTTCAAGCATGATAGCTATTTTATTCTTATCTTGTATATCTCTGTTTACTTCAAGTAAATACTTTGCATCAAGACTTTCTGCCTTGATTTATATCTATTTGCTCGATTTCTCTGCTTAGTACAAGCATTACGTTTTTCTTTGGTGTCCATAGTTGAAGCTGAATCCCAAACTTCTTTTTTTCCCCCTTTTTCTGCAAAGTAGCTATGGCCAATGGTTCTGGTAACAGTTCTGGATGGTAACCCTCCACAGGTTTATTGCGACCTCATGACTTTTAATATTTCAGCATGCACAGGATACAGTTTCTGAACTTCAAAATGGGCCTACTTGTTCTTTGTCCAGCCTACTTTAGCAGTCTTATTCCCTCAGTAATCTTCTTCTTCTTTTTTTTTTTTTAATAGTTTCACCTCTCAAGGGAGTCCTTGGTTTCTGCTGATGGAGCAATTTCTGATTTGTTCCCTAATTTCTTCATTCTCTACTTTTATGTCTCATTTGAAAATACTGTTTCTCCTTTCCTTTTCTCCATAGCATACTTTGAAGTCAGAGATTTGGCCTTACATTATTCAGCTAAATAGTATATTTTTGTGTACCGTTTGTAAGAGTGATAAGTGTAAGGCCAAATAAAGGTACACTATTTCCTGTTTGCTTGATATAGCGTATTCAATTAGATTGCAGTGTGTCACATTGTCTTTCATGAGATAATAATGTATTTTATGGGTATGAGAAAGGAGTCTGTTATTCAAAGACAGTAGACTCATTACACGATGGGAGTAATATAGTTGTCTGTGAAGAGTACATGACTCGAGTTCTTCTGGACTATGAGTTGTGGTTGTAATCTTATTTTGTAATACTATTTTAATCTATTTGCTAATATTTTGTTTTTAAAGTTTATTCATGCATTTTTTTTTCCAGCTCTGCAATGTCCACATCTTTTTGAATCTTATGTTCATTACGTCTGTCCCTACCTTGTTCCTTATTTCATAAACATATGTTTTGCTGTCATTTAGACCTGATTCTTACAGGTTTTCTCTTTTTGATTTAATTTATTTATGGGTCAAATTGTAGTTTCTTACCCAATTTCAGTTCTGCATAAAGACTTCAGAATTTGGTTAAGTATGAAGTGAAACCATGAAAATACCCAATTAACATTTAAAAGATAAACAGTACATGATCACCACAAAACATTCTCTGTATTCCATTTTGTGTATATCTGACTTCGGAACCCATAATATTTTGGAATTTACTTTTAGTACATTTTTTCTTTAAAACGCATAGACATAGTATATAATGAAAGGCAGTTGTGGGTGGATACCAYTAAAATTAGTGCAGCATTTTCTTCTACAAAAATGCTGTACTTCCTAGTAAAATTTCTGAAGACAGAAGTCTAAACTAATATTAACCTCACTTCTTTGAAATTTGAAATATTGAAAATATATTTTTGATGAAGGCTGTGACATGACATTTGTGTCAAATATTTGATTTTTTTAAAAAAAGTATAGCAACAAAATATGTATATATATATACACACACACACAACCACATGAATTTACATAAATATGACTTTTGTCACTAGCTGGTTGTGGTTTAGAGATCCATATGCTTATATCAGTAATTACAGGTATTCGTATATTTACGTTGTGTGTGTTTGTGTATAAAGAATATAATATGACTATACTTTTTTTTAATAATAGCAGATTATCCAGTCAACATCTGCTCAAACTGTGAAACGAAACCCTGCTTGCCAGACTACCCAGATTAGGATGCCAGTGGTAATAACTCAGACCATTAGACCACCAGGTATGGGTTTAAATATTTTAGTGAGATTGTTACCTTTGTATGAATTTTATTGTAATTGCAAACTAGTAGCATGGGAAAAAACTTGCAACGTTGACATTGGCAGGCTTGACATTTATTTTTACTTCTTACTGGCTGACAATGCCTTTGTTCACTGTGCAGTTTTGCCATATTTCTGACCAACACATTTAAATTTTGAAACTACTTGTGAAAGCTTAGTGAAAAACTCAGCAGTTTTTCATGGAAAGTTCTGAAAGAAGTCAGGAACTTGACTCTTAGTGTTCTAAACTTGTAACTCTGGACCAAGAAAGAAGTACTACTACTTTTTTTTTTTTTTTTTTTTTTTTTTTGGTGAAGCCGAATATCTCAGTTTAATCATCCTGATTTAGCTCTTACCCCTGAAACTGGACATGATAGTCACTGTCTCTCCTTTGACAGAGGTCACGGTAGGACTCCTAAAGAAACTTTTTAGTCCACATGACCTTTTTTATTTATGTTTATTTGCTATGTTTATTTACTCTTTGGCAATGTCAGAGACTGAGTGCAGCAACGTGACATTCCATAACTAGCCAGAGAATCAGAAATACAGTATTATACACGATTCACCCATCTGTCCATGCATGGATGGATTAACATCTGACTGCTACATCCTACTCTTTAAGAGAGTTCTTGAAGCCTTATTACTTTCTAGTAAACACTTACTTGTTTCTTTTCACCACTAAACTTATTACCCTTAGTTTTTTGGTTTTTCTGTTTTTTTTTTTTGATGATGTACGAGAGTATTTCTCTGGATGTGGGCATTTAGATAAATGAGGGTTTGTAATGGAATACAGAGCTTATCATCTTCAGATACTGAATCTGAAATCAAATTAATTTAAATGCATATATAAGCTATTGCTGCTTGTATGACTTTATTGCTTGGTCTTTTATGTTCTCCTTGGGTAGAGGGATCAAAAGTCTAATGATCAGACTTCACAGCGGTTGATGTTCTAGTTGGTCCATTCTCTTCAGAGACTTCAAAGGCTGAACAGACATGGAGACCAAGCTGTCACTGTAATCCTATTCACTGTTTTTTTTTCCAGGTTAGGAAGAAATGCATTTATAAAATAAGTGTACATTTGATAGTACTGACACTCATGTCCTGAGTTTATTAACAGGAAAAATATTTCATGTCTTACAGTGCGAACATTCACTTTTGAACCGTAATGTGTCTGAGTATGAAGGCTGATTTTATTTCTGTGCTTGTGGAATAGTGTGTCTCTAAACCATGGGTGTCAGCAGTGTGCCAATGATTTGCATGGCATTGACACCTGTCATTTAAATAGTCGTTTAAGAACACAAATTTATTTGTGAAGGTCATTGATCAGCCAATGAGATAGTAACAAGTTAACTGACTGTTTAAGGAACACAACTTAGCTTTTATATAGAGCTGTACGTAGATAACATTCGTAAAAGCCCATTCATGCAAAGCCCTGCTTTCAGGTGAGCTTATTCCTATTTACAAGCTTATTTAGCCCACCACAATATTGTTTTAAGTGCTCACAGCCAACGATCAGAATGGAAATCTAGAAAATGCCCCACTGTAAAACTATTTATTCTGCAGCCCATATGTGGAAAAGTCTACCTGTGTGCAGCTCTAAGAAATACCACTATGGCATATTGTTAGATACCAGCACATTTTTGCCTTGATGTATTGTTAAAATTCTCTACAGTAAACTGGTGTTATATACCAGCCTATCCATGTAGAAGAAAGTAGAATACTGGAATAGCACATAGTCTGTGTAGAAAATGATGGTAGTATAATAGTGTGGAGCATGACTTCTTAAGGATAGTTATGCCAGAACTGAGCTGGCTTTCACAAGAGTGGTGTGTTTCACTTCTCAAACAGGAGTAGTTCTCCTAGTGTAATACATTAACATTAATGCATCTTATTGAACAAATTGTAATGCTTTATAGAACACTAGTATTGATGATGTAGGCAGACTCTAAGAACTTTTATGCTGATATAACTGTATCCACACCAGAGGAAGTAGCATTATGATTATTTAGGAAAAATTCACACTTCTTTATTGAAGTAGTTGTCAGAATTATTATACTTCTTATCACATCTTCTTCATCACATCTTATGGATGGGGGGAATTGAACCAGAGGGTGAAGTTATTAACCAGAGCATTCATTGCAGCTATTTAACCTATATAGAACTAGAACTAGGAACTTACAAGTTTCTGAATTTTGGCTTATTTCTCTAGGTCATGCTGATTGCATTTGAAGCAAGGACCCAATGGTGAAAGACTCTGTATGTCATTACCAATCCCGTGAAATATCTAAGCCCACAGATTTTTCATTTTCAAAATATGCGCAGCTTCATAGTGTAAATCTAGGTTTTAGCCATATTTGTATCTAACTGCTTAATTGGGCCCAATTGTTATTTAAACCAAAAAACTAGTATATCATCCCCAAACCTATATTGATATCATTTGCAACATCCATTTAAGTAGAATTATATATAGAGAGAGTGAAATAAAGTGTGACTAAATTTTTTCCATGTCCAGTGTAGACATACTGTTTTCCTGACGCTAAAAAATGGACTGCTATGTTGCTATATCTTTTTGATATTTTTTGGATCAAAAGTTAGCATCTGTAGGAAACAAACCATTGGTGTTAATTCTAAAGGAATATACTATTAATTCTGGAGGAATGCTACCATCTACTATCTACCTCTACTTTAGCCATTGCAATAATTTTCATGGCTAATACGTTTTCAGTTTCCTAAATGTAAGTTGTTGCATGCTGAAATTTGTTAATTTTTATTACTGTATTAATCATCTACTCTTCCAACTCACTTTGTAGAAAAGGTTTTGATTATGTCATCTAGAGTAGATAAATGATTTTACTGGATTATTGCTATTTGGGACATCTCATGGGCCTTGAATATTCTGATGACAAAATGCTTGTTCCCCATGCTTAGAGCCTTTTTTGATTTACTAATGTTGGGAGTCTACACAACAGTTTCTTTATACAGACTGAAGAATTGAACAAAGCCCATCAAATTGTTTTTGTTTTGAGAATATGGGATGAGGTTGATAAAGACTTCAAAATAAAGTAATAYTGGATTCATTCAAGGCTGCTTTTGTTTTTTTTTTTTTTAAGCAAAGAAGTGTTATTAAAAAGATTTCTTAGTTCAGATAACTATATTATGTTTTTAGAGCTCATGAAAGAAAAATAATTTAATTCCATTAAGGTTTATAACATGACTGTTTATATAGAAATGAGCCATCAATGTGCAAGAATAACTCCATGTACTTTTTAAAGTGTCTCAAGCACTACATGTATGTAATTCTCAATAATATTAACTGAGAGAAATACAAGAAAAAGATGAAATCTTTTAAATGAATTATTACTTATATTTAAACTTTCACATACCAAAAGATAGGTGGAGATTAAAGGAAACAGACAGAACATAACCCAAGAAAAAACAGTCTTAAAATATATAAGAAGTAAAGGATGACTTAATCCAAAAGATTGATTTGTCAGTGCTCGAGTCCAACTGATACTATTTTCTGGTAATGATAACAACCCAGCTCTGTTGATTTACTAACCAGCAGCATAAAATTGTTGTTATTTTTATTAGATTTTTTCAATATCTGATAGAAATTAAATATCTATTTTTTGATTTACTTTCAGATGAAGCTGAAGGTTTAATGCATTTTGGCTCACTTAGAATCCCAATTTTTACTTATGTGCATAACTTGCAAAGTTTATATACAGGTATAAAGTACTTTTAGAAGAAGAATGTAAAAGACAGCCTTTGAGAGGGGGTTATTTTGAATTTTACAATAATATATTTTCCTTCACATATAGAACACTCAAGAATATTAAAAATAATATTTTAAATTCTGAAAATACATGCTTTTCACTGCAGTAGTGAACAGTGAATGAATATGTAAGAAAATGTAAAAGATGGTTAATATCACAGTACTTTGAGTGACTTAAAACATCTGTATTAAGAACACTTTAAATTCTGTTTCTTTATGCTGTCCAGATTATATAGAAGAGTGGTTTACTGGCAATTGCAAACACATTTGTAGACATTATGTGTACTATAACCAGCTATGACTAATGGTTTTCAGTTTTAGAATCTTCTGTATTTTGTAAATATTGAACAAACTATAATGTTAATACAAATTTTATATTTTAAGTTTTTCTTCTTCAGCAATATTATCTTTAAAAGTAATAGCTTCCTTTTGTTTGCAATTTACAGACAGTTAAATTTAGTTCCTGGACAGAAGGTTCTTTGATGTAAATTGTCTAAGACAGCTCATAATAACATTGCTTGGTGTTTTTCAGGCACAGTAGGGAAGGCACCAACAATACAAGCCAGCAAAAGTCCTGGGGGCTTCGGTGTTCAGGTCTCTGCAAATCAGAAAAACAAGCTGAATGACCCTGGAGGTGGCTCTTTCAGGTAAAAAAAAAAAAAAAAAAAAATGCAGAGGGCTGAGGGAGAGAAGGAGGAGGTCTTAAATATAAAATAGAATTTAGAATAGGTTTAACACCAGAGGGCAGTATTTTACAATAATTCCTGACTTTTCTCACTTTGATTGGATAACAATTTTCTTATTTAGTTCTATTAAAAGAAAGGAAAGGGAGACATGGTTCTTGAAGATTTTTCTCTACATGCAGTTCTGAATGTTTAGTAAACCTTCACTTCTGCAGAATCTAATAAAGCTTCTGGTAAATGAAATTATGTATATTTAATAAATACATAGATGTTTTTATGTATCAGATATTAACATTCTTATGGGACCTGTCTTGCTGAGAAGATGCTAACTGTGATGACAAAGCAGACTGTTGAAAGATAGATAGGCTTCTGCAGCTATCCCCTCATCAACCTAGAGTATAGTATGTTGTTTTGGTGGTCAGTGGTTTTTGGTTTATTTTGTTTTATTTTTAAACAAGAGAGAATCTCCATTGCTTGCTTTATCTGTTCTTTGTGGGATTAGTTAGGCAGCAGAGGTTGAGGCAGACTTTTGGTTTCTGTAGTGGCCAGGTGCTGTTAAGGCTCAAACCAGCAGCATTGATATATTGAGCTGCTGTATCACTTCTTCTGTAGTCAAAACCTCTATTGACATTTCTTTTTATGTATATTTTGAGTATTTTTACTATTCCTGGTGAAAAGCTAATGTTATATTTACTACACTTTCTTTTTCTACCTTCTTTTAAGGTAGGAAATGTAAGCACCTGATGTACGTACATTTTATTTGTGTTTAAGCATTTTCTTTTTCTTCCTGTTACTTTGTTAAATTATAATACATTCCTAGATTTTCATATTCTTCTTCTGGAATTCTTGTTGCTCCAACATTGTCAAACCAGTAATTAATGGACAAGCTTAAAGTTTTGCAGGTGAAGTAAAAGAGAATTTTTAGCTCTTTGTGAAATATATCTGCATTGAGGCATGTCAGTATTGCAGCTAATAGTGGTAGTACTTAGTATTAATCTAGAAGCAAAATCATTCAATTTTTTATCTTCCAATGCTTTTGCCTCCCACTGAGTATTTAAATGATTTAAACTGTCTGTTGGGTTCAATTGTGCTGTCTTAATAAGTATTTTTTATGTTTGTAAGCAACATGAGCATTTATTCTTCCTTAGTATAGCTTTCAATTTTACATACACCAAAAGGGACAAATTTTTTTTTTAACTGGATGTTGTAAACTGTGCCAGGATTGATTCTTGCATTCACTTAGTTTATACATGGAATATATTAGGTTAGTTGGAATTGTTAATTTTCCCTTGGGGAGAAGCAAATGCTCAAGGCACTGATTGATAAATCAATAAATCTTTAGTGAGTTTGGTAAATAAGCTGTCAAGGGTGTATGTCATTTTTCCTCTAGAGAACAAATTTTCATCAGAATGAATGTGTTTGTTTCCTTGCATTGTTTTCTCCTTCCAAATAGTAAGACAGAATGCTGCATTTAAATAAGTCCATAAAACTGCAAGGATTTATTAAACAGAAGAATGATCAAGCTTTTCTTGATATCTTAACAAAGAATTCAGTTGTTTGCATATTTGCATTTCAACCACTAACCTCTCCTGAGGACAAATAGATGTCTGACTATTAAGCCTGAAGGCACAGAGCTGGAAATCTGTATTAATCCTCTGAATGCCGACTAGTTTTCCTCAACATTCTCAGCGTGTGTGAAGAATGTGTTTTTAGCCTGAAGGCAAACTGGCATCTAAAGCAGAGCAAGAATTTTGAAAAATAGTTGTGTTATGTATAAATTTATTTTGCCCTTAGTGTTTTATTATTGCATATTTGTTTCATTATTTTTATACTCTACTTTCTTTAAAATAACTTTAGCTTTTCACTCTTGTGGGCAGAGTGTAGGTCACTAGAAATAGAAATGTGAACTTCACTTTTTTTAGTTTCTTTCTCTAATAAAAAAACATTTTTAAATCTATGGTATCCTTCTGGGCTATGGGAAACACAGGAAAGAATTACATGAGAGAATTGTAATAGTGAGGAGTTTAGCAAACAGTAGCCTAGCCTTTAATGTTAGCATTAATTACTAAACTACAAGACTGCCTACTGGGGTTCACAGGATATTACAGTAGCAGTTTTATGAGATAGAGTTTTGAACCTTGACAATTCTGCAACACAGAAATGATGTATTCCTGGAATTTTACTTTGTGATTAAAATTTCTTGTGGCTAATTTTTTCAGGGGAAACTACAGAAGGGTTTAGTTGACCTTTCAACTATGTTGATACTTAAGGATGGAAAGACAATTTCCATTCTTTGTAGTATTTTTGTTTTACAGTAGAGATCCAGACTTCTGTTTGCACCATGTTACTAGTAGTATTGTCCACCTGGTGCTTTCTGTAGCAAAGAGAAATGTAACAGAAGACCCTTGAAATCTGTTAGGGGCCTGACTGTAACCACTGTATGTATCGCCCTCTAATTCAGTAACCTTGAAGCTCCCACTAGTGTAATCTGTCATTGGCAACAATGAGAACATCAAACTCGAAGTATTTATTATCCATAATTCAGATTGTGGCCAATCTGAGGAAKTTCCCTTTTGACACAGAATTGTGGAATAATTTCCGTTGGAAGGGGTCTTGGGAGGTCATCCGTCCAATTACTGACTTAGAGCAGGCCTCATTGGACTTGTCTGGTTTTGAGTATCTCCAAGGATAGAGATACATTTAGGCTCTTGTATTATCCCACTGCTTTCTAATTGCATTGTCTAAGACCGAGTGACATTGCCTGAAGATGTGTAAAATGGGATGAGAAGTGGACAGAACCATCCTCTTATTGTCTGTGATGATATGTTTGACAATGTGTAGCAGCTAGCCAGATGCTCCTGTGTTTTCATTGGGACTCTCTTAATGTGAAGCAGTATTTCAAAGGTGTATATATATAACACCTTGGAGCCTGCCAATATCAAGTTGTATACAGCCAGTGTGATGGGGTTTTTCACAGAATCTGTGTCTATGAAGTGAGTGACTGAGATTATTTGAAGCTTATTTTAATATTCATATTTTATACTACTGACATGCAACATTTTAAAGTAGAATTTACCTGGGAACAAACAGCAATTAACTGTTCTTCTATTTTCAGACTTCTGTGCTAGACTAGTCAAAAGACATGCATTCTAAATTTACTCTCTTTTATTMATTTTTTTTACATAAAGGGTTAATAGCCTAATCCTGGCAGAAAGCCTCAAATTGGATGCTGTTACATGTTAATAACAATGTAGATGTTATGTGGATAACATTAAAGTTTTAATCTCAAAATTGTATATAATTTTGAACTCTAAGCTTTAACTTTATGTGTTTTTCGAAATAGATATTTTAAGCTATAAGATAAGCATGAACTTCCATGTTTTTCAAAATAAACAAAAATGTTGGAAGACAAATATGGTAGCTTTGGTCATCTCTTTTTTGCTTATCTTTATTAATGGTAAGGTCCATTTGTGAATGAATCATGTAACAAAGCAGTATGAGGGAGAAATCTTAAAACTAAACCTTTGAAAATAAGAAGCATTCTAATAAATTTACATAAACAGAATTGATGCAGTATTGGCTGTTACAGTAATTTCAAGTGACAATTTATATGCAAAATACTGTACTTGATCTCTGGTCTTGTGATCCACAGCATTCATAAGCTTACGTAGTGCCTTGCATGTGTGTAGTGCCTTTGCTAAAATAACTTAGTTAAGAGAATCAACAATACAATGCTGTCTCCATTGTATAGCCTACAGGTAGAGCATGTTTTATGCCAGTCTGTCATCTGGTCCCACACAGAAAATAGCAATATTCTTCTGTCAGTATGTATTCTTGTAGCTTAGCTGGGAGCAATTCAGTATTGTGAATTTGAAAATATGGGTTCAAATCTTACAAATAGCTGGGGAGGGGAATGGTATGCAAACATGGATTTAAGGATTTTTGTTCAGAGGTGCATAAAGGAAACATGCCCAATTTTTAGAATGACTTGTCTTGGTTTAAACAAAAGTTTTTAAGCATGTTACAGACAACTGTAAATACCTAATTTTTTCCTTTCTGAATGTTATTTTGAAGCAAGTGGTTTTTGTAGTTGTGCAAATGTTTTTAATCTAAAAGAGAGGAGGAGGAGGTGTAAGGTTGAATACAGGGGGAAGAATGAACCATTAGACTCTTTTAAGATGTGGCTTGCATTTGGAAACAGTTTGAACACATATGCCTTCTTATAAATAATATGCCTCTTAGGAGGTTGGATTTATGCCATAAGATTCAGTATTTAATACAGTAAAAATAGAAATAATTACTAAGACAGCGTAATTAGAGTGAAAACAGTAATATGCACAAAGAAACATAAGATGGTTAAACACAGTGTGCTTGGATGAAAAGAAGATAGACGGTAATCATCGATCTAACCTACCACTGGATGGCATCTTTGTTCCACAGAATGACTTATAAAAATTCACTGATCTGGAGTTAAAAGTTGACTTTTATAGGGAATTGTTTGGCAACGATGCCAGACCCTTTTTATAAAAATTTGTGTTTGTGTTTGAGTATCCAAAGCCACACTCTTTTCCTTGTTGCAGTTCTTTGAAGCTAAAAAGAATAATGTTAATAGAGATACTGCCATCAGACTGGAAAATTTGTAATCCCAGCTATGATTTAAAATATTTCATATCCATCTTCCCTTTAACTTAGAGGAAAAAAAATAGATGTATCCACAGACAATAAATTGCTAATGTAGGATGGAAAGAAATCATTCTATTCAGGACCTAGTGATGGTCTTATTTGTAAATGCTATTGCATTGATTTTGATAATTTCATTGAAATTTTATTCTGTGCCCGGAGAAAAAAATACATGCTTTACTGCAGGTGACATTTGTTTATATGGAACATGTGGTCATAGATCTGTACCCCTCTATGCCCTCCCCAAAAAGCTAAATCTTGAGTAGAAGAAAGGTGAAAGTTTGGTTGTTCTTTCTTTAGCTATTAAMTAAAAGTACAGCTAAGAAGTACAAAATATTGTTAGAATTTGCATTGATTGCATTGTACTTTTTACTGATAATTCATTTATTAGCAGAATTTGTTAAAAATGAAATATTTTAAGTAGTAGATTAGCTCATGGTGACTTCAGAAGGAGGAATAAAATGGTTTTTAAGTTCATGTGGCAAGAGGCCACGGTTACTGTAATGAGCAGGGAATGATGACTTTTTGTAGCTCTGTGTACAGAGCTACTTTTAAAGGAGTTTATTAGCTGGAGAAGTGTAAGCATGATAACTAGTAAGAAGAAAAAAATCTCATCATTGGTACAGTGATGAACAGTACTATATTTTTAGACTATGAGATACGACTGTAAAAATCATTTAAGCATGAATATGAAATTTTTTGATGAAACAGGTCTGTACAAGTATATTTAYGGCTTCTCTTTAAACATTGATACACAAAATAGACTACAAAACTTCTGAATTTTGAGTTTTCTTGTAAGAATAGTTTCAGAAAAATCATGCAGAAAGACACAGGTTTATTTCAAAACACATCCTCTGTTTATATGAAAAATTATTTTTGTCTATTACTAAAAGCTGTGTCAGTTCCTGCTGCTCTAATACCGCCTGCCAAAAAAAAAAAAAAAAAAAGTAAAACTTGAGTTTCTAAGCAGGATGAAAATAACAAAAATACATGGTTGTGTCGAGAAAGAGAGAGATCTTTTATTATTTTGTGGTGTTGCAGAAGTTTCAGTCAATTGCTGAGTTACAATAACTCTAGAATAGCTTAATTTGGGAGCAATATTTGATCCTTTTTACAGTTGACTGTTGTTAGTGATTACTTAGTGTTGTGTAGTGAATAGAGACACATTTCGGTCAGTCTTAACTCCTCTGACTTTCAAGGAAACATTGATAATCCTTATTTGTTTATATGCATTTATTTAGCAAACCTTGCAGTTGTATTCACTGTATGATTTGAAATTCTAAGTGGGGTTTTCAGCACTGCTGTTTGAGCTGAAACATTTGTCCTAGGTTTTTAAATCACTAAGAGAGGTTTTCTGGCTTATGTAGATTCCAGGAAAAAGGCCTGTCAGATGGCAGATTTGGGAAGAAGTGAAGAATGCTATCTTGTTTTTTTGCATGGATGATTGGTTGATGGAGATCAATGTGCAGATCCAGGCAATGCAATCTGAAAATAGGGAAGGGATAATATATTATTTATGGCTGGTCGAATCATGCATAACTGTCTTATAACTGCTTGCTAAAGCAGGTGAGATCATGGTGACTGTATGTAGAGAAGAGCACTCAAGCATCTTACTCTGTTAAGATCCTTTGAGGAATGCTGCTCAGGTGCCTTCAACAGGAAGGTGTCCACAGGCCCTTATGTTACCAGGCTGGTTAGATTACCTAGGATGATGCTAGTTCAATTTCAAGCATTAAGTTTTTTAACTTAAAAAAAAAAAAAATCCTTTTYCCCCCAGTTTTATTTGCTATTTTTCAATTGTAGTTAGAATCTTTTGACTCTGTAACTAACTGTTTAAATCAACACTCATTGTTTTGTGGCCAAATGCATTTATCAGCTGTCATTTTGGGGCCRTTTTCACAACTGGTTGGATAAAGTTGAAAGGTAGCTTGATCATCTAAGCACTGAATACGCCATAGCCCAGTTTCTTCATAAAAGCCTGTGTGACCCTCCAAAGAGTAGTCTGAGTGCTGTGTGAAGTGTAAAAATGAAGATGCTTTAAACCCAGAATGGACACCATCAGAGTAGAAGATCAGTTGTGTGACACCATCTTCAGGAACTTCATTCTTAGAGAAAAAATACAGTGATTGCACTGTTGCTATATTCTGCAGTCAGGTCACTAGCACTCATAAAAAATAATAAAAGCTCATCTGTGTAGGAGACTGGACCTTTTCTGACAATCGGTGAAAAATTTGCCGTCTTCTGCCTCAAATGTTCAGCACATTTCTCCAGAATTGTACAGACAAAAAGTCTGTCTTCGCTTTTATCCCTCTTGTGAAACAAATCAAAGCCAGAGAGCCAGAAAACAAACCACAGAGGTCTCCCAACAAACAAGGATACTCTGCTGCACGTGTCAAGGAGCGTATGAGAAGACAGGGAGTACCTAGATTTACTGATATCTAGATTTCTCTCTCTTGTGCTCTTTTGCCTCCACACTGTACTTGTAGCTTTTGTTTTTTACTGTAGGCCTTAAACTTTCTATAAGGTGATAGAAAGTATGCTAGGGTGCATAGGAGGGCATATATGTAATAACTTTTTGGTAGGTCTTTTAAATAAGCTTTTATTACATTGTTTTATGCAATAGCGAGAGTCTGGATTTGGATCTATGTGGATCTTTCCCATACATATATTCCTGGAGGTTACGTAACGTATTCCTAGAATATGTAGAAATGCAATGTTCATGTCAGTAAACAGAATATGTGAAAAACAAAGTTATTTCCAGTTATGAGTCATACTTCACAGAGGTAGGAGATGAGAGATGCTTAGGAGATACAGATATGATCTGTCTTCTGAAACTGGAAGTTGTCAGTCCTTGAGCAATTTGGAAGAGTATTGCAGGGCAAAGAGTAACTTGGGAAGTGCTTCTCAAATGCAGCTCATTTTCCTGAAACTTGGGCATGCTCAACTGATTTTTTTTTGGGGGGGTGTGGGGGGGGAGGGGGGCAAAGAAGATACCAGTGTATGTTCAAACCATACTTACAAACAAAGTTACCTATGAATGCAAGCCAAAAAATCTTCCTGACTATTGCTTTTATGCCCCCTTTGAAAGGAACTTGTGAAATAATGCAGGAGTCTAAATTCATGTTTTTGCTTTTAATGCCTGTGGGCTTTTTATTTACCTTACCATTTCACTTACAGTTTTCAGTGTACAGAGAATAGTTGGATGCTATTTGGTCTGTATTTGTTGGTGATTATTGCCCTTAGTTTTCTGACCATCCTGGTGTCATTCCTATCACTGACTTTCAGATGAGAAGACTCTTCTGTCATTCCTTCTGTTAGAGACAAATTGCCCTGCTTCTGAGGATTTCCTAATGTGATCAGAGAAATACTTAGTTGTTTCTGAATTTGGAATATTTTCTATGACAGTGGGGACCTTGATTGTTGTGCCCCAAGTTGACCCAGCCACCAGGCTTATTACATGATGATTACCTTTGGAGAAGCAGTTAATATATAGAATGAATATATCACATGCAGAATTATTTTTTATTTGTATTTCTATTATAGAGATGATGATGACATCAATGATGTTGCC
The DNA here is from genome assembly GCF_003343005.1 of Rhea americana. Lineage (NCBI taxonomy): Eukaryota > Metazoa > Chordata > Aves > Rheiformes > Rheidae > Rhea > Rhea americana. The sequence goes on from NW_028186150.1 coordinate 296,110, forward strand.
TCTATGGCTGGTGTTAATCTAAATGAAGAAAGTGCCCGAATTATGGCTACCAACTCTGACTTGGTTGGAACACAGATACAGTCCTGTAAAGATGAACCCTTTCTTGCTGCTATACCTCTACATAAACGCATACTTGAAATGGGTGAGAAACATAGCCTTTCCTTTTGATAATGTTTCCTTTGGAGTTATGTAGTTCTGAGTAACAGAATATGCTTAGCACTTACGATTGTTACAAGTAAGATTCTTTAAGAATTTTAGTACATAATCTTATGTTAATAAACTTTCAAGGCTTTTGTGATAAAAGTAACTTAGCTATCTCAAATTGGAACAAAATAATATTTTGATACTCTTTTATGCTTAATATTTTTTCCATACTTTTCATATCTAAGGATCTCAAAGCTCTTTGCAAACATTAATTATTTCTTACAATCTTCCTTCATGTTTCACACATGAAGATTGAAACGGAGAAGTAAAATAAGTAGTTCAGGTCACAGAGGACACCTGTGAATAAGGTTTAACAGAATCCTGAAGTTATCTGTCAACATTTTTCACCATACAAACTAGTAATTCAGTTTTAATATCTACATCTATTTAAGTTCATAGTGATTTTTATGTAGCATTTTTTCAAATAGATTTGTTTATTTATAACACCATTTGAAAATAGAAGTTAAATTCTGGAAGAAAAAAATAACTAGTCAACATTAGTGATGTTTTAGAAATAGTAAGTGTGCACAGAATGTATTTTATATGACATAATGCATTAATATATATTCTCATTCCAAAATGTATCTATTTCATAATAACTTTGGTAATGTTTTCAAAGATATCAAAGTCTTAAGATACAAAGCTCTAAGAGTTTAGGAACATACATCACATTTTTCTAGAACTATACTTATGTCAGTATTTATATTTGTGTAATTTTTAGGCAATTAATTGTCCTTATAATTTTAAATATATGACCAAAATCTTGTTAAAAATCAGCACAGTTAGATTAAGTCATGTAGATACTCCTGAAATGTTATTTGTGTTTATGTACATTGAACTAATGGAAGCCCTTTTATATTGCAATTGCAGGCGAAGTTATTCATTGACTATCTAGCTTTACTTTTTATTTTAATTGGTCCCCCTTTAATTTGAGGCTATTCTGAAAAATGAATTGTTTTGAATTATCACGTTGCAATGTGCTGGCGTTATGTGACATTAGTCTGAGAAAACATTCATGCAATACTTTGAGATGGCTACTACCATCTGAGATAGGAAGCCAGAAAACTTTTAATGAAAGGCTTTTGCAAAACTGTTGTGGGAGATGCTCACATAGTTGGTTTTTTTTTTTATGCAGGTGTAAGAAAACAAAAAGGAAATAGGTGTAAAACTATTAAAAAGGATGGGAAATCAGTAATGAATTTGCTATATAAGCCTTAATGAACTGTCTGTGTGTGACAATTGCTGCACAATATGGAGCTGTAATTACAAGTATAGGACTTACAGGAATCTGTACATACTTTAAGAGCCACAGAACCCACCGCACTATTCATCATTGCCTTTTGGGGTTTGCTCCTCTGAGGAAAAAATCCCTATGGCTGTTTTTGAAGCTTTATTGGCTTTGATAATTGAAATGAAACTTTCAAAGCTTTTAAAAGCAGCTGCAGGGATTTACTTCTCAAAAGCAGTGAATCCAAAAGAGCGGCCACTCCTAGTGATCTCCTGCAGCCACTTTTAGAGCTTTATTTTGGCTTTATATGAAGCCTTTTTATAGTTTTGAAAGTGGCTGTGGGGTTCACTAGTGGCTACTATCTGGGATCTATGGCTCTTGAGGAGAGAATTCCTGCAGCTGATTTTGAAGCTTTAGAAGCTCGGTTTTCACTGTGTGTGGCCAGATTGGTTGATTGCATAGGACCACACACAAGTTCAGTATTTTGTGCTACTGGGCACTTAAAATAATGACATTGTAAGATCACGGCATAACTCAGTCTTACGGCATGTTGCTGTGCCTAGACACCAGGACTAAGCAAAGGAGGCTATGACCACCTTGAGCACACTAGGGAAAAGAAAATATATTATGCGAGTCTTCATTCTTCTGTTTTTATGTTACGCCTGTTGACAAGTGAGACAAAAAACATTGTTTCTTCTCACATTAATATACCTGACTGTGACTTAAGCAGGCCTTATTGTCTACCTTTAAAACTATTCCTATTTAATCACTTCAGTTTTAGGGCACATTTTTAATGTTTTAGTAAGAAAGATTTGCAGTATGTACAGTATTAGGAAATTACTATTCTTTCCTTTCTCAGGAGTGAGATCTTTCAAGTTTTCTGTTATATTAATCTCCTCCTTTCTTTTCTGAGTAAGAGCTCTGCTGAGCAACTTGGTGGTGTTCCCCAAAGGCTCTTTCAGAGATTGTGCTTCCATTCACCAGGGTCAGAATATAAACTGCTAACGTGAGAGCAGATGCTATTCAGTCTTTGGCAGTAACCACCAGCCAAATGCCTCAAAGTTATAGTGAAAAAGGTTTCTTAATGTGTTGTACATTCTTATCTCTACAATAACTTGGCAGTATTATCATCCAAAGTTTATTTTAAATCCAATGAGTAATATTATTATTGATCCTTTTAAATTGAAGAAGCAACTGAAAGGTAATTTGTGCAAAGATATTGACTCACTTCCCACATACTTTTTTATCCAATTTGGTATCTAGTTATCGTTGGTAATCATTGTGATTTGTTCATGTAGGAAGAGAGAGTTGCAACTGTTTCTGGTTCTTTGATGCAAAAGTCAAGAGTGGATATTTTTTAGCAGACAGTGTATTTCTGTTGCTATTCCATTCAGGATCATAAAACTTTAAACTCCATCTTTCTACATAACAACACAGCACAATGACAGAAATACAAAGAGTTGTAAGACTGTTTTTTATTTCTGAGAACTCAGGAGGCAAAAATTGATGTTCTTCGTGCGTGTGCATGTTGATGCATTCAAGAACTTTTGAAACTTTACAGATCTTTTACTCCATTATATGTATGTCATATATATGAGTAGTATTTCATTTACAGGTCAGGATAAACTGATTAGATCCTCAGAATAGTTCTAAGTGCTTAATAAATAATGCTGAAAAATTCTAGCTTTTTCATCTGTTTGTATCTGAACAATACAGAAAATTGAAAATTTCACAAAATCTGAAAGAAAATACGAAAAATAACGTGGATCATTTGTAGTTGTTTCATTTTGATTCATTCTTAAGCTATATTTTTGTGCATAAGGCCTCTATATTAGTTTCATTAGGTTTTAGAAGCTAGTTTTTGACATTTTGAGTTTCTATTTTTTGCCAAAATAGGCAGCAGTGATAAACAAACAACATGGCTTAGCATAAGAGCTTAAGAGTGAAGAGTTTTTTCTGATTTGTATCTGTCTTGGGAAAATGGAAACTCCTTGATTCAGGAATTACTTTAATTACGGCATTGTTTCTGAAGGCAGCATAAGAATTAGGCTATATTGCATCCTGTATTTACTATTAATGAAAGGTGGCAGGACGTAAGTGTCACAAAATATGGCTCTGTAATGTGACTCTGCCTGTTAATTAAATCTATGGAAAATGGGAAGAGATGTAAAAGAGAAAGGGGAAAAGTACTGTAAAATATTGTTAACAAAAATAAACCAAGACAGAATTGCGTACAGCAAGATGAGCAAAAAATAAGTTAAATTGTTATCCTAGTAGTGAAATAAGTCATTAACCCTTATCCTTTACTCAGCTACAGCAAGTTTGTGCTGTACATTTTGTAACAATCCACATTTTTTGTGTTATTTAATAATTTGGGAAAATGCATTTTCATAAAGTAATACATTTACTTATGTTCAGAAGCCATGCTGATTATCCTCAATTTTGTCTTTTGTTAATGTTGTCACTCAACATGGTACAGGAGAATGAAAATTACTTTTCTTGCATAGGTTAGTTTTTAACGTTCTGTTCAGGACAGTGTTATGTCCTTCACTGAGAAGTCTTTTTTACTGAGAGCTGGTGGTGTCTACTCTGTTAGCTGTTCCAGAAACTTAGGTTCTGATTTTGTTTTCAACAGAACATATCTTCACAAGCTTCCAGTCTGCAGCAGGATATTAATTCCCACAGCTTTGTTTTAATTCTAACTGATTTCCTCTCCAACCAGATGATGTCATTTTGCTTTTATTTGGCTATCTCTAAAGTGTTGCAACTTGTGGAGAACCTTAAGCATAAATTAACTGTCTTAAAGCAAGAGTAATGAAACATAACATTAGCATACTGTATTCCTTGATGTAAATTGTATCTTTCTTTTCACTTTCAGTGATTCTCACCCAATTTTTCTACTTCAGTTTTTGTTGTTTTAGAGCACTGCCTGAATGGAATAATTAAAAATGTGACATTCTAAGAAATGAAGAAGTGATTTAGCCATATTGAATCCATTTCAACTGTCACATCTTGTATTTTCAAATTATTTTTACTTTAAATGTGTGATAAAAATGTATAAGAGAATCATCAATAATTTCTTTTTTTAATCTACATTCATTCAAAATTATTTTTATGTCTGTATTAAACTGATTTTTCTCTAGTACAGATGTTTTTCTGAGATACTGTATTTATGATGGCTATCTGACATTGTGACATACCTGACTACTGGATTCTCTTGCTTCTTCCAGATAGATTTTTAGGAAAGAACACGTACAGAGGTGCAGGCCAAGTATCATGAAAATAGAAAATGCATTTTTTTTGATGCATCCAGATTCTCCCAATCCAGGAGTTAGGATACCTACAATTATTCTTAAAATGTCTTCAGAGTAGCTCAACTGGTAGAACTAAGCCACTGTGATTTTTACATGACACTGTAACAGTAGTAGGGTTTCATAACATGAATAGTTATAACTTATATATATAATTTATAGATTTAGCTTTTTTGTTATTGTTCATGTTATATATTTTTTAATTCTGCCTTTTAGATGCTGATGGTTGTTGTTCTGCCTAGATTATGTTATTGCCTTATTAAGTCACATTTGAATTGAATGTTTACTATAAAAATACAATGATTATCTAGGTTTCTGTATTCTGAATTATTATAAACTACTATTTGATATCAATAGTGGCAGCCCAGTTTTATGTATAGCTATGTATTTTAAATAAATAATTTGAATACTCTAGAGAGCACTTTTTTTTGCTAAACTATCTAAAAACTGACTGGAATACTCCTCATGGAACCAAGCCAATAGATTTTGGAGTCTCTGTTTAAAGCATTTGTTGCTGTTTAATAGTAGAGTCATTTTCTCATCCCTGTTTCATCCGTTTGTTTGTCAACAGTTGCATTCACGTTTGAATGAGATGAAACTGTACTATGATCATTGCTCTTTGAAATATGGAGCAGTTTTAACATAAAAGTGAACTTATTTCTGAGGTTGGTTTACTTTAGAGGGTTTTTATAGCTGCCTAGTTTGCAGCTGTTGAGAGTTCTGAAATTTTGTGCTGTCAGATTGCCTGTAAACATTTTTTTTACTGCACTTTTTGTTGACATGACTTTGTTGTTTTCAGTGTTGACTTTTAACATTTATGTATATTATATCCTTCAATATCTGCGGAGATAACTCTTGCTTGTTTTTGGAGGTGGTTCTAGCATTTGCAAGTCAGCCGGTGAAATGCTTGTTCTCCTGAGGCACAGCTTTGGGAAGTTSCGCATGCTCAGTCCGCCTGAACTGTATCTGGAGGGATATTTTGTTTGATGCTAGTTGCTTCTTAGAAAAAGAAATTGTATTGGGTGTTGTATAATATAAATTGCAAGTTACTGTGCGTGCCAGATACATGAACTTTTTTTAATAGTTTCTATAAACTTAAGCATGCTACTTGCAGTGACATGGCAAATGTAAAATATGTATCTAAATTTTGACATGTGAAATTGTTCTGTAACTTTTCTTAAAGAGTGCACTAATACAAGCATTTTTCTTGAAATGTATTTAGATTAGAAAGTGTGCACTATTCTCAATCTTTATATCAATGCCCATACTTGTAATCATTTAGTTTATCTTGAGATTGGAAAAAAAATTTATTGTGCAAGTTCAGTAGAGAATCAGTTATTTTGTATTGCAACTTGCTGATCATGCTGCAATATTATAAGGCAATCAAATGTTATTTACATTTAATTATTTCCTTTCAAAAAAGGTGGGAATACTTTCCCATCTTAGTATCAGCAGCAGTGTTGCCAAATAAACATAACTAGTACGCATTTCAACAGAAGGTTAAATTATATTGTTGTTCTTTTTTAATAGGTCCATGATTAGACTTCCTGTTCTACAAGATGTCCCAACATGTGTGGGAATGGGAACTTCAGTACCACCTGAGAGCTTGGAGTCTGCCTTTCTATAAAAGGTAAGGCAGCTTCTGTTCAATATTTTTTGTGTACTTCTAAGGTTTTCTTTTTATTAATCTTATTGCAACAGAACAATTTGGAAACAGAATCAGAGTTATGCTTTTAGTAGTATCATCTCTAAGTGACAGAGCTGATATTATTTCATCAAGCTGTAATTTCTCAAAAGAAAAGAAGATATGTTTGAAATGTGGTAATTTATAAAGAAAATGAAGATATTTCTTTAGTCACTTTTAAAAGTTTTATACTAATTGAACTGAGAGCATGACTGTACTACTCGCTCCCAGAAGTATTTGGAGAATTTTGTTTTCACCATGATACCTTGCTTCTGTTTTATGAATGTCGTGAAACAGCCTTCTTAAAAGGTCTTGCTATTTCTGGAAGGCAGTTTTGGCCTTCAGGGCCTTCTGCAGTACCTCACCCAGCCTCAGAATAAGTGTGCATCTGGGAATGGAATGGCTTTAAGTTCTTAATCTCTGCAAAGGAGGGTAAAATTAAGATCATCATTTTGTGGAGATTCATTCTCTACCAGATTCATTCATGAAATCCATCTCGTAAATAGATTTCTGGTTATAATTATGGGATGTAAAATAAGAACAATAAAAAGAAAACCTTAGAGAACCATTCAATATTGCAATAAAGCTGACTTATATTATCCCTGTAGGCAAACTCCATGCTCAAGAGGTGGTACTAATGTCCCCAATTCTCAACGCATGTTGGAACATCTTTGTGGAGGAGAAAGTCATTGATCAGTGAGCAGTATCTTCAAGGATCGTTTAAAAGGGGAAAGTAAAAGGTAATAGTTTCTAAAATGTGTTGAAATGATTGTTAAGTATGTTTATTTGGCAATTCTGCTGCTCATACTAAGGTTGTAATGTTTTCATTTCTTATAATAATTGAACTACCTGATAAACTTCACTTTAGTCTTTCCTCTTCCCATGTGTGGAACTGTCGCTTTAAAACGTTAGTGTTCAGTGGATAAATACCTAACTTTCTGTTTTAATACATTGCATCTGTTAGCCTCCTTCATTTTTTTTGAGTATACTGCATATGAAATCCAGATTATACTATAACTCTTTGGCAATTTGACACTTTTATTCAGTGATAGTAACAGGGAGAGTGTATGGCTGTGGTTCGACAAGTTTTGCAGTGCCTAATGTTAAATAAAGCAAGACACAGTCAAATATTGTGAAGTGTTGAACTGGTAAAAAGACATTCTGCTGGTAATGAGGAGGTGACCATTTCCAAGGAAGTAACTGCGTCACTGAGCTTTGAGCCCAATGAGGTACCATCTGTTCTTGCACAATAATATAGAAGTATGAAACTAGTGTGAATTCCTTATTGCAAAGTGACTTTGACAAAATCAAATGACCATGTCTGATCTAGATTCGGTTCGTTCTAATGAGTGATCTGATGGTGCACAGATTTAAGGAATGAGGCACAGTGGCCTGATCTTGACTTTCCCTAATTCTGGACATGCACAAGTGAAGGTGCTGGCATTTTGAAATTCACGTTATGGTCTTTGGTTTACCCTTCTGACAACCTTTATGATTTCCTGTATCCTTTCTGCAAATCCTTTTCAGGTTATATGCCCATTCTGCCTCTTTAAGAGGCCTCACAGTTCAGCTACTCTGCCTGGGGTCAGGCTTGTAGTGGTCAACTGTGATTTCTATTCAGACTTGTCACCTACAAGACTTACTTAGTGTCAGGAATGTAGTTTCTTCAGGGGAAAGAAAATATTGCCAAAATATCTGCATTGCTTATGGAAGTTGCTTTAAAACAACAAAGGCATATAGGTAATTCTTACACTTGGTATTACTTCAGTCCTTTTGCAGACATGATTTAAAGTGTGTTCAGTTATTGTGAGACCATATTATAGGAAGCTGGCTGCAGCGCTGACATGCTTGTCATCTCTGACGTTCTTACAATTCTTCCCCATCTGTGTCTTTCCCAACATAGACTCATATTCCTATACTTCACTTATTTAAGCCTGAGGCCCTGTAACAGGCTTTTGATCTTGGGCTTAGCCATGGGAAAGAAGTGCACTCTTCTAGCCTGAGTAGAAACAGGTAGAGGGGTAAGTCCTTAGCTAACAACTTCCCATTCTTTCTCAAGGACTCTTATTTTTGTCATTGATTTACCAGTTCTTTCTTATATGGTCCCTCTAACGGTGTATTTTGATCTTACTTTATAGTAAGTAACCAAACACAAAGTGCATTGAGATATACATGCACTGTTATTCGTAAAGACAGTGCAGATATCTTCCAGTACTCTACAGTCACTTTGTGTTTACTCTTGAAAGTTCCCAAATATCTTTGGACATGCTTATTATTCTATATAATATTTATGTTTTGAGAAAACTAAGATTAAAAAGAATCATATAACTGTAATCTCTGTGTTATCCTTTGACTTGTTAAGACCTGCACCTGTTTCAGTTGTCATCCCCTCCTTTGTCTTTTGCGTTTTCCTACCACTGTTCAGTTGCTACAGCACAATTACTGGAATTGGAGAGCAGGATCAGGCTGCAGTTCTCAATTTTTTTTTTTTGGACCTTTAATGCTTCCTTTTAACTTCAGCATCCTCTCTTTCTTTAAGATATTCAAGCAATATTGCTCAAAAGTATTTTTAAAGATAAATTACTGAAAGAGAAGGAATTAAACATTAAAATTAACGATGAAGTAATGTTAGCTTAACACACTGAGATTTTTATTTCTTGTGAAAGAAATTGGGTAAGAAAGTGACAGTTTAGTTGCAACAAAACAAACAACAAAATGGGAAGGATTAATGGTATTAACTTCTGTTCCTTGAGAGCTTACATTCTGTTTTTGTTCCTTCTGATCAAGCTGTCAGGCTTCCTTCCTGTCTGAATACCAAGTATTCTCTTATCCTCCTAGATAACGTAGTTTATACATTAATGCTTCCCTGATTTGTGGCAGCTGCTTCCATTTTCCAAGTCTCCACTTACCTGTGCATAATATTGTTTGGTGACTAACTTGATTCTGTTGAAGACAAACCATTAAAGATAATAAAAAGAGTCTTTAGGGATGATTAATAGATACCTTTCAGCTGTTTAATCATCTTGTTCAGAGACAGAATTTTGGAAACTGGATTATCTAGTTAAATATATTTTAGGTCAAACCTCTTTTCAAATTTGTTCTTTATTTTTGCCAAAAAGTGTGAATTATGTGTGAGTTCCCAGACTTACCATCTTGTTGAAAATTTTTAGAGAAGTGAAGGCTTTTTGTCATTCTCGTATAGTCTTGATTTAAGAAACAATAATCATATAAGTAGGGTTAAACAGCTTCTTGATATTTTTTTTCTACTTCATGAATTTTGTCTTGCCTCAAATTCCACTAACTTGCATAAGAGCTTTGAATCAGAAAATAGGATCAGACATTTTGACCTGGGTTATGCATAGATTTTGCATCTCTCTAACTACTTTTCTGGCTCCATTCTGTTAAAATATTTAAACTAGTGTAACCCCTTAGAATGGAGTTGTTGCTCAGTCTGATTTGTCCTTCACAAGAATTAGGGGTATCTGATGAAATTAGAAGGTGAAGGTTCAAACCAAGTGGCAGTATTTTGCCTGCTAAGTAGTTAAGTTGTGGAACTGCTTAACTGCTTGTTTAGGATGTTGCAGTTGCTGAAAGTGTATACCCACTCAAAAAAAAAAAAAAAAAAAAAAAAAAAAAAAAAAAAAGACTTGAAAAATTCATGGGAAGATAATTGATCCTGAATATTAGCTATAAAGGTAAGAACTCTAGCTTAGGATGGTTTTGAGTTGTAAATTGTCGCAGAGTTATGACCACACACTTTTCGTCTATATTCTTCTAACAGCGTCTCCCACTACTGCTTTTAGAGATGGAGAAGGATGCTGGATTATGTCACCCAGTGTAGCTTTTTTGAGCTTTTCTGAGTTACAAAAACACAGAAGTATCTATTGTAGTATAGTTTGTATTGAATAAGTTCAATCCGCTAGAGCACCTGAAACAAGTTGTATAACTGTTTTTTATGCGTGCAGTAATGAGACATAACTGGATCTTATTTTGCTAAAATAATCTGGTTAGCATATATTTTAGAAGGGAGGAGGACAAAAATGATTAAAAAATATGTAACATCTAGTGAGCATTTGTAGCTGTAAAGAAGTTACATAAGAATTATGTCTGGTTATCTTCTCCCCTCTTTTTCTTCTGTTGCATTTTGCAGTGAAAATGGCTGTGTGTTTTGAGGACTTTCATCTGTAAGTTTGGGATTTTTCTTTTTTTTATTATTTATTTTTAAGTAACTAATATTTCACCAGTTTCTCTATTTTGCAAGATATTTCCTGGGGATACATCTCAGGGTTAGTAATTCTGAAAAAGAGGAACTGTTTTACCTAAGCAAGTCTTCAATTTTCAAAAAAACTCTCTACTTCTGTCCTGAAGTGGACTCATTAGATAATTTTTTCCTATGAGAATAGAAGTATTCTTTTACAAACAAGTTTAATGAATTAATTAAATGTGAGATCTTTCATTATCCTGTAATTAACAATTATATGGTAGTGAAATGTCATTCTCTTTAACAAAGTCAACTTGTTTCATATGAAGGTGGAATAAAAGTATATTGTTGTACAGAATCCAGAGACTGTGGTGCAGATACTCTACAGACAGTCTTAAAAAGAAGTCCTGGTTTACAAAATCTTTCCTATCCCAATTATGGTAGTTCAGAGTTGGTTTGGAGATGTGAAGTATGTGTTGACCATCTGCTCTGCGCAGAAGTAGTGCTGGTTTGTACCTGCTAGAGGGAATTATTTACCAAAACTCAAAGCATTTGGCACTGATTCTTTCTACCTTGACAGAAAACACTCCCTAGCCCTTGGCTTCCCTAAACACACCCCAAGTTACAGGTTCCTCAGAGATGCCTGCACAAACTGCTTTTTTTGAATTTGTTGTTTTTCTGAAGGTAGCAGTTGAGTTTGCTTCTTTCTTCATTCTGTCTCCCAGCGCCAGACAGGATTAATAATAAAGCAAATAATTATTTATTTAGTTATATCTTTATTTAAATTATATCTGTATTTAGTGAGGTAAGTAAATAAAAACTTAAAGTTAAGATTTTATTTAAAGGACTGACAATAGAAGATTCCAACTAAAATTAATGTACTGTTTCTTTTGCCTGGGTTGACTAGGTTATCCTGTTCCCTAGGAATCTCTAATTCCAGTCACCAGAGGTAGGGATCCACTGATTGCACCGTTACTCCATTTAATCATTTTTTTCCCCTCAGTTTTTAATGTTTAAAGTCTGTCTGGGGCTTTGGAAGCTCCGCTACCCGCCAGGTTATTTTATGCCAAGCAGCCACCTCACGTTTTTCCTTTGTGGCGTTCCACTTCCCCATTCTCCAGCTTAGCACTTGTGGCGAGCTTTTCCCTTTGATACAAATGTGCATGCAGTCTCGTTGGATGATGTTGCAGAGGGAGAACATTGCTATGAGGGAGAAGCCCCCTTCCTTAAGCCCTAAGCTGGCTGGGCTGGGATAAGTAAATTCAGTAATTGCCATTTATGGCCCTTCTGGAGGCCGAGTGTGTTAGAGCTGTTTCTCCTTGGTGTTGAGTCAGTCCCATAGTTAAGTGCTGTTGCTCAGTTTGGAATGGTTAGTATAACAGTATTTGGCAAAGCACCTATTGCTTTCTGTTGATTTTATGGCCTGCTTTCCACAGTGTCTGTCGTGGTGTGTCTTAGGACAAATATCACTTGTTTAGTTTACCTTTTTTCAGCTGTTAGTTTTCAGAGGCTCCTGTGTAGCATGTCTTAAACAGCAACAACATAAGTGATAATAACTACATATCATTTTATAAAGATTAAGGTGTTTTAAAGTGTTTTGCTATTGGCATCTACAGCAATACTATAGAATTGTCACTTTCCTTTTCTATAATACTATTAAAATAGAGGCCTACTGGATGTTATTAAAGAGTTGCATCGGTCTGATGATTTGGAAGCTTGGAAGGCTGTAGAAATGCAGAGCAAGTTGTTCCAGTGCAGTTGATTTTGCTTTTGATGGGAAGGATTGCGGAAGAACTGAGGCTTGTGAAAGTGTGATGGTTCTGTTGGGATAAATGAGGAGTGCGGCTAGACCTACAATCCAATGTACAACCTAGTACTACTTAGGCTGTTCTTCAGTTGATGTTGAGTAAGGTTAAATAAAAAGTTTAAACAAAGACCTGGGAACAAATGATGGTTCAGGTGGGATCACTTTTGTTTCTGCTTTGTATTGTGCAAACTAGCTGTAGCACCACCAGAGGCCTGGACCTAAGAAGTCTCATTCCAAATCTTGTGTCTTGGCCGATTTTTAACATAAGGAATTTAAAAAGTTGTCCCTGATTTTAAGGTGCTAGCAGCAAGTGCTCTCTGCAGTTCTRGTCACCTGTGATTAAGGGTCAAACAGAGACTAATTGTGCATTCTCCAAGTGCTTCTGTTGAAGAGCAAGATGAATTCAAGCTCTAAATACATGCTGTTTAACTGTTTAAAACCAGTTCTTCAAGGTTTCTCTGTTTTTAACTGTAACTGTTAAGAGATTTTATACAGGCATTCTATAACTTATCACATCAATAACCRCAGTCAGATCTAATGTTTTACAGAAATTTTTTTTAATCTTTGATCTCAAGCCTGTCAGTTCTCTTAAAGTATAAATTATTAAAGTAACTTTTTGATTCTTTGAAAGCCTATCTGCAAAAATAGTATTGTTTTCTGCTTCTCAAATAGGGCAGTACTCCAATTTATCTTCATTTTGTTTGATCAATAAAATATAATTAAACTTTTAAAGTTCAGCAAAACCAGTACCTCTCAGATAGCTGAGCAGATGATGGCACTTTTTAGAATTTTCACTTTCTGAAACCTGAAAATTTTCAGTGACAAGTTTTAGGTGCTTTTATGTTTGTAAAAAACAATCTTGTGCTAGTGACCTGTATGTCAATATCAGAAAAATATTACTGAATGTTTTTTCCCTTAAGGTTGTTRGAACTTGTATACAACTTACAAGTTTTGACTTTACAGAAATTCTTTGTAATATCTCAAACTCCTAAAGAAAATATAGTTTATTGATAATGAAAATATTTTAATCCTTATACTTTCTTTGCATTTCTTATATACCATAGAGTTTTAAATGAATGCTGACTGAATCATAATTAGTTATTAAAGCTTCCAAATGTTTAATTAAGAAATCATATGTGGGCAGATATTATTGTATTGTGCTATAAATGCTTGGCAGATTTGAAATTTGCTTACTTTTGGGGGTATTAATTTGTGATCCCTCTGATTTTTTGTATATAATACTGAGCCTGAACTGAATATTTTAGTAGCTGTTGATGCCTCTGAGGATGAGTTGAAATAGAGTACTACCATAAGGAATAGAAGTGTTCATGTCAGTCATCAATTCTTGATGGTCTTSTGCAGTTCTGGTGTAGTGGAGTTCTGGCAAGAAGGCTTGAATGATGAACATGACCTTAGTTATGCCTTTAAAAATACAAAAATTCAATTTCAAAGGAGAGATGGATTAAAACTACAACTTGGAGCATTGCTTTACTCTAGCTCCAAATTTGTTACTGTCCTCAATGGTGTTTTTATGAAAGATCTAGGAAAAGTTCAGGTTTACCTTGATACAATCATTTTGAAGACTTGAGTATGGTTATTACTTTAAAGTTTATAAAGTTTACATTTCATAAACGTATTAAAAGCAAACAGCTTCTTTCAAACTGTAAATTTCTTGTAGTAAGTGGAATGGCTCTTGTAAGCCTGTGCCTCCTTCTTCCTACTTTATGTACAGATTTTGTCACAATACTAGAAGTTAAGATGTCCAAGAAAATTAAAGAGATTGCTTAAAAATGAGAAACAAGTGTAGCTTTTTAAACAAAACACAGTAACAGAAATCTGGTGATAGAAAAAAGCTAATCCTTTTGTTTARTCCTTTTGTTTAATCTTAATCTCCTTTTAGAATTTGAAGTGTGTATGTATGAATATGTATATAAATATATCTACTTACTACATACTATGACTTCCTACTGCAGTGACCAGATGGCACAATTAAGCCYAGAGTCCAGAATGCTGAGATCTAAACAGAAATACATGTAGACAAAGTCAGTGTCCAGTGACTTGGTTAGAAAGATATGTGATAAATGAGAATGTGTGTCTTTTGGGATACAATTAAGTAGATACAGTGTAATAAAAATATATCCACATTTGTTAAAACTATAAATTATATTTCTGTTCCCGTCTAGTTATTGTTTACTGTCATATTTTAATGAGCTCCACAGAGATGAATCTTGAGAAGGGAAGAGATGCCTTTCTGAGTCAAACTAGAAAAAGTATTTATGCAGACAAGATGAATGTCTCAGGAATTAGAGGATATTTAGAGGTCAGCATTATTTCCCTTTGATGGCAGACAGAATTCTGGTATGCTCTTTATAAGCGTAAGTGGATGAAACTCAAGACGAGATGTAGCAGGGAAGAAGAAAATATTAAACTTTAATATAGAAACATACAAACATCAGCAGCTTCCAGTTCTTTCAGTTTCTACTTCTTGGGATTTTCTCTGCTTTGTGAGACAGTGTCCTTATGATGTTTTCCTCCTTTAAATATATTTAGTTTTAAGCATCTCCTAAAGTGGCAGAAAGTAGAAAAGGGCAATCTCTAAACAGCTGTGCTGGAACTTTTCTTAAGTCAGTAGATCAATAAGATGGTATGCATGACTTTTTATGAGTGTAATAATTGAGCCAATCTTTCCAAGTGTAGATGAAATTGTTGTTTCAGAAGCATATTAGTAATTTCTTCATGTTTGTCCAGTTCAATCCAACTGTTTAAGTGGTGTGCCAAATCTTCATGTAGTATACATCTTTGGAATATACCCTGCTTCTGATACCATATGCTACRAAGATTTTGACTAGTATAATTTAGCATAGGGAAGAAATCTGATGCTGCCTACATGATGTGGATGACAAGTTGATTTTTTTTTTTGATTTATCGTTTTGTCTTTTTGTAGTCTGGTTTCTTGACRCTAATTAATCCGGTTTTTGTATTCTTTCTTCCTTAGCCTCTTTTCCAAAGAAAACTAGCCTTAAATGATTGGATAATCTATTTGCCTTCTTTCTCTCTCCCTTCAGATAACTTTTGAATCCACTGATAAAGCAGCAGTTAAATAGTCCTTCTACATGTCCCATTTGAGGGGAAAATCAACCTTTTACTACTTCTGTTTGTTCTACTAACTGGTTGGCTGGCCAGTAAACACCTCTACATATACTAGACAGTTAGTAAAATGCATGGTTCCAAACTAGCCACAGGGTTAGCTGACTTTTCCCAGCTAGCAACCTGGACAAACATGGACTAGGAGACGTGTTAGATGGTTATCCTAGGGTAACCTATGGGTATTGTGGGACCATATGGAATATGGGAGGCAATTGGAGCTATTCGGAGGACAAGGATCATAAAGTCATTCAGATCATCAAAAGACTCCTTGGATGATCACCGAATCCAACCTCTTATTCAAAGCTGGTGCAATGCTGGGCTCAGACTGGGATGCTTAGGGCATTGTCCAGCTTAGTCTTGAAAACCTGCAGGGATAGAGATTCCACACCTCTGTGCAAACTCTTTCAATGATTAATTATCCTCAGAATGAAGATTTTTCCTTCTATCCAGTCAGAATCTCTGCTGTAACAATTTATTAATGTTATCCTTTGTTCCCCTCCAGGCATCTTAATGGTCTGATTCTGTCTTGTGTATAACCTCTTATCTCAGCCTTCTCCAGGATTAGGAAGCCTTGTTCCCTCAGAATCATCTTCACATAGATCGTATGCTCCCACCCCCTGATCATCTTGGTGGCTTTTTCCAGGACTTGGTCAGTTTATTGAAATCTGTCTTGCATCAGGGGACCCAAAACTGACTGCAGTATTCTGGATTTGGGCTAATCAGTGCTGAGTGAAGAGGTGTAATCACTTCCTTTGATCCACTGGCTATTGYTGATATACTTTTGATACAGCCCACTATGTTGTTTGACTTCACTGCTGCCAGGATGCACTGATGAATCGTCGTTAACCACTGTCCTCCAAGACTCTYTGTGTTCTTTCCATCAGGGCTGCTACCCTAGCAGGCAGTCCCCTCCCTGAATCATTGCAGAGTGCAAGTCCATTCCAGGTGCAGTACTTCTCATTTGTCCTTGTTGAATGTCATGAGGTCCCTGACGACCCGCTCATCAGGTCCTTCTGACTAGCAACTCTGCCCTTGAGCGTACTGACTGTACCACTCAGTTTGGTGTCATATGCAAAYCTGATGAAGATGCTGTCTTCAAGACCCTGCGGGTCCCTGAGAAAGATATTAAAATGGGTAAGTCCCAGGACAGACTCCTGAGGGATGCCACCTGTATCTCCTGTTAGTTTTCTGGGATTAAGAATGTTGTGTTCAGGGATTTCAGGAGTAGAAAGTTACTGGGTTATTGCAGACGCAGATGAAGGAGGGCATAGGACAAGAATCTTTAGGAACTAAGCATCTCAGGGAATGAGTAATCATGGATTAGCTTTCTCAAGAGTTGGATAGGTTAAAAAAAAGAAAAAGCCACATAATGGTTGATTTTTACTTTAGAACAGAAGTGTTTAAAATTAGGAAAACCTTTATGATGAGAGACAAGATAGTGATAGTTCTTTATGAAAGGATTAAGTATGTTCTGGGAAGTTGGGTGGTTGTAGTTTTACTGCTGAAATTCAAGGAATTATTACTTTCTAGGAAAATAACAGTTTTTAATCCACACTCTTAGCTAGCATGCTTGGCAGAATTTTTCAGCTCAAACATCTTTTCTAGGTATAATAAAATGCAAGTAAAAATGGGGATTTAATTAACTCTTTCAGACTAGGTTTTCTTGATTGACAGCTTTGCTTACACATTTGCATAATAAAATTGTGCATGCTGGAATAGGACCTGATATTGCAAGTCTGACTTGCACAAATAGCTGTTACAAATATGAGTAGTCCTACTGACTTCAAGGACTTAATTTCCATGAGTAAAAGTTGCAGCATGGGGATCATAATGCAACGTGTCTGCTTTCCATTATATCTTCAGCTTTCAGCAAGTTCAGCAGAGTCCCATCTCTGTTAAAGAGAACAAATTGAGCACCAAGAAAGATCTAATTTTTTTAGCAATAAAGAAGAAATCGGTTAAAAAGCATATATACATATTGCTAAAATCCTTAAGGTAACATATACAATGTGAAATCAGTGATGACTTAAGTTAGTTTAAGAGATAGTAACTTCAAAGAATCATTAAAAAAATTAATATCCGAAATATACGACATGGAGAATTCAGCTCTGGGAAGTGTGGGAATGATTTACTGTAGTGATGTAATAAAATATACATTTAAATAGACAGTGCAGATCAAAAAAAATGAGGAAGAGAGATGAAGCAAGCGAGAGCTGCAGGAAACATAATCTTCTTCATATAGCTTCGTATGAAATCAGTTATAAGAGCCGTGTCTCCAAACAGAATTCAGAGCAATTTTCACTTTGGGCTGTATTACTTTCCCAGTCTTCTGCGTATGAATAATTTCGCGCCACGCGGAGCGCTGCTGCGGTGCAGACAGGCGAGACGCCCAGGCGTCCTGCCGGAAGATGGTCCCCGTCCGCGGGGGCCGGCGGCGGCGGTGGGCTGGCGCCCGCCGTGCCGCGCGGCTCCGGGTGCGGGCGGCCGAGTGCCCCCTGCCGAGGGGGGCAGCTCCCGGCCCGGCCCTGGCAGTGATTGACTGCCCCCAACCCGGCGCTGACACCAAGCCACGGGTGATGCTCAGCACTGCCAGTTCGTTTCAAATCACCGCGCTGAAATAACAGAAGTACATATCAATATAAAACCGCTGTTCACTTGTTTGTCTTCATTTTTTAGACATGTGGTGGTTTATTGCTCTTGAGGTTGTGCTGGAAAAATAGGGGTGCTTCGGAAAAAATATTTGTTTTTAAACCTCTCAGGTTTGCATTTGTCTGCTGCCCCCCACCCTCCCACCCACACTCACAGAAGTGAAGATTACTTTTCTAATTAGCAATTCAGGAAACATTTTCCAGAGTATTGTGAAACAAATTTTCTGTAACATTTTGCATACACGTGCATGTGTTGCAAACATATGTACCCATAAACATTTTTAGAGGAACTATGTTCATTTAAATCATTATATTAAAAAAAAACTAACTTAGTTTGATCAAATTATTTACCATCTTATGGTAGGGCAAATCCAATAATCTTTGCAACAGGAATCCACTATGTTTTTTATATATAAAATCTATTTGTGTGTGTGTGTGCGTGTGTATACATACACACGCACACACGTATATATGTATATATACATACACACACACACACATACACTTTTCTATCTGGAAAATTGTGAGTCCCCATGGGAGTACCCAAGTATATAGTTACTTACAGGACTAGAGCATAGGTTAGTTTGTATGYATGTACCTCTAGAAGTTTCTATCCAGTACTTACTAAGTATTTTGATAAATTTAATAATTCTTGAGTGCTATCCATGTTCATGTTTTAAGCAACTTTTGGAAAACTTTTTAAATAAATGTAGTTAAAATTACTTCATTTCCTCATATTCAATTAATAGTTTTTTTTTTTCCTAAAAAATTTTTATTATTGGTATTTTATAATGTAGGTTAAGATACGCAATAGCATGCTTTGGAAGGCAGCCTCATCTAATCAACACTGAAATTAATCTGGAGTAATACTTCTGAAAATAAAGGAATTGCTTTTTTTAGTGTAAAATAATTGGGAGCTCAAATTCTCTCATACTCTGTTATACTTTATTTTGAGATATTGGGATAAACTGCAGTGAAATTCATAAATATTTTCTAAGTTCTAAGCAACAGCTCTGATTTCTCATTTAAAACTTTAAAATGACATCACACCTGTTTTCAAGAGGTCACGAATGTATCACCGAAGTTAGATAAATATGTACTTTCAAGGATTTTTCTGTTCAGGTAAATGAAATTATGACTTTATGGGCTTCCTTTGGTTGGTTGGTTGGTTTTTGTTTTCTGAGGGGTAAGCTAATCTTTTTTGTTTTGTTTTCCGCTTTAGCTAAAAAATTAGGAATTACTGATGTGCCAGCTGAGGTGGTTACTTTTATTTCCCATGCAACACAAAACAGATTAAGAACAGTGATAGAAAAAGTAACAGTGATAACCCAGCACCGTATGGAATCGTACAAAGTAAGTGTGCAAAGGCAAGATATTGAATGTTATATGATGACACAGTATAAGCTGTTTCAGAATCACATTTTTCTTAGCACACTGTAGATGTTATGTGCTCATTTTGTCTGCAAAGCATATTTGAATTGCAATTTTGTCTTCCTCAAAAAATAGGAAGTGGTAGAATGATGGCATTGCCTACCAGCTCTGTCAGTCTTTGAATGTTTGTAATAGAATTTGCACCTAGAATTATGTTTTCATCCCTTTACTGTTAAAGTACCTAGTGTGGAACATCTGTGAAACTATTTCTGCTCATGAATTATGGCTAAAACTGTTTTCTTCTTAATGTCGCTTTTTCTGATCAAGATATCCATTAATTAGATTGAAGTTGCTTCAATATATAGAGATCTAATTTAAGATAATTTTGCATATTCTTGGCTATGAGAAATACTAATGTTTACTTTTGCCATCACAGTGTGCAGAGAAGGTTTTGGCTCAAGACACAAAAGCTTTAAAGAGTTCAGTGATAAGATGCCGAGAATAAAGTTAAGATTGCTGGTTTTAGATTGGAGGAAAATGCCAGTTTGTCTGAAACCAGCAACCAAGGAATTCAGAAATTCCTCATTTTAACTGAACAATTATATTCTTTTTGAAAAGATCATTTCAAGTTAAAGTACAACTCTAATTCTATTGCTAGTGATTGTGTTCTTGTAGAAAATTGATATAATTTAGATATCTTAAACCAGAGGAAGAATTCTAGTAAGAAACTGCAAAGCGGGTTGAATTCAAATAAACCAAACATCTTTACTGGTAAAACCAAGTTCTCTTTGTTGATGAAAATAAAATGCTAATAACTGTTAAAGTGATGTAAAAGTAAGATAGAAATTGCCACAGTTGAAGAGTGTATATTTCTAAGTTGTGCTTAGATTTGTTTAGTGTTATCTCGAGTAAATCTTTTAGGGTCCAGGCTGACTGTTTTAACCCTGTTTGTTTGTTTATTTTGAAATCCTGCTCAGGCACCTTTGGACTGTATCTTTGTCCACCTGCTTCCCAAACTTGTATCGCCATAGGACTAATTATATGTGACATACACAAAAAAGTTTATCTTTGAGGTTATGCGACTAGAATGAACATTACTGTGACAGAAAATGAATTAAAAACTGAAGAGGCCAGGATGTGTGTATCTTGCCTATATTTGTATCTTTCCTTGTAATTAAGAGATTTTTAGAAAGCAGTGGGAATTCTTAGACTAGAAGTAGTAACTTCTTAGTGTTTTTTCCAATATTACTTACCAATTTCAGCTAAATATTTAATTCCTTCTTCCTTCTCTCCCTAGGATAGTGCTGGAGAAGAAAACCCTTTGCTAGTTTGTTTTCAACCAGAGATGCATTTAAAATAACATCTTCATAGATTCTTAGAAAAAATACCTGTATTGAATAGAGTTGATTGAAGTTTATCGTTCTCATTTTTTTCTGTATTTTTTTTGACTAATGGTATTCTTTAATAGCCTTGAAGCATGAAAGGAAAATATTAAGCAGATAAATGAAGTGAAAGCAACGTGGATATCTTATTCTTGTAACTGACATTCTGAGAGAGTTCCCTTTGCAGCTTCTGTCATAAATTCTTATTGTTTTGGGGTACTAGGAAAGCATGCATACTCTTAGCCTTCATAAAGTTCTTCTATTTTAATTGTAATTACATGCTCATTTTCAACTCGGTTTTAAACTTCAGATGTTTTTGTGGTATTTCATCTTGGTCGTGTCTGTTATTAATTCAAGTTAAATATGAATACAGGAATTGCAGTTATAACTAGGCATTATATATTTAGATTTATATCTAGGACTGTTTAATAATAAAATTATGCATCCTTGGATTTTTTTAATCAGTAAATCTGTTGTTTTTTATTAACTCTGATATCTCTGGTGATTAATCAATCCTTACATATTTCCAGTTGAAAGACGAGTTAAATAATCAAATTCTAGTTACAGTATTAAGCATAGACTGGATTCATTCTCTTTTTATAACATATTACTGTGTCATTAGAGTTTGAAAAAAATACATGCTCTTTTTTGTTAGTACTTTGGAAAAAAATTTAAGGCATAGTACTTTGGAAAAAAATTTAAGGCATAGTACTTTGGAAAAAAATTTAAGGCATAGTATTTAAAGTCTTTTAAATTCATAGCCTTGAAGACAATGAATGTTTTTCATAAAATGTTATTCTCATTTTGCAGGATGATGAATGGTATGAACAAGCTACAGATGTCCGATCACAGTTAAAGTTTTTTGAACAGTTGGAGCGTTTAGAAAAGCAAAGGAAAGATGAACAAGAGAGGGAAATCTTGCTAAAGGCTGCCAAGGTATCAAGCCTTTCTCTCTCGCTCATTCTCCCTCTCTTTTTTATTTTATTTATTTGTTTATTTTTTATTTTTTACTGTTGTGACACCACATCTTTAATTTATGAAATCACGTTAATTTATCCATGATAACTCCTGACTGGAATGCTCCAGCATTCTCAAGATAAAATTCTGAATATAATGAGCTTCTGTGAATAAAGAAGACAATGGTTAAAATTTTTAAAATAATATAGTGAAATATTTTTCACAATTGTCATTGAAACTTAAAAGATTTCAGAGTTTCTATACCATTTGAAAATCATAGTCTATTCTTTTGGTATTTCATTGCAATTCTGTAAATTGTTATGGAGTTTCTGAGTCTTTTGATTTTAATTATTGATTTCCTAGACATTTTTGAAAAGTTAAGTTTTGTTCATTTGTTTCCATTACATTTCCATGCAATGTACATCCCACGTTTAGATGAAAAAAGAATTAGATTTCTTTTCYAATGCTTGTTTCTGTAGCCTATTTTCTCCACTGAATGAAAACATATCGATGAGTTATGTTTTCTTTCGTGTCTATTGCTTCTTGTTAATGATGGTGTTTTGTGTGTGTGTGTGTATGTGTATTTTTTTTTTTTTAATGGACATTGAGAAAATATAGGAACTTATAGTCTTTAGCTCAGGAACATTTCTCAGACTGGACAGAGTCTTGAGCAGCCTGGTATGAGCTTGAATTAGATTAACTCCTGATGTCCCTTCCAACCTGAATTACTTTATGGTTTCATGTTCTTTTTGTTTTAGTCTTGTGTAAACTAAATTTCTTTGATTCCTGTAGATTACAGAAAGAGCAAATTAAGAAATTATATAACAAATATTAGGAAGCCTTCTATTTGATTCATGAAAATAATAAATGCATGAATCAGCTTCATAATCAAAAGCTGATAGGAAACAGCACAATATAAATATTTCAGTGTGTATACTAGAAATATATATGATGGTGTTTTAAAAATAAAAGTAACCGTGGAAGAAAAATGCTAATTTATCAATATTGATGTTTAAAAGGTGAAGTTAAGGATATTCTCAACTTTCTGAGATGTGCTTATGCAATGTTATGGTTAAGTATAAATGCCAGTTTGGCAGTGAACTTAGTATTTTTCCTTTATGGAGTGTTCAGCCTGTTCTCAACCATTCTGTTCCTATGGATTGACTGCCTATTATAAGACTTTTGTAGGATAGTGTTCCAAGTTTGGCAAAATATGATCAAATTACTAATTTTTACACTAACTAAATTGTTCATGATTTTCTTGGCATCTAGCTTGCAGTCGAAATGCAAGGTCACTAGTACCTTAGCAGAGAGGATTATTAAGATCATTTAATCTGAATTCCTAATTACTAAATCTTTACCCAGTAATCCGCGCATCGAGCTCACGATTTGTCTGAGCTATAGCATGTCTGTATATTGGAAACCTCTGTATCTTTTGGTTTCCTTTTTTGGTCTTTGTAACTTGCCTAGTTGTCTAAGAAGATTTAAGTCTTTGCAGAAGGGATACAATAATTGTAATGACACAGTTATTAAACTGACACAGTTAAAATCTGCCCCAGCTGCCCTGATAACAAGTGATAAAGATCAGTAACCATTTCATGTCTGCTTGTGGCCTGCTGATTGATATTTGTGTCTGCAAGGAGGGTAATGATTTAAATTGGCTCTGGAGACTGAAATACAGCGCAAAGAAGCTTCTTAGATCAAGGTACCTTATGCTGCATTACAGTACAAAATAGCATTTATTATTTTATTTATAGCTCTTCTTTGGCTAAATGGAGGGCATCAGTTTGTAGAGCCCGAATGGTGGTGTGTTGTGGGTATGCTAAGTTGGTACCAGGAGAAGGGGGATTGCTTAGRCTTTGAAAGTGTTTTGTGTCTCTGGAGTTTGTAAGACGTTGACTAGTGGCAGTTGTTTTCTCCAAGAAATAGTCGACTTGTATGCTCAATATCTTAGTGAGGATATTGTCTTACTAACAGGGTTACCACTACACATAGGCAATGTTAAGTGTTGTGTCTTTAAAGGTTAGAAGCCTTCAGATTTTAAAATGAAATCGAATTTCTGATTCTGATTTCTTTCACAGATGCTTACATCTGAAAATCAGAATACTTCTTTTAAGAAGCTTTTTAATGAGACTTTAGACAAACAGAACAATCTTTTATCTTGTACATGTCTTCACATGTTATTTAACAACATGTTTAATTTAAAGATATTCAGCAGGATAATTTTAGAAAAAAAATTCAAAACTGCCTGCTAGTGGTACCTAGACTACTGTGTAGTGTAGAATACAGGTTTAACTTGCTCGGTGAAAGCGATATTTTAATTATTATTTATGCTTTGAAGCCTTATTAGCAACTGAAGTAGGGTAAGATAATGCTGAAGAAAGTGTTTTGGGCATTGAAGTGGATGGTGTAAAAGAATCACCTTCATTAGGAAGATGTGTTGGAGAATGAAGGAATATAGCTGCAAGTGAATGGGGAATGGCGATAAAGCTTTGAAACCAATTTTGTAATTTTGTGAGAAGGGAGTATAGATGATGGTCAATGACAGTGGTGTTCCTGCAGTGTTTGTTGTTTTTGAGGGGTTTTGAGGGAAAGAAAATAGCCAATACTAGTGTTCTGATTGATCTGCAACTAATTTCAGTTGTTATATTAGAATGTGATTAAAGAATTCATAAGCATCCTGAGGGGACAGATTTAGATTCAGGAAGTGCTTTGGGAAGAATGAAAGAGAGAACTACAGATGTGGAGATGGAAGAAAAAACAGTTAGGCTTCAAAAACTATTTCAAGATTTTTGGCATTGCTATCCAAATTAAACGCCATTGTGGAGCTACAAGAATATCTTTAAAGCAAAACAGCAGTATTACTTGGCTTGTAAAGTGACAGAGTATTAAAAAGATCTTATGTGGTGTTCCCGGGAAATACTTGAGAAATAGAAACTTCATACCATAAGCTCGGAAGAGTAATAATTGATGTTAGCACTACARTAAGATATTTTGAAGAAACACAAACTTGACAGGCTGGAAGGCTTATAAGGTATGCTGTAGCAGCAAGAGTGACATATGATTTTTTTTTTCTTAAATATGTGGAAAAAAAATAGAAATTGAAAATGAGACTACTATTTCAGGAGCTAGGATGATCTCTTCCACCTCAGGGAGCTCTGCGTCATACACTACCATGTATGTGTGAAAGCTTAGATTGTAGATCCACAAAGCGTTTAGCTAATTTGCAGCCTAGAGGTTCTTTTTCCAGCAGAAATATTTAAAGATATATCGRTCCCCCAAATTGGGTGATCCCCAGTCTGCTCGTGCTGCAGACTCACCTCCAGTTTCAGGCCGGTAGACAGCACGGTGATGGATGGCAGTAGGAGCTGTACAGGGAGCAACTACACCAGGCTTGAGTGTCACTCCTTCCTTTTGGATTATCTTCCTGRTTCAGCAATGATCAGGTAAAGGAATAACAGCCCAAGGAGAAGCCATCTTTTCTGTATGTGTCTAGAGAGCAGTCTATTCACAGGAAACATTTGGCAGAGTCAACTCTTCCCCTCGTGCGTTTTCCCAGCGAGACCCACTGGCCGCTGCTGGCATGCGTGTGCAGCAGCGGGGATCTTTTGACTCTGGCAGGTGGTGGTTGGCAAGGGAATCGCAAGAGCAGCGAAGGAGRGTCTTCAGACAGCAGAAAGGTCAAAAGCCAGACTGAAATCACTTGAGGAATTTACCTTTATGTTTGACATGGTGTGTGTTGTGTGGCCCATCTAGAGTAGCGGAGTGCAGGGCTTGCTGTCGTAAAAGGTCCTTTGCTGCTGTTCCAAAACCTCGAAAATGCAGGTTGTGTGTGACAAGAAGAATGAGGTTCTCATGGTGGGATAAGAATGGAAATACTGCTGGTAGCAGGAAAAAAATCAGAACAGGAGATTATGGTTGATTATTCTATTTTTGATTTATGGTTTCTCCGATAAATAGTTTATTTTGCTTTCTATGATAAATAGATGAAGGTTGGTCCTCTTTTTCAGGGAACTGAGGAAAAAATACTCTGATATATTTTATAATGAAGCTGATCATGTTAAAATTACTGTATTAATACATCTGTTTTAACTGTCTAAATGCACATTTATTTTATTGCAAGTTGATTTTGTTCATCATACCTTTAATAGACTACGTTTTGGAGATTCATCTATTAATCTGGTTTTTGGATGTTTTGCATAAGGAGTAACACTGGCCATCAAATTTTAGCATGTTAAAGTATAAGTACAGTAATCACAGAAATAAGATCTGCTTTGTGGCCTCTCTTTTGCAAAAAGTATCATTGTATTGGTAAATGGAAAATTATGTTTGGTGTTGTTTTTGAAGTTAATTACTGTTTATGGATGATACAGGGTATAGATGAATTTAATACTGCTGAAGGCTGAAGTGCTTTTTTCATTGGAGCGGTATCATGGAAATTAGGCAGTGCAGATTTCCTTACCGAGCACCGCCAGGGCCCTGGCTGTCGTTTCTGCAGGGGCTGCCTCTCCCGGCGAGAGGAGTTCAGCCTTCGTGCCAGTTTAATCCTTTCCCTCTCTCCTGCGAGCGCAGGGGATGTAATGCAGCTTTCTGTGAGATGAGGCACTCTCTGAACTGCAACTTGCAACTCATTTCTAGTAAGAGGAGAGCGAAGGCAGAATTATCGTGTTGAGATCGCTTTCTGAATTTTTGAAATTTGTTACTTCAATTTGAATGTTTTTTAAATAAATCTTCCCTAGACTTATGCTCTTGCATTCTGCCTCAGTGTGGTCGTAGCTCTGAATAGGGTTTTACCCTCAGCTATGCTGCTTTTAACTTTCACTTTTTATTAACAAAGCTAATGTGAAAGCAAAGTGTTTCATGTTGCCAATTTAATTTCTTTAATTAAAAGTGAAAGTTATAAGCTGGTACAGCCGTGGGTGAAGTTCTAATGTCATCAATGGGGGAAAATAGGTTTTAAAATTGAAACTGTTGGCATAGCAGTGACTCTCAGTAGTATAGCACCTGCAGTTGTGACTGTTAGCTTTATTTAATGAAAAAAGATGAATTTAAAGCATTAAAAAAACTCCCAGTATGTATATATTGGGAAGAGAGAGCAGAGCTGTAAGTGCCTTAACAGTGATGAGGTGCTGCTAAAAGCAGGAGACAAGCATGTGCCCAAGAGAAGAGACCCTGAGAGCTTTAAAGAAATGTAAGTTTTACAAGCTGAAGACTTTAAAGTTATTCTAGTAGAAAAGTTTTTATGTTAGTGAGACAAAATGTAACAGCAGAACAGCTTTAACATTGCAGCAAAATACTGAGTAATGAACATGATTACATACATTATAAGGACAGTAAGTCTGCTCATCTACGTAGTCTACATAGGTGGGCAGAGTATCGTCCAATTTTAAAAAGTTACTGTGTCTATTAAAATACTAAACTAAAATTATAAATATCCTTATTTTTTAAAAAAATACTTCTATGAAATATCAGATCTATTTCTTCAGAAAGGGATGGTCATGTGTGTAACCAGATGCCAGCTTTTGTGGCATTCTTACTCAACTGTAGTAAGGAAAAAAGCTGAGGTTTGGAACATTAGGGAGTTTGGAAACATGTAAATGAATCCCCTTATTTCTAGGGTATTTTGAATACGCATCTTAGCATGTGCTGCTTTTCATACTTTCAAAGTATAATATTTCCATAGAGCTAATGTGATCTATGCAATTTTCAGATAAGTAAGATAGCAAGTTCTCTAACATAAAGCACTTTAATTCTTAACAATTAAAATATCAGGCTGTCTGGTCTAATAAAAATAGTTTGTGTTTTGAAGAAATGTTACCAACCCTGGTTTGGTGAATATATTCTCAACTTCAGTAGCAGACGACATTTAATGTATGTAAAAGTATATACATTATATCTGGTTAAGATCGGTCCCAGGTTTCTCTAAAATTACTACAGGAAGCTAGCTTGCTTTTAAAGAGATTTATTTACTAATACGAAAAATGTAAACCCAGCTTGCTTCATTTACGATACACACAGGAAGAACAAAGGGCGAGGAAGGAAAAGAGTCAAGATGAATTCCTTGAAAGTATTCAAGTAGCGGACTTCTGTGATTCTTGGGTGTTTTTGAAGCATTAGAGGAAGCAGGCATTGGCGCAGTAAAAGATTTTGCAAAAAGTGTCTGTTTTGACAAAGAACTGTGAGATATGGTAGGTTAAGGTTTGGAGATTAGAGGGAAAGAAGAAAGGGAGACCAAGAATGTGGGATGACTGAAGAAAGAATTGAAACTACATTTAAAAAGAAGGAATGATTAGCTAGTAGCTTGACAAAAGTAAATGTAAAATATTTAAATAGTTGATGAATAAAAATGGTGGTATACCATTTTTATGCATTATGGGAGCTGAGCAGCAGCAAAATTGTTCAAACTCGTCAAAGGARGGAGATGCTTATACGTGGAATGGAGTGTAAAAAGAAGCCAGTGACATTTTTAAGGCTTATCTGGGCACCTCTTTAGTTTGACATTTTTGTTCGTTTATATGTGCTTTAATCTGCGTTACATCAGCACAGAAGAAGCCTCTAATAAATTATATTACATTTTAAAATGAAGAATTAATAAAGAGGTAARTATTTATCTTTTTCCTTTAACACATTTTAGCCTGCATATGCTGATTTTGTGTCTAAAGTTTACCARTTTACAAACTGAGGGAGCAGCCAGCAGGAATGTATTTAATTCTAACAATCTGTTGAAAAAAAAATCTATTAAATTTTATCTGGACACAAAAAGAAATGGAAAGTGACAGCTAAAAATTCTTAATTTTATTAGTGTGCTACTTATACCAGTAATGACCCATCCAATGTAAAGTTGGAATTCTAATTGCCTGAAATAGGAGCCAGCCTGACTTTAAAAAGAACTTTTGATACTGAATAACCAGAAACTCATTGCGTTACTCTGAACGTAAGAGTTAGTAATTCCACCATCACCTTTAACTCTAGGTTTATCTGTCTAACATATCTGATATTTTAAATCTTCCCTACTAATGGAATTCTTTTACTTAATATCATTCAAGACTTGTCTATCTGTTTTTACCTCTGCAACTTTTTGTTTTTTTTGTAAATGAGATGGAAGTTTGTACAGAACAGATCATTTTGTTTTGTTCCTAATTCCAGGGCCTGCTTTTTCAAATTATTCTGAACTCTAGATCTTGTTTTACTTGCTCAGTTTCATTAAAAAAAAAAAAAGGCTTTTGAATGTAGTATTTTGAAATCTGTAACACTTCTCAAAGTTTTTCCTATCCAGTCCAGGAAATTGAGATGATGTTTTGCATCTATTGCTTTAAGTTTTGTCATAATGTCCCCAAATACAACATGGTATGTTTTCCAAGATGCTATCACTTTCCTGTAGAAACTTGGTAACAATGTTAGAAGTCTCAGCTTGATTCTCCAAGGACTCCTCCTTAAGCTGAAGTGCTTTTAACTTGTACTTTGCATTTGGCAAATGATTCAGCCTCGTACAGTAATACAAGAAAACTTTTTATTTCTGTACTACTTTCACTGTAAGACTCCGAAGGCAATAGTAGTTCATTGTACTTTTATAAATATATCATCAGAAAGCTATATCCAGTATGATATTTCTGTATATCATGCTGGAGAAACTGAGGCACACAGTGATTAAATTGTGATCACAAAATGACAGAAACTAAGGACCTAATTCAGCTTAGCTCGTAAATACTTAAATATCTTACAGTTTCTTCCAGTAGCAACTTGTTTACTAAGTACAAATATAATCAAGTTCTTACTAATTGCTCTAATGAATAAAGTCTCATTCTTTGGCAGATCCACACATTTCTTGAAATCCTTTTCTGTTTTTTAAACGTTAACTAGGTAAGATTATGTCCTGTATTTTTCTTTTTGTCTGACCACTGAAGTTGGAAGTAATTTCAATCTACATTATGTTGGAGTGTAAGAGTCTAATTTAATCATTAGCTATCTACAGTTTCTAGTTTCTCATTGCTTCACTCCAGACACTATCCTGTCAAACAGACACTAGCCTGTGCTAACAGGCACAAAATCACTAGTAGGTGGTGGTGGAAGATAAAGCTAACACACACAGAGAAAGGAGTCAAGCACATCTTTGAAAAATCTCATTGTTTAATTCTGATTTGGTCATGCTTTGCCATCATTGCTTTTTATATRTATGCTGTATTAGGTGAAAATGCTGTCGCAATTATTAAAAAAAAATATATATATAGTTTCGTATTTGTGCTCTATCTACCAAATAATAGGCAAGGCCAGGTATGTTTACAACAT
Source organism: Rhea americana (assembly GCF_003343005.1). Classification (NCBI taxonomy): domain Eukaryota; kingdom Metazoa; phylum Chordata; class Aves; order Rheiformes; family Rheidae; genus Rhea; species Rhea americana. The sequence goes on from NW_028186150.1 coordinate 326,336, forward strand.
GAGATGTCCCCTTACCCTTAAAATATATCTCCCTTTGGTTTTCATCATGGTTTTTTAAATCTGAACAGAATTTGTTATGAAAAATCCAAACGATGACAAAAAATCTAAGTGTATATACACTTGCAAACTACTACTCTGTCAAGTTTTGGGTCTATCTTCAGGATAGAAAGGGGCGGACAAAGATAAATACTATTATTMCTTTAGGAGCTCTATAAAGCAGATCACTTGAAATCTCAAAGAAATACTCAARATAATTGTATCTTTCAGGTATCAGGGACAAATGTTTTCTGTGGATATCACAAGTTTTGTTATCTTACAACTTTTTTGTGTTTACTTTTTGTGAGTACTGACCAATCATGCTATTAGAAAAGTGTGATAATACATGTATCATCTACCTCTGGAATTCTGAATTCTATCCATTTAAGTATATTTAGTGAACATAAATAAAATTTTTAGATGCTAGTTTTAACATACAGTTATAAAACAAACTGAAGAAATATATCTGAAGAAATGTACTGTCCTGGGTTGTTAGTACAGTTAATTAGTCATTAATGGATATTGAGAGCTATTCTTTCTATTTTTGAGGGGAAAAAAACTACAAAAGTTGTCACTTAGCAGTATATCTCCCGTTTAAAAAATGACAACATTAATATTAATAGCAGTGCATGAATGAGTTGAACTTAATATGTATTTCAATGCTGTACACAAAGTAAGTTCATACGGATAAGAACATTTTTATTGTGAAGGTTTACTGTTTCAGAAGGTGACTTTACAACTGTTTCCTGCAGGTTTTTTGTCTCTTGCTGTACCAACAACTGAAGAAAGAGCTTAGTTGCAATCAGTAATTTTTTAAAAATACAATTGACTGTGAAGAGTTTAAATTAAAAAGATCAGATAATGGGAAGAGTGTCACTTCCATTCTCAGATCTTTGAATTTTGTATTTGTAGTAAATAATTGAAATCCAAACCTGTATGGAAACTTTAGAATTGGCAGAAGCATAATGTTTTTTTTAATTTAAACTTAGTGTAGATTTTACTTGCATCTGAATATTTAACAGTCTTTTGGGTGAGGCCTATGGGTTTGAAATTGCGTGTCTATGAATTTAAGCATCCCATCTTTAACAGTTTGTATCCTGTTCCCTTTGCTATTTTTTAACTTACTGCAACAGATGAGAGGATCTTAAACCATCTGTTAACCTTTTTTCCCCATTTTTTTTCAACATGTAGAGTCGCTCAAGGCAAGAAGACCCAGAGCAAGCTAGACTGAAACAAAAAGCAAAGGAGGTAAGCAGAGTTAGAGATCATTACACTTGACATTTCAAGGCTTGAACATATTAATTTTTTATGTCTTGCTACTTGTATATCGTTAATAAAAATCTGACTAAAAACTTTTTAGGATGTATTTGTTGCTTTGCCTTTGATCTTAATGTTTGCAAACTAATACATTAATACATGTGAAGCCTAAGGAGATTTTATAAGAGAATATTTCCATACATTACATTTTCATTTCCATTTTAGGTAGCTGTAGCTTTTGTTGGGTTGTTGATGACAACGGCACTAGATTTTGGAGGAAAATAGATGCCTTTGTCTTTTTGTAAAATGTCACTGTCTTAGAAATGTGTTACTTTAGTTAACTATTTGATTTGGTAAAAGTCTTTCATGTAATGGTATTGCTAGATATTTCTGTCTACAGTGTAGTTTAGAATGCTATTTATTCAGTCTAAATTACAATAACCTAAAAATTATCAAATAATTTCAACTCAAGTTTTGCTATATTAGTCTAAGGGTAACATTGAGTACCTTAATTTGCTGTAAATGAGTGGCTTCCTTTGCTTAAGGCATCTTATGGCTTAAGATCAGGTGGTAGCTTACTTAAGTTGGAAAGACCTAAAAACTCTATCAAGCGAAAGCCATTTCTATTAAAAAAAAAAAAAAAATCAGTAGCATCATCTTTGGATAATAGGAATAATGCCTTAGAAGGTAATATGTATGTAAAAATGCAAATAAAAAGTACTTTTCTATTGGCATCTTTTTCTGGTTTTGCTTTGTTTTTGGCAGTATTTTATTGTTCTGTTAGCAATACAGATTTTGTATATGAAACGGACAAAAAATTTGAAGTACATAGATGAGTTTATTTGTCTTTTCTGATTATGTGAATAGGCAGTAAGACTTGTCAAGGTGAATTCATGTAAACTTTAAACCATAAGTGTTTCCAAAGCTAGTATTAAAGAGAAATAGAATAATCAAGTTATTTGACTGGAAAAGACCCAGGATTGTAATGCTACTAAAATTTACTGTGTGGACAGAATATACAAAGGACAAATTAGATTTGAAAATACGTGAAAATGATTGATGGCAGGGAAATGTAGCAAAACTTACTGTTGAGCTGAGAACTAGGGCTACCATGTTGTTGGAAATGAAAGCAATCTAGAAATAAATGCATTTTTTGGTGCAATACCAATCTCTCTGTATTTCTGTTAATTCTTTTTGCTCATTGGAAACTTGAGGAAGAAAAAGTAAACAACAGGGCTAGTAAAAACACATATTTTTRTAATCAGAATGAAATAGTGGTTCTCTTTATAGCTGTGATACAAGACTTGCTATCTAGCCACTATTTTTCCTTTTGTATTTAATARATGCAGGAGTAGCTCTTCCTTTATGAAAAGTCAGGATGTTCGTATAAGTTGTATTCCTTATCCACTAGAGGGAGTGATGCTGTGCTGACTTGTGAATAAAAGTATATGAAATGTATTTTAAGTAGCAGTAATAGTGATATTAATAAAGAGTAGCAAATATTTTAGTGGTAATCTAATTAAAATGCTTGGATCAAACTTGTATAAGATTTTTAAGTCATAGTTTTCCTGGATATGATAACTTGTTTGAGTAAATATAGAATAAATTCTAGGTTTTCTGTTGTAGAGTACTGCACTCTATTCTTTTGTATGTTAACCCTGCCTTTTTTCCCACTCTTCTAATGAAAGTGTGTAAATTGCTGGCTTGCTGCCTCTCTCTGAAGTTACATTTCATTCTACATATTTGAAACCATAGGAAGTACATGTCTTTCTCTGTTATTAGTAATTAGGGTTCTGAAATTTTCTTCAGATGATTCAGAGAATTTTGCCAAAAAAATTTAAATACATTTCACAAAAAAACTATTCTTTTACATTAACTGTTAGAAAGGGGGGAGAGGAAGTGGAACTAGCAAGATTTTATTTTAATATTCTTTGTTTTTTTTCCTGCGTTGAATACTGAATGTATACTGATTCACTCACTGCAGAAATGAAAAATAACCAATTTTATATTTCAAAAGATTCATTAGCAGATGGTGTTTGAAGTGGCTTTGTTTTCTGAAGTTAAGAGTTTTGATCAAAATGTACAAGTTTCAAAACTTTACTGCCAACTGGCAGTCAAGAGTACTTAAGTGTGTTTATGACCCATAATTGAAAGGCAAGTTGAGTTTATTCCAGATTTTATGTAAGGTGACGAATATAATACAATTAGCTTTAATAATTAGCTGAATTGAAGGTATACTTCATGATGTCCACAATGTCTTGCGTATTGCCTGAAGACCCTTGTTGCTCATGTATTCTTCTGGCCAGCAGTAAAGTGGCTACTAGCAGCTAATGCTTTAAAAAGCAAGAGTAATGCTTTGAAAAGCAAGAAGAAGACATCCAAGACATTTGCAACACTTTGTAGTTTGTGTTACTTATTGACATGATTGTGAGACGGTTGTTTTTTCTAATCAGGAAAGCAGTTGATAATTTCTTYATTATTTTCTGAAAATTGATAATGTTTCAGACTTTGCAGTGTGCCTRCATTTCAACAGTGACGCTTCTGCATTCCTTCTGCTAACCAAGCAGTCTGCAATGAGATCCTTATTCAAAGCTACACCCTGAGTCCTTGCCAGGTAGAAATGGTTGAATATCTAAAGCAAAAGTAACCAAAATATGAAGTCTAGGAAAGAGAATATAGACCATAATGGGGAGAACACTGGACCAAAGTGAGCTCAAGAAACATGAAATACATGCTGAAGACAAAAGTCTGAGGGAAGGGCATGAAATACAAAAATAAACCATTTCAAATTTCTCTAAGAAAAAAAGTATTAAAAACATTGAAAAAGCTCCAGAAAACATTGTCCTGGAGAGCAAAATAAAGGTACTGGTATAGGGATAGCAGTACAATAGGGAAAAGAGCAAACTAGCAAAGTCTATACATTCCAAAACATTCTCTTTTATGGACATTTTGGAATCTTTAATTCCATAGTGTTCTGKTTTTTGTCCTAATTTAAAAGAAAATTTTTAGGTTATTTTCTTTCACAGACCTACTAACCATAGAAACTCTCCTTCTTTCTTTTGCTGTCATCAAGAAAATATGCAGGGAGGTCAGTATGTCCTTTGARCAGATTTAGAAATGAATTTGTTAGGGTGAAGGTTATTTTATTTTTTGTTCAGTAGCTCTATCTTATTCCATTTAGTAGCCAGTCTTCAAGCTAGTCCACATATTATTTAAACCAAACTGGCATAAATCAAGCTTAAATTGCCATTAAATACTTACCAAAACAAACAAAAGGTCTGTCTGCATATGGCCTTACTGCAGAGCCTAGACATAACAGTAAGGTTTCATTCACACACTGTCATGCACTGTTTTAGTTAAGTCAGTGCAAGCCCACTCTGATTTCCATTTGATTGACTTATTTTGCTTTCACCTAAACCTATTGCAAGTGGTCTTGACTGAGGGCAATAGGAGGTGCCTTTGGGGGTTTTGTATTGCTTAAAACTACCTATTTACTTTCACACTTTTAGTTAAACTTTCCAGCAGCTTTCCATGTAGGGCTGTAGATGGTGATGTCTGTTGTCAGAGTATATTACATGATTACTTTAATGGTAAACCTATTTAATAAACAAGTGAAAAATATTTCCAATGGAGACTATTTCATAAAAAATGCTACTCTTTGGCTGTTACTTGTTACACTGTTTTGTAAAAAATTCTGTAACACTTGCCTATCAGTGTAACTTAGTATAGGAAATAGCRTCATTTGTAAGCAGAGTGTACTGCATATTGCCTGGTTAAAGCTTTGAAAATCAGGTTTTAGAAAATACATAAAACAGGCCATTTAGGAATAGCTCAAGATTGGGAATAATTGAGTCAATGTCTAGTAATTAATAATATAAATGATTTGAAAGACAGACAGAGGAGGTAAGATCCTAAACATACTTTCCATCATGGATAGTTTTCTACATACTCAGTATCTGTTGGCTAAGAATCTTTTAAATTAAAAGTGAAGTAGCTGAGTTTGTAGATCCTAAAAGATTAACTTGGTTAAAATCTTTGTGTCATCACCAACCAAGAATATTGCATAATAATAAAAACTTAAACCAGACGCCATAAATGTCTGGGCATGTATCCAGGACCTAGATCAGTTTAGATAACGCCCAGTGGAATCTGTTCTCCCGTGTACTCTTTAACCATGCAAGTGAAATCTCTAACCTGATGACATTCATAATAGTGGTCTCATTCATTCTGAGAGAAGACAGCAGAGAATTGCGTTTATAGACCTTWAGCAGTGCCGAAAGCCCATCTTTTAAGGATCTGAAGCAGCTCTTTAATAGTGATATGTATTTAAGCTGCGTACAGTAGTGGCTGTTACACTGGCTGTGGCTTTGGGAGTATCCTTTTTTGGCAGGTCTTGCGTAAGCAGACAGTGGGGAGCTTCCTTCTGTGTACTCCCTGGCGTAGTTACACTCACTAAATTTTAGCGATACCTGCTCCATTTGAGTGCTGTCGTCCTGTCTGTGTCTGCAGTGTCTTCTGTGACAGGAGCCTTAATGAGCCTTATTCAGCTAATTTCTAGGCTTTGAAACATACTCTTTGGGGAGGTGCACACACAAGCAGTGGGCAGTTAAGAGCTATATACATATAGATAGATTAAAAAGCCATAGGATTCATCTCTTCCCTCCCCTTAAAAAAATTTTAAAAATTGGTACATCATAGGATGTACTTTTTATGTGACTCTAACAATACCTTAGAATTTTGAAATTCTGCACAAAAAAGTAGAATAGCAGAAATACTGAAAGTCCAGTTCAGCATCATATATTTTACAATTAGATTATAAAAAATTTTACACTAAGTAATTTGTTGGCACCACATCTTTAATTATTTATCAACTCAGTAGGAGTGGTTTCTTGTAAAATACTTAAATAATAGTTTACTGCAGTTATCCTTGTTTTCATAGGGCATAACTGAAAGTGAAAAACAAATGAAAAGCTTTTTGTTTGGTTTGGTAAGCTCATTTATTCACCTTTTAAGCCAAACCAGAATATCAAAGACTGTGTTACTAGTGCAGAATCTTTCTTGATGAGAGGTCTAAAAGAAGTTTTCTATTTTATCGTGCCTGACATAATATTGATTCAAAATGAACAATCTTCTCTTTGAGAGGATTCTTATAAAACATTCCACTGAGAAATTGAACTTCTGGACAGAAAATAAATTTAAATTAAATTTCCATTTAGCACTCTGACCCATCTAAGGGTCAGTAGAYGGAAGGAAGGAAAAGCTAAGAAATATGATACCTGAAATAATAATACTGCAACATTTAGGCAGTAGGGATGCCTCAGAACTGGGTTGTTTCATAACTATTTTTCTGCATCATGTTACCAACACTACAACTGTCTTACAGAAGCATTTTGTCAATACATGTGAAAGATTGGATAACAGAGACAGAACGTTGTTTGCACTCCCCTAACTGTGGGTTTGTTTATATCAAGAAAAATGCTTAGACTTTGCCATACACCTATGCCATGGGATTGGACTCTCTTCATTTTCTACAGCGTTAGTAAATTTAAACTAACTTTTAATTCTGCTGCGTGTGAAAACAGTACAGTACATTTAAGTAAGGAACTTTTATATGAATAAAATTATTGTGACTTTAGAGTACAACCTTTTTCCTGAAGTTATAAAGTTGTTGCAGTGACTTTAAATGTTAGTATAAACTTATATCTGAGAAAGAAGTGGTCCTGTCTGCTACGAGTTAGGATGCTTTCATGAAAATCCTGCTACACTATCACAGCTTTTTGTTACTTATATTTTTCCTTTTGAGTAGAGATTAATTCAGAAGTACAGAGATATTATGATAACAATCACAAATTTTTGTAAATGGCACTGATTATGAACTCCAGGGAAGGACAGGGAGAGATATGTTTGGATATTCAAATACTGCTACAGCAGAAACAATGTTATCTATAACTAGTCTTATATTGCAGGTGAATTTCCATGTGTCCATGTGATCTTCAAAATTTCATGGATATTGCAAAAACATTTCCTGTGTTTCCAAGGATAAAGTATTGCTTTGCCTGGAATTCTACAAATGCTTATGAACAACTTCTTGCAGTCTTACTATTCTGCAGAACTGTTTGCATAATTTTTTGTAAAATTGAGGACCATGACACTTCCAACTTCTATTGCTGTGCTTAGAGCAGAAGTGAAGGCAGTTATTTGGCTGAAGATGGAGTGTGGTGTTACACTGGCTGCACAGAGAGTCAGAAAACTGGGTAATTGAAGGGAAAACGCTAGGGGATCAAAGGAATACTTTCCAACTGAGTCAAACAAATCATTTTAYTTCTGCTTTGGTAAAATGTATATTAACTGAGTTGAGCCAAGAGCTGGACTTTTTTTTCTTTCTTCTAACCCAAATTTTTTGCAAGATTACCTCATTAATCTAGGAGAAATCTAAATTAAATTCAGTCCTGTCCAACATAATAATTTCCTTCTACAAAATCAAATCGATGGAGTTTCATAGCRATACATGATTTTTGTCTACATATAGTGCCTAGCTCTTGTTTAGTTAAAATAAATGCTCATTTTTGTGAGACTGATTATTACTTATTTGCTTTTAGCATTCTAAAAGCGAATGGTGTTTTACTGATCTAAAAGCCAAATATATGACTTAAGGATACTTCTTTACAATTTGAATCTAAGAACATTATATTTTTATTTTTGTTTATACTTATTACTTAGAAAGAATTTCTTAGATCTTCATTTGACTGTTATTAGAATTGCATACAGATTTTAGTGCAATGCATGTGAGAGATCATGTGTTGTCATATTGACATTTAGACTCTAAAAAAAATATATTCCAGTGCAGCTGATCCAAATACTGCAAATATATTAAGAAAAGCTTTTGAGGGCAATTCAGACTGATTTTTCCAGTCATTGAATACTATTTTTAAAAAATTATCTCTGATTGCAAATTTTAAATATTTCAAGATCCTTATTTCTTTATTGGAAAAGCTTAGCTTTATCAATTAGCAAGATAACACTGGAATCATATAACCAAAAATAAATCAATTTTTTACTCTCTTTACTTGAAGAATGTATTTTTTTTTAAAGAAAATATCTTAAAATAAATATTTCTTAGATATTTCCAAGCCAGAAAGCATGCATACACACACACACACACACACACACACACATTTACTATTCAGGTTTAAAGAATGAATTTTTCTGCTTGTATTTTGTTTGTATTGTGATATCTTACAAAGACACATACCAGATTTGAGAGTCTTCTGGGTATTTATAAACAAATGTAAGTGTGATCCTTATTTTAGAAAACATGGACTAAAGCAGAATAAAATGTGGCAGGTGGATATGAAAACAAAAGCTAAAAATAGTAGATTATGCAACTACTTCATAAATTAGATAAGGGCACAATTTGACGGTTTCATCGGAAAGCTAATTTATTTCCTCTTCCTTTCTTTCATAAATCAGCAGTGATGGCTAGACAGTCGAGCATTGTTGGTTGTTTAGCTGGTATCTTGTGTCTGCCAAGGTAAAATAATTCTAGAAGAGGTACCTGGATGATAGCAGCCTTCAAATTAACACAGTGGCACTATAATTTCTTTAAATTTTGTATGTCAGTGTATCTGTACTGATGCAGTCTGCTRTTTGAGGCATTAGCAGCTATGTAAGCAAGTGAAATACACTGACGTTTTAACCGTTTTGCCAAAAGGTTTCCATGTGGCTCTGCTATTGGAAGAGAATTTGGGGACATTAAACAAGTAAGAGTYGTATCTGTTTGTAAAAGTTAGTTTTTCTTTTCTGGATTACTACTTGTGTTCACAACTTTCCCAAGAAATTCGAAGTAGTTTTGTACACAAATTTTTCAGCAAAACCAGTGAAGAAGACCTATTTCCAAATTAGAATTTAGTTTTGTTTTGAAAAATAGTTTGTTTGTAGGTGAGTATTTCCCAAAGAACAATAGCTGTTACAAATTCTGCTCTACTTTTTTTATTTTTTCTTCTTAACTGAAAAGGAGATGAGAGAGAAGAAATCAATTTCTGTTATTTAAATTATCTTCTAGATTGTATACACACCACTAGAATCCTGCCTGATAGAAGATTATGATCACAAGAAGTYTCATTATGCTGTGGCAGAACTACTTAAATATGAATTTCCAGAAATTTGGTTTAGAATGAAACATGTTTTTTTGTGAAGAGTCTTTAGAAAAATTTGTCATGTTTTATTTTAAATCTCGCCAAAATACTCCAGGAGGAACTTTTTGATGTAAAAGTAATTTTTGGCTTTTYTACTACAGGAAAGTAATAGGAGAAATTCTACCCTTCAGATCCCTTGAAGGTTTCTTTCTCCCTCTGTAGGATGGTATAGGTGGTATTGCTTCTGGATTTTCAGGCACTGTGAAACAAGTGGCAGTTGACAACCCCCTTGTTCTATGCACTTTTGAGTGCACAGATGAGTGAGGTCAATGAAGAGATAAGGAAGTGGCTTGCTTCCGCCTTTGTGGTCAGGGATTTGAGATAAATGTGGTTTGGCTTTGCCTCTCCTCAGTAGCAACAATTGCATACAAAGGTTCCACGAGAGGTGGTGTGGAGTGCATTCAACTCCACTTCCTTCTCCCAGGCATTTTTTTAGTATAAATAAATATAAATAAATAGGCAAACACATATACACACAAATATATACATATATATGTCAGACCAGTTCCTGTAAGGAATATGTCAAGATTCTCCTTCTGTGTCAGTGGTATTTTCTCTAATTACGTGYCTTCCTCAAGTAGAAACATCCTGGTAAAAACACTCTGGCATAGCCAGAAATCCCAGAGATTTATTTGGAACAAGACATGAACATGGARAAATCACGGAACTCTGTTTTCTGTGAGTGCTGCAACAGATTTATTTCCCTGCTGATCTGGCAAAGTAATAGTGCTTTAGACTCTTGAATATTGCCTGCCTAATAAGTAGAGGGCAGCAAATGTCACCCATGTCTTGTTGTCAGAACCTGAATAGGTTGCTCGGACAACATTATAAATGATTAGATGTTCTGGTCCCTTAGTCAAGGCTGCCCTGCTATACTGACGCTTACATGGGGAGGTCAAGGTGTACTTAAGCTTCAATCTGCAGGGCAAGTTTTCCCCCCTCCTCTGTATGCACATTGGTTCCTTACTCCAAAATAAACCTGAATGAGGGTTTTAGTTCTGCCGCTGAGCTAACATGTTTGTAAGCCCTGTTTGGCAGCCTCCTCGTGCCTTAGGCAGCACACAGCTGCCAGCTTTCATCTGCCCCCAGTTCCTCCAGGCACTCCAAGTCACATGATACAACCTAAGGGCAATGAGACGCACCTAGTAAATCTTCTGTTCCTCTGCCCACTCAGTCTGGGCGCTGCACATTGCACCGGCAGCAGGCAGCTGGCCATCAGCAATCAGCTGCATACCTCCTGCTGACAAATCTTCAGGCACTTCTTTTGTGCAAGACCCACATACAAAGATCTAGTTGTGGTCCCCACGTCTGTCCGTCTACTTGCCTGTTACAGTCTGGAAGGGTTGTTGCGTGCTCTGTCATTTTGCAATAGGAGGACATAGTTTTGCCATTCATACACTTGGTAGAACATAGTGGATTGCTTAAAATCTCTGCTCTGTTTCTAGCCTGTTAGAGGAAGATGAAAGAGTTCATGAGAGCAGAGTTGAAACTGAAGTTGGAACTGTAGTGGTAAAATTTTTAAAAGGGTAATTTAAAACTTCCTTGCCAGTACATTTTTGAGTTGAAATATGTGCATATAATGCTTCTGTAATTTATAAGATATATGAGACTTTAATTTTTACAGACCTCTTGAAGAATGTTTTATTTAACAGATTGTGCAGTCAGTACAAAGTAATCTGATTCTGTAAATCTGCTTTGTAAAGGCATACTATAATTTTCCCACAAGGTTCTTCAGCATCTCCTGAATGTCGGTGTGTGTGTTAAGATGTGACAATTAGTTTATGTCCTTATGTATATACGTGTTGTGGAGCAATATGTGACTGGTAGCTTTGTTGTCAGTGTCAGGTAGTTTAATAAGATACAGTTTGAACTACTGAATCTTTAATACAGTCAACAGTAGGGTAAAAAGTGCCAGTTTTGACTTAGTAAATATTAAACATTTCTGTCTGGATTTAGATTTATCTGCATAGCTTTCTCATAAACTGCAAGCCAAGTGGTTGGTCAGTAATAGGGGTAGAGGTCATGAAAGATGTTTTTGCTTCTGTTTCCTGTTGTTTAGCTTTTTATTAAGAATATTTTGTGTCAGCCTGCGAGTCTACTGATAGTTACATCACCTTAAATAATGAGATACTGCTCAACATACAGTTAAAAACAAAACGTATTTCCCCCTCTAGTTATAGTATTTTTTAAAATAAATAAAATCCACTACTGTCGTTCGTAACGTAAACAGTACATTCTTTTCCCCCTCAAATATGTTTACTAAAAGTGGATATGAAAGATTCTAAAACGTRGATTTTTGAAAGGTATTTTTAAGGTTATTGGGCCATGAGTAATGATTTATAAGACTTCTGTTTTCATTTAGTTTTGAAAGTTGCTGCTGAATTTGCAGTTAACTTCCAGATTTTCATGAGCACTAGTCAAAATGATGTGCATGGGATTTTCCATAATGGGAAAGCATGCTGTATATTTGTGCTGGTGACTCTCAGTACACTTAGCTGTTACAACTTCCGTAAAACTGATCGCTCAGTTTTCTGTAGGATGGAAGTGAAGCAAACTGAAAAACAGTGTGATACAATTACAGTTCAGAGGTCTGTAGACTGTGCACAACCATGCAAAAATCTACATAAACATTTTGAAAATGGAGTGTGCTCTCTTACACTTCCATGTCCTTTCCTCTCACAAGTTATTAATCTATTTATATTCAGAACAGAAATTTTTGGCTTCTTCAAACAGAAACAAAAGCATGTACATTTCTGAAGTTCTCTCTCAATCTTCTTCTTCAACGGACTACTGGTCTTATTATTTTTTAAAGGTTTTTTTGCCCTCTCTGGCCAAAGGTTGTATTCATACATCAAGGCATGTGAAAGTCTATGAATTTCCCAAAAGGTAAGATTAAACAATATCTAGCTGTCAAGAAGTGCACATAATATCTGGCAAACATACCGGACAAGTCAAGTAGGCTTTAGGGAGGCRTGAAATACTCAAAATGGAAATTGGGCAGAACATAACTGAAATCAAGTATTAACTGTATTCAGGAAGACAGAAGAGAGGGAGGGAAGATTTTCATTTTATGAGAAACTTATAATGAAAGTGAGACTGATCGGATTTTTAGGAGAAACAGGAAAACTCTGTCTATTCCCTTTCAAAATCTTATTTTGGTAGTGATAGTTTTCTTGATCTTACTTCAAAGAAAACACTTGGAGATAGAACAGGCTTTTTGTGTTTCAGAAACTTATTCTGTCTTTAAAAAATGGTGGTTTATTGTTGTATTAACAAAGCTTGTTATTTTAACATTTCTGCATCTAAGAGTTTAGCAAGAAAGTTGTTCATTTCCAATGGCATGTTACCTCCACTGTACTGGAGGAAAACTGAGTGATGAGGTGGCAAAAAGTAGCCAGTTGGTCCTATTGGTTTATCATTTTATGACAGAGGCTGATTTTTAGGGCAGTGTTTAGATTTTGGAAACCTTTGGTATCTGTTTTCCTAAGAAGGCCTTAGTCTTGAGGCAGCCCAGCACGTTGTGCCTCTAGTGGACGTTTGCCAGTTCTGGAGAAGTGAGACGGTGTCCCCAGAATAGGGTGCGTGTAGCACRTATAGAGATATCAGCTATGTCTTACTGTGACAGGTAATGATTAAGGAGGTTATTGAGTATACATTGCTACTTCGCTGTCTAAGCTGCTGTTTAATTTTTTTAATCAAAACACTTTCATGTGTTTTGAAGCTTCCTGTTCTGAAACCGAGGAAGTCCTGTGTTCAGCAAAACTGTTCGCTGTTTTAGTAATGGTCCCTCATTAGCAGCTGCYGCCTTTCCCTCCTTAAGCAATGCTTTGGGGAAATTTCTTATTTACTAGTGTGCCAAACATAAGTATGGGATGATGTTTTTGCCCTCTGTACGAGAATATAAATTGTCATTAGATTATCCTGTAAATGTTTGCATCTTTTAGCTTTTTTTCCTTTTTAATGTTCTGAGGTGAAATCGAGATACAGCAATATAGACTTCCAGCTTGAATGGAAGATAGCTAAAGAACATGAAGCTACACTAGTTAGCCCTCTAAACCTCTCTGGTTTAGTTTCAGGTTAAAAACATGTACCTTATTTTAGGTTACAGAAATCAAATTAGGCTCCAAGACTGTGCTAGAGATGCGGCCTCTCACAGGAGAAGGGTAATGTGAGATAATGAGAGAATCTTTGGCAGTTTTCTGAAAACAGCTGTTAGTCCCAGTTTAGTCAAAATTTAGTCTGGGATTTATACAGAAATAAAATACTCTGTGCTATTAAGTTGAGCTTGTGTGTGTTGTATGCAGATGATTGTCAGTCCAAAGTGGTGGAGTTTTGGTCATAYGTGATAACATTCTGCTCTGTATTTTTTGTTTTGGATAGAGAGCAATTTTAATACATACTTAAATATCTTGCAAGTTGTTGTGTTATAAATTTGTCATACTATGATGATTCTATGTTGATTATACAATAGGATGATTTCTGTGATCTCCTTGATTATACCTCTAAAAATTTAGTAAATACACATTTCCTAAATATCCTCAGGTAATTCTCACTGACATGTTAAAGTAAAATTCCTGAGTAAATAATGCTCATCTACACATCTATCTATATAGAGAGATCAGCTCTGGTAAAGTGAACTTTGAAAAACAAATTCCCCAGCCGTGACGTTGGAGTGGAGAAGGAATGCCTGTCATCGTTCGGAAATGCTAAGCAGGGAGACTGTGGTGAATAATTGGGTGGCCTGAGTGTTTTGTCTAAGAGATTATTATTTTTGCCCTCTTTGCTTCCTAGTGCCTTTATCCCGTCTGTCACTTTTTAATTTCTGTTCATAGCGTTTAAAATGYTGGAAATTGAATTCTTCTCTGTCATACTGTTGTAACACTGGAGCAACTCCACTGGCATCAGTGGCAGTGTTCAAAACAGAACAGAAATGGCCCCTCTAGTATTAAATATAGTCTCTTATCAAAACATTACGTACAGACTATTGTGATTTATTGTTGTCAGCTAAATTTAATATACTTAAATGTAAATTTTTTTGTAATTGTGTATGTAAAATGATCTGTATTTATGTATACAATTTGAAAAATCAACTCAATTCTGTGATTTTTTTTAATTAGTTCCTCTATTATCATACTTAGCATATTTTTTTCAGTCTGCTTACACTGATTGTGTTATTTAAGGTGCGAAGAAATACCTGAAGCTTTTTAATGCACCAAATCTTTTTATTTTTGCAGCAGTTTTGCATTTAATTACAACTGTCTTTGATAATAAATTATGTGTCAGAGCTTTTAATGTATTTTATAAAACAAAAGTCCTTTGCTAAATTGGTTACTGAAACAATAAGCGTTTGTGACAGGTTGTTTGCTGAATACTTCCTCTGTGCATATGGCAGATCATAGTTCAGTTGTTAGCAGATTATCCACTGTGCCTTGATCTTAAAAGCAGATACTACTTAGCCTGTGTTTAAAGCTGCTCTGCACTGTCCTAAGAATGGTTATGCTGAGAGGGATCTAGGAGAACTTAGGGAAAGTTCACATATATAAAGAAAGAAAATGAACACAACAAGTAGCTTGTAGTGATTTCAGCTTTCTGTTCATGTTATTTAGTGTTTTTTTATTGTGAAATCTTCCACAGAATTTAAATCTGCTTTGAAGCAGTAGTGAATTAATCAGTTTTGTAATAGGATGTTGTTAAATATTCTTCAATTTTATAGCTGAAAAAAGAGCCTTTTAAGGCATGTAGAACTGTCATTGCTTAAGGACCAGTATTTAAATGCCATATTTTTAAACCTGTGGTGGTCAGAAGAGTGAGGTGTTTTGGGGTTTTTTTTGTTTGTTTGTTTTGTTTTGTTTTTAAGACATCAGTATTTTGAGTATCAATCTGAGAATATAAGGGAATTTTACCCAGTTAGAAGAGCAAAATCTGGATACTTGTTTTTAAGACTGTGAGGAAGAAGAAGCTGTCATAAGGGGATAATCTGTAGTTTTGCTCACTTACTATAATGTACCAAAGAATAGATAATGGAGAATATAGTGGATTTTTTCTGTGAAGAATTACAGTCTGCTGTTGATGACATCCATTTTAGACTTCCARTATGTTGGAGGATGATGAAGTTCTCAATCAAAGGTTCATTTTGAAATAAATAGAAAAGGAATTAAAATCCCATGTGCTGTTTTGGAGAGAGAGAGAGTTTTTGTGAGAATAGCAGAGGGAAGAGTGAAAGCCTGAAAAATACGTTACTTGAAAAGTTGAATGTAAGGAGGTACATTTTAGGTCATCTCTTTTGTTTTTTAATGCAAATCTCATTCTTTGATTATTTACTTTTATTATTTATTTATCCTTCTATACAAAAGTTAGAAATTATTACCTATTAGGAATGTAGGCATTTTTATAATGCAAAGCTGAATAATAATGAAAGTGCAACTATACTACTCTTTTCATCTCGTAATGATAAAGGATTTAAAGAAAAAATAGTTTTGAATGAAGTGAATTAATTGGAGGATTCTTAAAATGTTAAGCTTAATGCAACTGCTGTTCTTTAAAGCTGGAAAAAACAAGAGAGAAAGCAAATAATGCCCCTTAAGCAGATGCTTATTCGTATAAGGTAGCTACTCTTTGATTTTGGAGAGGTGGTGTGACTTGCAGTTGGAAACCTTGATTTATTGTGTCGTTATTTATGTCTGCAATAAATGAGCTATAAGCATAAAACATGAAAAAGAAAATTAGGTATTACACTAGTTCTCTTACTTTTTGTAGTTTATTTACATGAAATATACATTTTTTTAATGGCATGTTGCTGTGCCTTTTGTTGACCATATCTGTACGCCAGGTCTGTCTGCTTGTTTCCATTGGCTTGTCATGTTCACTAATTAGGGAACTGCTGCATGATTCACCTTGTTAATTAGAGGGACTTGCACACAAAGGCCCTTCGGGCAGTGCGAAAGAAGAGCCTAGCACTAGTGCCCTGAGAAAGCTACAGCCTGTGAAGTAATTCTTCTCATCTACCTTCTATTTTTTATTTGAAATGAATAAATCATTGAGATTTTCCTTGTGGAGTGAGAATGCAAGAATTCACATCTTTGTAAGATGTAAATTATATGTGATCAATAGAAGGGATGACTACTGTATTGTACTTACAAGATTCCCTAATTTACTACTTGTCAGTGTATGAAAAATTGCTTGAAATATTTTGTCCCCATACTGGTATTTTGTTCCCTTGATCTGCAGGAGAAATGAGCAGTAGCAGCTTTTCTATAGTTAAATCTAAAATAGAGAAGATRTAGATTATTTAAATTCCAAGCTTGTTTTGCATCCCCAGTGGAACTTCCATTTTGCAAGTGAGCCCCCAGTGCTACCCCCACAACGTTTCATGGGGAGAAGGTGGGCGTCTGGCTAGTTTTGTTCCTGAAGTTGCTTTGCCTCAAATCTCACTTTTGAAAAGAGTAGCCTACTTGCTATATTGTGTATTCTTAAGTTGAATATAGGTTCAGAATAAATTAAAATTGTTTTTGTCATGTCACTTAGACTTGATCAAACCATGATCCAGACTGCAAAAAAGGATTTTGCATTAAAAGTGCACAACCATTCTCTACACTACCCATTTTCCATCTGTTTATAACACTTTAGAAATTAACTTCAATGACATTCTCTCTAACTATTTGATTAAAATTACTTATTATAGCCAAATGATTTTTAGTAGATTGCCACATTTTCCTCATTTTCTCAAATAAGACTGGCAGTTTAAAGATGCAAATTTCCTCCAAGAGTGGTAGGGAGCTGGTATCAAAATCTGGACATTTTTGAATAGTCTAGTTAATAAAGCCTCTTACTGGAATTTGTTGTTATTTAGTATTTAAAATGTACTTTATGTTTCTGCTGTTCTAAAGTTTTGTAGTAATGGCATATAGGCAGAGAAATTTTACAGAACATTTGGAGGTATTTAATTTTAAAAATGGGGAAAATGCTTCATGCAGTCCTGAGGTTTTATGGTGCAACAACCTCTCTATGTTAATTTCCATGAAGTCAAGATCATCCTACATATCTCAGTCTTCAGTTGACTCCGCTGGCATACTAAGCAAGAACATACTTTCTCTATAATTTTGATGTAATTTTGGCATGCTAGTTCATAATTATTTCTGATTTCAAGTGTGTGTAGATGTAATAGAAATAGTAGTAATAAAAGGCTATGCTATACTGCCAAAAAACTCTTGATGGGTAGGGAAGAGAAGACCATGCAGATAAAATTCTTTGGTCAGTCAGAGTCTTGTAATACTAATGAGTACATAAGCAGAGAAGTTTTAAATATCCAAGTAGCTATTGTACTACTCAGATTCAAAAAATGAAAGATTCTTCAGATACTTAAGGGATATTTTCCAAAATATTAGYTTTGGGGATAGTTGGATGTCCAAAAAATAAAACTGTTGAAACGTGTTGTAGCGCAACCCTTAACTCTATCTTACAGTAAATGACATAACTACTGCGGATTACTGTGTGCACTCCAACTCCAAGTGTGGGGAGCTGGTAGAGAGCTTGGTCATGAGGTTCATCTGAGCCTCATATTTTCCAGTGTATGATTTTAAAAAAAGCACAGCATGTTTTGTTGCTTGAGGTTTTCATCTCGTTATCTCAATGTACTCAACATATGTTTCCATCAGAGCTCCCTAACTAAAAGCACAGCTCTTCATAACTCCAGTCTGTAGCTCTAGACTTGACCCTCACTGATACAGATTTTCGCTGTGTTTTATGTTTCCTGATCTTCATTAAAGCATCATTTCACATAGTAGCTTGTTTCAGAAGGAAAGGAGAACGTCTCAGAAATCTCAGGGAACAGTAACTTCCATTTAGATTTATACAGGGCTTGGGAGAGCATCTTAACTCATCTTTCTTGTAAACACCCYAAGAGTGAGGATGCTCCTCTGTAGCTTGTACCTGGATTCAGGGTGCTGTGTGTAACTTGTCAAGCTTCGTGTGTGTGATAGTCTTACTGTTGCTTCTGTCTTCCCACCTGCATGAGTATGTTTAGTTTCTTATGAAAGGTGGTTTAAGAAATGTCTGTTGTTGGGTTTTTCCAAAATAAAATTAAAGTCAATTATAATAATAAAAAGAGAGAGAAAGAGAGAGAGAGAGATCTTAGGGAATCTTTTTCAGAGCTTTTTCTAGTCTTACCACAGCTAAGTTACAGACAAGCTAACAACCCTAATTGCATTTTCTGCCTGTTGTCTGTGCCTCAGAAACCCTTTACTCAAGTGTTTTGAGTCTGGATTAACAAATCTACCATGCATCATTATTGGACTTAAATATTAAAACTTAAGGGTGTCCCCAGCCCTAGAAGAACCTGAAAATGGTGCTACTTGAGTTTTGAGGAATAATATAACCAAAACTAGATAAAATGTACTGATGCTTCAACAGCAGATTTTGAAGAAATTGAATGAATAARGTTACTGGAAGGAAACACTGAAAACCATGGCTATAGAACTCTTTTGGAGGAATCTGAAGGATATCTTTGTAAAATCATTTAAGTAATTATACATTCTGTTACTAGAAAAAGGAATGTGTAGCTTAAGAGTTGGCTGGCAGAGTTGCAGAAATAAATGGTCTGAAATTAAACTACAGTAGTGTGCTGTATTTGGAAAATCAAAAAGGCAAGAGAATATACACCATTGACAAGAAATTGTTAATAGCAAGTCTTAAAGAGTTAGTCAAATGGACTAGTGGAAAAGGAGAACTTTAAAAAGTATTTTGGGAGTAAAGTAGTACTAGAGAGTAAGTATATTAAAAATTCAAAGACATTTAAAAATTACTCTCTTCAAATTGTATACTTCATCATTTTTTTTGTAAGCTATGAGTAAGTACCTGTTAAGGATAAGTTCCAAAAAGTTTCCAAAAAGTTCCAAAAGAACTAAACCTATAAATTAAATATACATAAATGTGTACTTAATTAGGTAATGTACTTTACCCAAGAAAATTATAAATAATGTTTATCTTCAGGGAAAAACAAAAAAGTAAGGCAGGATGCACCTCGCATTTTYTGTATCAGAAGCATAATATGTATTCTCCCCAAAGTAATGGAGCAAGTGTTAATGGAAAAATCTGACTAAAGTTTTAGAACGTAGTGAAATTAGGAATAATAAACAGCATGAGTCTATTACAGGAAAAACACCTGGTCAAAAGTACCTCAGTTAAGGTTCCAGAAGAGTATTCAGATGTTCATCATTTTGGGATACGTTCACCTCGGGGGCTGAAGTGTTCCCAGCTTAGTCTTTGCCCAAGGGTGATTTTTTTTTTTTTTTTCAGACAGAACATAATTTTCAACTGTTGTTAAAGATGTATGGGAAAGAAAAAAAAGGCACGTTTTCCAGTACAGTAAATGCTTGATCTCTTTTGAATAGATATATAGCCAGTGCAGCTAAGGTTTGGAGGTTTTATTTAGTTATGGGAGAACTTTTGTGGAGGGGTGACATCCATCTTTGCATTGAAGATCTGGCGAACTATGAATATTTAAAAATMTCACAGAGCACATTCAGTGTAAGCTTTGCTGTTACAAATGTAARACTTCTCTGATACAGCATTATTACAGTACCATTTTTTAATGTTAGCTACTTTGAGCTGGTTTCTTAGCACCAGGTGTGCTATTTCTGTGGTTCTTTAGACTCAGGTAACTCAAAAGACAGGTGGGAGTGCGGCATGGGCATTCTGTAAACACTATTTGTTTCTCTTGACTCTCTGAAGATACCAATTTACTGATCTTTTCTGATCATTATTCTGGGTTTGCTGAGGCTGCTGCCAGCATTTTTGGTGACTTTCATTTTTTAATGGCACCTTCTGTTGTGGACATCTTAGGATATATATAAGGGTTCCACGTTTTAGGCTCCCCTCAACAACAACAGCAACAAAAAAGATGTTTTTCCAGGGTGTGTAATCCCTATCTGAGACTGACTGATAGAAACGTGCTGTGAAACCATTGATTAAGATAGGCTTTTTGCAGCATATGGCCCTGTTTTCAGGAATTATGACACCGCTCCCAAACAGAATTAGTAAAGATCTCGATTGGTGCCTACTGGCTATAAATCAGTGCTTAAATGGTTGTTTATATCATCTTGTCTTCATCAAATGTTGCTGCCACTTAGATGTATCCACTGCCAGTTCCATGGTCAGTGTTTGTTCCCAGCTGCCTTGATTCTTTATTGTGTTTTACTGTCTGTCAATGTTTATCATTTCCACTGTGCTGTTAAGCTCCTCTCTGTCCTCTTTCCCTCCTTAGGCTGTTTATGAACTATGCTGGGAGCTATAAGGAGCCAAAGTCTAGTTTTTTTKGTGGGATGAGATGGCTCTGTGACTGCAGAAGCTTACTTTTAGTCATGCAGCTCTTGCTAATGCCCGTATCAACTCCTCTATTGACAGCATTTTAACGTACCTGACTGCCTCCTCCTCTTTATCTCCACAGAAGCATCTCTGTCTCACTCTGTCATCAGGTTATTTTCCTTCCAGGCCAAAAAGCACACTTGATTTCCATCTGCAAGTAAAGAAACACCTCCTTGACCTCTCTCCTTCTCATGTGATGTCACTCTCTCTTCTCCCTTTCGTTTCTGAAGGGAGAAGATTTCAAATTGTTGGAGTTCCTTCCAGTTGTCATTGCAACTTTCTGATCACGTTCATGGAAATTTCTCTTGCTATAATGTAAAAAATGAGCCACCTCTTTCACATGCTTCTCTCTTTTCTGCTGTTTGGAAGCATACTGTGGTCCTCTTTATCAGTGAGGCTCAAAACCTAAATGGATTGGCACACTTGAGCAATTTACGGATTTTATTGCTTATTTTCCACATACCAATTTACATAGCTGCAAGTCTTGTTCAAGCACTCATGGTATATATTGATTGGTGTAGCTTCATCTCTTGTGATAATTGTAGTATTGATTGCCTTTAATATATCCYCCCCTCCCCCAGAAACTGACTAAATTTTTGATTTTGTATCTGTGACATGTTCATTCTTTCTGAATTCTTCTACGAGTTTTGCCTTGACCTCTTCATCAAACATTCATCCTCTCTTTATTGAGTGCTGATCACAAACCTAGGTGCAGCGTACCAAGGCTCRGGT
This sequence comes from Rhea americana, assembly GCF_003343005.1. Lineage (NCBI taxonomy): Eukaryota > Metazoa > Chordata > Aves > Rheiformes > Rheidae > Rhea > Rhea americana. Next base: position 347,917 of record NW_028186150.1, read on the forward strand.
GCTGTCTTAGCACCTGCTCCTACCTTTGCTCTGCCAGTGCCACCTSTATTTCCCATTCACTAATAATTTTTCTCTTTCAGTGTTGCCAGACAAATTTTTTTGGATATATGGTAAAACTTCCCTTACAAAAAGTGACATGCAGTCTTTTCCTTCACATTTTTTATATAGTCATACCTCAATTGCTTTGCGTGTAAATCCCTATCTGATGTTTGCAGCTAAACAGGCAAAGAGCAGTGATTCTTTCTTTTTCTTTTCTTTCATTCATTTGTGCCCATGGAAAGGAACTAGATAAGATAYATTTTATGTTAAAGGTGCACCCTTATTCTTCATCTTTGACTTTTTTGACTGCTTTGACTTTTAATTGTAAAATCTTCCATTTGAAAAATACTTTTTCATACGACCAATATAGATGTTAAATGGACATAATACCCGCCTTTTTTTTTTTTTTTTTTTTTTTTTTTTTTTTTTTTTTTTTTTTTTTTTTTTTTTTTTATTTTTTTTTTTGCATGGGATCATGTACCTGTATGAAATTGTTTTGTTTTCTGAGAAGACCTGAATATTACATTAATAGTATCACAAAAAGTATCAAATGACCTAATTAATTTGGGGTACAAAAATACTTGTAATTCTTGAGAAAATGTACAAGATACACATCAAAAAATATTTTCAGAATAAATATTTTTTATTAAGTGTTTTAATGATTTTGTAAGAGAGAAATAAGGATACCTTGACTGTTAYAACTGCAAAAATATTTCTGTGATTGAATAGTTGATATTTTTATGTTATATACTGAAATATAATCCCTTTGMAGATTATGTTTATAGTCTCTAAATTTCTGTTTTTATCATTCYCTAAAAACTCYGTTCAGCAAGCGAAATTCACTGGCGTGTTTGCAGAGTTAACGTTAGCAGACTTATTTCTCCTGGGACATTCACTTTCATGTTCACCAAAGAAGAATCCTCTGTTTACAGTACAGAGGAGAATGCACTTGACCTCAAATCTATGAGTTTTCATACAAAGTATCAAGCATTTGTTTTGTGATTGTCTTTCCAGATCAAATTCCTATCTTGAACAAATCTATAGAATTCCTACCCTAGCCATAACTTCCTTGAATCTTGATCTTACAGAAAAGAGGAAAATAATCTTCACTCTTTTCTATATTTATTAAAATGCTAATTTGATTGATGGATTTGGGAGATATATTCTCTAAGAAATCTTGACAATGAATCTGTTTTCATCTTGAATAGGTTATTTCTTCCAGTCRTGTGAACTGCTACAACTGCCAGTAGAAATGAAAATCTTAAAAGAAAAGAATTTACTAAGCATATATTTACACCATCAATGTGTTTATTAATACCTCAGTGACTGTTCTCACAATGGTTTGTAGGACAGAAAAGGCTTAAATYAAATATTTGATTTCTGTTGCAAAGTTATTTACAAAGCGTACCATGAATTATTATTAAATTTTTAAGATCTATTGTTSATGCTTCAGATAGACTTATGACTGGTCTTCCTTATGGCATATATTTTCTGAAATACCTAAACATATAATATATACATAGAAATATATGTAGCATGTATATATAGAAATAGACATATGTGTATACAAATGCTTWTATATACAAATAATGGTTTAAGGAAAACAACCCAAACTTTGTGAACCTCTCAACTTTACTTTTTTAAAGTAGTGGACCCATGTTCTTTGTGTGATTTTAATGTCATACACCTACAAAAAGAAAACAATTGTGTGAAATAATATTTGTACTTAACTCTTACACTGTACTTTTTATCAAAGGGATTTCTGGAAGTTAAAGTTGTTGTCATTAAGTAATAAAATGCTTGGTAGTTAATAGCGTGCTAAAAGTATATTTGGAGCAATAAAGAGCAAGGAGCAGTATTTCATTTGTAAGCTTTTCTATTGTATAATATTGGGTTTTTTTTTTGTATTTTAGATAAATATTGACTTTCAAAACAATTATTATTGAATACTGTAATTTCAAATGAAGTATTTATTACCTCCCATAGAGCAGGGATTTTAAAATACTATTGATAAATATATCCTTATTAATTGTAGTTGAAAACAAGTTAGTGACACTACATCAGAATTCCAGTACAAAAATGAGAGTGTGTGAATGCAGCTATCAAACAGTTTTATCTTGTTGATTGATATGGTGGGTTATATTCATTTTCATTCATCTTCATATAGAATGGGTTATATTCATTTCTGCTAAATCATGTTAATTAATAGAAAACTTATTTCTTTTATCAGGATGTATAGCTATTAACACGTGTTTATTTGTTTACATATACACAAATAATTAACTGTTTTAGTTAGGATTTTTATATTTTTTAAATATAAAACTGATCATGTAAAGTACRGATCAAGTTGTGTAGCTTTAATTTCATAGATACTTTTACGAGTAGTTTCATAATCACAAAAACATTAAAGAATTCAGAGGATAATGATTTTAGAACTATGCATAACTGATTGTKAAAGTATTCCTACTTTATGTAGAAAATAAAATTCCAAAGAATACAGAGGAGAAGAGTCCCCTATATTGGTCAATGTTGCCCATTTGGGATATGGGAGCACAAGAAATAGACCTTTTAAGCAATTTCTGTTGACATCAAAACAGAATAATTATTTTTACAACRATTACCTAACACCCACAAAAATATTCAGCTATTTCTAAACTTCGTGCAAGGCATGTGCAATAATGTCATCAGGTTTTGTCACTATTAAAAGTAGCTTCTATCTTCTCTGCTGCATTCGTTGAGAACGGCTCCTGTCGAATCAGGTGTCAGCAGCCACACTGAATGTGYGAACGTCTTCATGAAAGGTGTACTTTCCCCTTCTTTTGAACTCAAGCCAAGATAGTGATTTTTTTAATAAGACCAAAGCTGGAGATAATATTTTTGATTACGAGTTAGATGGTGAGCGATAAGGAGACTGACAGCAATAATCTGATGTAGGACCTGAAAAAATAGAAGTATTTAACTTGGAGATGGAGACAAGAAGGCTGGAAAGGAGATGACATAAAGTAGGAAACAACAGTAAACAACAGTGGTTAGGATGTTCAGTGTGTTAAGTAACATGCAGAAATTTTGTCAGGTGTCTTACTGGGGAGTATCCGTAAGTTGCAAAGATATTTTGTTATAAACAAATTAATAGCTTTAGTGAACGTGCAAGGATGTTYTGGTTAAAAAAAAAAAAAAAAACAAAACAAAAAAACCCAAAGATTTATGAGATACTGTGTGATACAGTATCAGTCATGATATTGTATCATGACAGTATATGTCAGCATGACAGACTTTATTTTATAACATTTCAGGGTACTGTGGTCTTACTGATGTGCATGAAAACATGATATGTTTCGTCCAATATTCACCAAGATTTGCATGAATAGGATGTTATTTTCTCTTGCAGTATACTGAAGTGTGTACTGTAAAGCCAACCTTTACAAGCTCTATTATGTGTTCATCTGGAGTTTTTATACCTGGAAACATATTCGTAATTGTACTAAAGTGGTGTCTATTAGCCGCGCTGGGGCTAGATGGTAGGAAGGAGCACCGTGCAGGAGGATCCGAGTCTGAAGAGCTTAGCTGCTCAGTAGGCTGGTGAGGTGGTGGGAAAGGTCCATGGAGGGGTGGGGGAGCTCTGGCCGACGCTCGCCGCAGTGCCTGACTCCCTCGCCTCCGTCTGCTGCAACGTTGCCTCTTGTATAGGGAATTGTAGACGGTTGAAAATCCTGTACGTCTCTTGAACAGTCAGTGCTAAGTTAACATGTTTGTCAAAAATTAGTACGTGGTACCAAAAACTAGCTTTGGTGCTCACAGAATGGAAAAGAAAGGACAAAGAACCTGAGGAATAAATGAGTGCAAGCCCTTCTGCTGATTCTCAAATCTATTCTCTTTTGCTTGGTAAAACAGCACCAATGAATTTAGAAGTGAGGGCAAGATTTGTCCCACTAAGTGGAATTTAGAGATATGACATGTTTTACTTTACAATTTGCATGTGCAAAAGTCAAAAAAATCTAAATACTGGTTCCTAGAAMAATTCTTCAGATGTGTTATGAGCGTACGTGACATTTTGAGACAGTCACTGTACATTGTAGTGGACGTAATACAACGGGCCAAGCAAGCATTAGGTTGCTCTTGGTTTGAAAATGATAACTTTGGATAAGATATTCATATAATAACCTTTTGTATTATACCAGTTACCTGTCAGACTACATTTTTGACCCTGACTACTCAGGAAACTAAAACTTCTTCGKTGCAAAATTTCTTATTCCATGAAGCCTTCCACTTTACAACTTTGTCTGAGATCACTCTAAGCCAGCTGGCCCTAGCTTAAATATTCATCAGACTTCTGATAATTGTGATAACCCTTATAGGCTGGCAAGCATGRCAAATTAGCAAAAAGATGATTGATCTTTTTTTATATGCGGTTTTATCTTCAACCTTTCCTGGCTATATGTTATACTATAGTAATAATTTCTTCTCTAAGGTATTTGCCGGTATCTGGATTTGCACATCTATTTACAGTTGCCTTGAAGCCTCATAATTACAATACAGCTGAAATGTCCATTTTCTTTCCCTGACTACAAATAGGGATCAATCGAATTTTAAATGACTGCTTACGGGCTAGCTTCCGATCATGACCTTTGTAAATGATTAGAGCTCACCACTGTTGCTATCTACCTTGAAAGGGTAAGCGGGCAGGTCTGTCTAACTGGCATTTAATCTGGAAGAGAGCCAAAGATATTTGAGCTAAAAACCTAATATGAGTTGGCAAAGGGAAGTATGTATAGACCTTTGCACTATTATTGAGATATTTTTCCACATTTATTTTTTGTATTTAGGAAATTCCTTTATAGGTAAATAAGATGTACGTTTGTATATAGTTTGGTACTGAAATTATGATATCTGAGGTTGTAAAATATTTAGCATAAAAATATGAAAAAAAAAGATTTTCAAACTTAATGTACTGAATTTGCTTTTTCTGAAGAAGGTGAAAATATGCATTCAGTTGCCAAATTAATAAAGCCAAAAATGCAGGTAATAAGGTGCATGAAGTAGAAATGAATGAGAAAAGATACAGTAGCATCTACTTTTTCATTTAAACCTCTGGGTTTTTTTGGCATCAGCCACATAGTTCAGGCCCCACCTGCATATGCAGCTCTCATTTAAATAATGACACTCTTTTATCTGTATTTGTTAGTTCAATTTTATTTTAATGAAGAATTGTGCTTGTATCAGTACAATATTTTTTTATTACCACTGCTAAATTTCTTGAGTAGTGTTTTGAGCATTTCTGTTAAAGTGGGAACAAGTACAGTATAAGCGAGAGGTTAGAAAGCAAACATCTCCTCTGAATTTACTGAAAGATTTTGCAAGCCCAAGGTTTTGAAAGTAATAAGGAATATTACTAAGAAAAATGAATTATTTTTATTCATTTACAATTGTATGCTGCATTACCTAATTGGATATTTTTGTGCAGTATTGATGACTAGAATCTTTATTACAGTACTATTGTTTGAGAAACATATCTCTCAGCATTAACTCTCTGAAAGAACTACATAGCTTATAATGAATAAACYGATCTTACCTCTTCATCATGTGGCCTGAGTATTTTCTCGTATTTTCTGTAGCATGCTATACTGCTACCTAATGCAACTGGCAGGTTGTTTCCTTTGCCTCAAACTGATGAAATCTGTTGCTACCTAAATCCTAATCCCATAAAGTAGTTGGAAATTCAGWTTTTAGGGGAGTGTGACAACGTTACCGTCTTATTCTGATGTTCAGATATAGTTGTTTAATTCATTTTTTGTGATTTTCTGAAAGCAAATATCAAGTACAGTTGAATATTCAAAATAAGCTTGAGAATCTGAGATGAAAGAAAATCTTTTAAGTATTGTACTTTTTAGGGATTTTAATTGGTACTTACACTCTTCATGATGATCTTGGACTGAAGGTGTATAGCTTCACAGTACTCACTGACTAAAGCAGATTTAAGGATAAAGATGGAGTTTATAAAAACAGCTGAATTATTTGGAAGTAGAAGTCCCGTGGGAAACCAAGGGAACTTGTACAACTTTATTATTTTACTGAAAGGATGCATGCTTGAGCTGCTAAAAGTAGTGTTTCTATGGATAGCATAATACTATTAGAGACGACACGTGCAACTTTTACCTCGAGCTCACCAATTGGAGAATAWTTTTTTGAAATAACAACAGAATAAAATCTAAACACAGATTTTTCTCTCTAATAGATGCAGCAACAAGAACTTGCACAAATGAGGCAGAGGGATGCCAATCTAACTGCACTGGCAGCTATTGGTCCTCGGAAGAAGCGGAAGCTTGATTCGTCTGGACTGCTTACCATAGGAGGAGAGGTATATGTCTATATGCACAGTAAGAGAACTGGTTATTTCAAAACCCGTATAATAACTAGAAATGCTGAGAGCTTATTTTGTTCATTGAACTGTGTAACTTGGAAAAGGTAATACAAATTACTAAATTAGAAGGAATATGAATCCAGCTTATTTTATTTTGCCACAGTTAAAATAACATCTCCTCTTAGTTGTATTTTCAAGTGTTATTTTTCAATGGATATTTAAAGAATTATTTTAAAATAAAAGTTAAACTTGAATTATGTAGTTCTCTTTGTAAGAATGCCCACTGTCTTTAAAATAGATTTCTCCTTTGCATAATCCAAAGGAACAGAAAAAACACGGACGATATGAAGAAATATTTGGAAAAATATAACTGTAGCTTTGCTGACAGTTTGGAATGAGAACTTGGCTTAATATCAGTGACTGTGTTTGTGACAGATGTGTGTCAAATCTTTTTTTACAGAATGCCTAACTAGTGCCCCATACCACTGCAAAAATGAGTTCTTTATCATGCTAAATTGTATGCCATTTTAAAACAAATGCTATGCTCCAGAAGTAGAATCAGATTTGTTAGGGCAACTCTCATGTTATCTTAGAAAGAGAAATAACTATAATGCACAATGTGATGCAATATCCTCAAAAGCAGAATATATTAGCCAAAGTGGAAGACTATGGTTTAGTGGGAGAATATAGAGTACATATTCATTTGGACTGCTTCTGTTTCTGCTAAATCTGCCTACATGGTAGTAGTCAAAGTAATTCTTCCTGTCACGTATCTATTCTGAGGAAAATACAAACACTTTGTTTTGAATAACTAACAATTTTGGCTCAGAAATTTGACTAATTGGTGAGTATTTCCAAAAAGCCTTTTTGTTTCCCATTTTGGGTAACTTTTACCTGAGTGTTTCCCTCTCTTCATGTGCTAAGGTTGGTGCTAAGGAACTAGAGCTAAGTCCCTGCTGCAGCTGATCTCTGTGAGCAAGTTCCAACTTGGCAAGAACTTTCTTGGCCTTCCCTCTTTTGTCAAAAGCCTTCTAGTTTGTGTCTTTCAAGTTGCCAGTCTCCTAATTAATCTTTTTTGACATATATGTCTGCTTATGTTGCAGCTGGGACACTACATGTTTGCTGGTCCAAAGACATATCACTTAAAAATTGGCCTGTCACCCCATCTTTTAGTTGTTACTTTTCTTTTTCCTTTTCTGAACCAACTCTTGTTTGATATTTTACATGCTCATTTTGACCATTTTTTCCATAAGAAGTGTTAGATTTCAGTCTAACCTCATGATTCAACTGAAATATGAGCTCACAATTTCTCTTTGGAAATTGGATCTTTTTAATAATACCCTTCTGATCTTAGCAGTTGATCAGTTTGGTAAGTACTAATAGTTAATTTTGCTTAAGAGAAAAGGTTGATTGAAAAGATGAGTAATTCTATGATCAAGTGTTGTTTGTTGCAATATAGAGAAACAGKTTTTTTTACAGTCTTTATAAAATGTGATGAAGATTGTGCTCATACTTGCAAATATTTTTCAACCAGCACTTTATTTAACTATGTTTTCTTCAGACTTGCTTCAAACATTACCAAACATTAGGGTTCGTTTGGGCCTCATTGCTTCTTTTCAGGTCATAGCTAAATAGACTTTTTTCCTGATGGCAGGATTAGCTTGCGTTATCAAGGCCATGCCCATAAGCTGCCTCTTCTGCACCAGTGTAACTGTTTTTCTAGACTACTTTTACTTGGAGGGTTGAAAAATGATTGGTTTGGGGGAAGAGGTTGTTTTTCAGTTGTATAGCTTCTTTGATTTGTTTCTCTATGCTACCATATAATRTATTGGTTTCCAAAAAATGTTTTTAAAAATAGGTTTTTTTTGAGAGAGAGAGAGATGTGGTGAACAGGGATAAGATGTCCTCAGATAGCACTAAAAGCAAATGTGTAACCATGGTTGAGACTGTGGTTACACAGTAGCCCAGGCTAATTTAACAGTGATCTCCACCCCAGTCTGTAGTAGTGCATTCCTAGCCTCTTCCTTTCATTGGCTCTGGGTTTTACTGAACTGCTTCCTTTGATAAATTGGCAGAAACCTAAACTAATAAGAATAAAAAGTGAATAGTTTCTGCTTAGCTTGCTGAAGTAGTTTGGCTCAGAGCCCAGGGAGCACCGGAAAAGGAACATATTACCAACAAGGCAAAACTTGAGATCACCTGCTCTTCATTTGCTTTCTTTTTAGTACCTTTCTTGTCATCTTATATTTTATATTATCTGGTAGAAACAGCTTCCTCTGTAGCAGCCATCAGCTCATCAGTAATTCAGCCTGCTTATTATTGTAATACAGTATAGATCAAGAGGAAAAGAGAAGGGATAAAGAGAAATGAGAATACCTTTTATATAATTCAGCTTTTCTGTCTCACAGAATTGAAAATACAGCATTTGTAGAATTTTATGCTGTTCTTTATTTAATGATACTAGGCAAAATTATATGAATACATCTTTAAATGTTATTCTAAAGAGTTTTAATTTATATTTTTATTGCTTTTTGGAATTTACTACATTTTTATCAAGTTAGGCATCTAACAATCATGAACAAGATTATGCATTTAGCAGTAGTACTGTCTAATTGTTATTTACTGTGTGGGCCATGTTAATGCTTATGTTGGTACAGGGCAGTGGATGGCAGAGGAAGGAAAGGGAAGACAAAACCTGCTTAAGCTCTTTAGTTAGTAACCTTAAGAACTTCCCAAGTCTAATTGAAAATAATAAATTTTTAGTTACTTTTATTTATTTTCTGGATTTTTAATGTTATTAGTTAACATTTTTATTTTTTTTCTTRAATTGTAAAGCTTTTAATAATTAGGAATAAAATTTTGCTTTCCTTTATGAAATAGATTTAGTCATGTAATTGTGAGAGTTAAGGCTTTAACAAAAACTTTAATGTCACAAGGCTGTAGGCCTGGCAGCTTTACTTCTATGAAATGAATTTGAGAGATACTAACATAGCATGAATACAATATTTGCCTGTTCCAAACTTCCTCATTTTTTACTGTGAGTTAAAAGTGCAGAGGTTAAATTCAAGTATTTTTCTGTATTTAAGAATAATAACTAAATAATTTGGCTTTTCATCAAGACCTATGGCTAGTATCCCAAAATACATAAATATAAAGTATATGTTTGAAATATCTGAGGGTATAATTTGTTTAAATATCAAGTGAAAGCCCTCTCCTGGTACTTGCTGGCACAGATGGTTTTTGAATACTGAGCTTCCAAAGGCAGCTTCAGGGCTAGTTCAGTGAATCACYGCTTATTGAAGACAGTCATTTTAGGGATAAGAAAAAAGCCTCCTTCTCACATAGTAAAAGAGCAGTCGTCTTAAGAATACCCAGTAAGTTGTCGCTAAAACCCTGTCTTCCATATGTTGGGCCAGTGCTCAAGTGAGAGCTCTTTTTTTTTTTTTTTTTTTTTTTTTTTTTTTTTTTTTTTTTTCAGGACTAGTATAAGTGAACCATTATATCAGCCAAGATAATGTAATCTTACAGACTTGCAAAGTTCCAAAACAACTACAGTTAAAATAGTGACATTTTGTGTAGAGGAAAAACTAATTACTAAAAGGCCTTTATTGGTTAAAAGTATATTTCAGACTCTTTCAGTAGCCACAGTTGCTACTAAAATGATAATGGAATGTATTTCTGAGACCAGGTGCCAAATTTTTGTTTAGGTTTAGCTTCAAATAGTATCATTTAGAGTGTTTTTGAGCTGTCTTTAGTAAGGCTTTATTGAAAACATAATGAAGATCCTGTTTTGAGACTTTGGAAATCTGAGTTATACTAGAGACTTCCAAATACAAACTTTTATACAAACAATATTTCTGTCCAATCTTTATACCAAGAGTAATTCTGTTTTTCTAAGTGGAAATGTAAAGATGAATTCATGATTTTTTGGGAGGGGCTTAGGTGCTATGACATAGTTGGAAAAAAGTACTGTTTACTACAATCTCTTTCTAAGTCATCCAGGACTGAACATGATAAATTTGTTTGTACATATTACAACTTGTGCTCTCACTTCATGCATGAGTTGTTATCCATAGGCATTTCCGCAACCCCTCCAATTATTCCCCAAATCTGTTGTTAATATTTTATCCAAAAGAAATCTGGATACTTGGTAATTTTCTGTTTGGAATGGGTCATATGTGGTAAAGAAGTACAGCTGAGCTGTCACATGGAAAACATGGCCTTGTTTCTTTGCAATTTGCACAGCTTCAGTCTTGGCTTTGTCTTCATAGCTATACAATTGGCTCTTGATAAATTAGTTTTTGTTTGAAGTGGTCAAGACATGTTTAGAAAGCATTTGAATCTAAGGATCTTTTATGCTGGATAACCTTGAGTTACATGAAAGCAGATACAATAGACCGTAAGATCTTTTTAAGTGTTTATGGTCTAAGAACTTAAAGCTTACTTTTCATGCTTTTAAACCCATGGACTGATGGCAGAACAGAAGGAATTGTTATGATTTATTTTATCACTGGCTGTTTAAGCACTCTTTGCTTCACGTATCACTGACATGAGAGAATGCCGCAGTTATCTGAGACCTGTTTTGGTGTAGAATGTCACTGCTGCTGATTTTCATGCTTACCCTTTTAAGTGTCCCAAAACTAGCAGTTAAATGGGCTAGACTTTTCAAAGAGACAGAACTAAATTAGAGTCTAGTCTTATAATTTTTCTATAGAATAACATGCTTACTGCCTTATGAATCTTTGAAAATCTCAAGTTTACATGGGGCTTCTCAGGTTTGCTTTACTTCCTGTTCTCAAAAGGTCTGAATAAATAAATGTTAAAATCATCCAAAATAAATAAATAAATGTATTAATATCTATTTGAAAATCAAAGCCTTTTGCAAGAATATATAGTTCCCCTAATAACTGTATCTGCTTTTCTGATTCTTAAATAAATTAGATTTCAGTTTAAAAATAAATTGCCCCAATGCTGAGTTACTGTTTTTCAAATTTAATTTTCAAAATGTGTTTTAGCACATGATGAACATTTTTTAAATTAGAGTTTTTATTATATGAAATGACTTGAAAACATAACATTTCACTGACTGCAATGAAAGGACAAAGGCATTGAGTATGATGGATAATGCTATGTTTACAATAGTAATGAATAATTCTAATTTGAAGTAAACATACAGGAATACATTTTGGTGCCCATTGCAAACAGACTGAAAGACAAACAGTAAGTCAGGAGCCAGTAGAACAATTTTGCATGGATCTCGGTTGACAGGAGGAAAAAAGTCAGGCAGCAATGCAAGAAAAATAGAAAGTGGCTCTGTGCCAGCAAAAACATTCTTTTTTACTAGTAGAGCAGGTTTGCATACTGTATATATTCCTTTGATCTATGTAACACAAAATATTCTGACAGAGGTTCAATGATATTAATCATTTTTCCTTACTGGCCAAGACGAATTTGATTTTTACTTTATTTGGAGATGGAAATGGTAGTTGATCCCATCTGACTGCATGATGTTGATCTAACACACAGCAGTCCGTTAGAGCATTTCTTTCTTTGCTTTTCAGAGATTTCTTACTGGAGTCATACATAGCAGGTTTTTTGGTTTTGTTTTATTTTTTAACTAAAATCCTCAATATTAAAAAATTACATGTTAAAAGAAAATAATTTTATAAATGTAATATTAAATACAGTTTTATTTATGGATTTTTTTATAAATATAATCAGTTTATGCAACTTATTAGCATGGAGATTCAGCACTTGGCGAAATGACTTTTGAGTTGTTGATAGTTCATCTGTTATTTGTCAGTCCTTACAAAGGTCTACTATTGCTGCCATGAAAAGGTACCGTTTTTCTTCTTGCAAAAGGCAGCTACCTTTGAGGATTTGTGGGGGCTGAGGATGTGCGGCTTGGGGAAGTGTTGAATTGTCTTCTCCATTTCCCTTTCTGATTTTGAGATACTGAGGAATAAAACAGATGCTGTGGCCTTTGTTTCTCATAATTCCAGATTTTTTCTTTCTTCTGGCTAAGTAAAACTGATATGCCTAAGAGAAGAAATCTGAAAGGGCCTAGCTGAGGGTTTGTCAAAAATGACCTGAGTCTCTCCACTGACTTCAGTACGTAGGGCCCAAGGTGCTATGGCATTCGTAGATGTCAGTGATGTATTTCATAAATCATGTCCATAAAATTTTCAAGGTGTAACTTTTCAACATATACGTGGAAAGACTTAGACTTGTGTTTTAAAATGGAAACATTTTCGTTTTAATTGAATTTTCTACAAAAGAATCGGATGAATCATCAGATGGATTCGTTTCCATCTCATTCGATGTTGATGAATTTGGTGGAGGATGTATTTTTTTTTCCACCCCTTTGGCTAAAAAGCTGAGATTCTGAAAAAGCCTAAAGAGCTTGAAATTCATTAGGATGCCCATTCTTGTACAATTCTAGCCTGATTTCTTACAAGAAGTCAGTAATATCAAGAGTGACAATTGGGGTAACAGTATTTAACATTTTAGTTTGCTTCTGAACCCTTGGGCAAACAGGCTTGTGCTTCAAGGTAATCCTGTTGCTAACTTCTAATGTAAGCACTTTATCTGGAAGTGTTGAACAGAATTTGTGTTATTTTCACTGATGAAAGTATTAGAACCAAACCATTGTCCGAGTTCCCCTCTCAAACAACGATTATAATCTCCACTTCTGTTACCTCTTGAATCCCTCAGCGATTCTCTTAAAAGGATAATCAAAGCTATGCAAGAGTATCTTCTACTTTTCCTAATATAAGATACAGTGAAAACAGATTGGAATATTCTGACAAGCTTTTCTTCCTTGAAAATATGAAGTTATCTGTACAAGCTTTCTGAGGTGTTGCAGGAACTCTGTATTGATACACCTTGAACAGATCTTGCTGCTGTAACACCATTAGGTATTACGAGTCAGTGGAAAATCATCCTACAATGTTCTGTTGATAAGAAAAGCAAAAGTTAAATAAAATTTAAAAATTTTAAAAAATCTGAAAAATAAACATTTCCTTCAGAATTTACTGGCATCTTATGTGCCGCAAAAATTACCCCTTCATTCTAAGTAGTTCTGTTCTGTGAAAAAAAGCTCAGTATATGAAAAAGAGGAATGAAGATAGGTCTTTCATTGTTTCCTTTTACTATGTACAAAGCTTCCAAGATTATACTTCAAGTCTGAATAGCTTCTTTATCAGTTTGGGAGTATTTCTTATTTGCATATATTTGTGCACAAATTTCAGAGTCAGGCCCCTACTACAGATTTCATAAATTACATCATTATGACATGACATACAATCAGCAGTTTGTGGTGCAGGCAGATTTATTATTGTGGACTTTGATGTTTAATGAATTTGATGTATTTTTAGACCAAATAATCTATCCTGGTACTGTAAGGATATTTTGAGCAAACACTTGTCTAATTAGGCTATTAATGTTCGCACTGCTTTCCTGTATGTTGACTAGTCTGCTACCATCCACATTCCTCTTTCAGAACTTGACTTTCTAAAATTTATTAATGATAAAATTCAAAACAGTGGCTCAACTTTGAAGGAAAAAAGGCTGGAAGTGACTTTTCAGCTTTATCAAGAACTGTTTGCTGTTTTAGCTGAACAGTATGTATTGCACATTGCTTATGTGCAAGAGGGAGAGTAAAATGGGTGCTGTCTGGCCACATTCACAAGAAGGTAAGCATCTGAGCTTCAAACCTGCAAAGACTTGTGCTCATGCTTAACTTTAAGCACAGGGGTTAGTTTGTTTGAAGTTAGTAACATGCCTCATGTAGAACATTAATTGCATGCAATAAGCCTTGGCTGGATCATGGTATATGCCAGTGTTCCTGTCAATCCTACTGTATGAACTCTGCTAATCCATAATCTATAACAGATTTTTTATTTAGTAAGTGCTCTATTTCTATTTTTTCGATAGTAAAAACAGGCTTTTCTTTCTGGAAGTAAGCATATTGCACACTTTTAAAAGTTTTACTGCAAGAAGTCTCTGGGACCATCAGTGTGTATTAAGAGCAGGTTTAAGAAGTTGTCTTGAATATTATAAACTATATTTTACTTTCAAAGAACTAATATAGTAAAAATATCTGATAAGTGAGATCTTCGTCTTCATGTTCCTTTTGTTACATAGTCTGCTCTAGTGAGTGACTAGGAAAAAAGGGTTTTTTGTTTTTGTTTTGCCTGGAGTCAAACAGGAGCATGCTGGTTAAAGGGATTCTGTGGGGGAGTTGGGCTGGAGAGGGCCTGAGGGAACTCAGAGAGACATCTACCACCAGCAGCTTGTCTGTGCTAGCTAATTATAGCTAGGGTACTGTTTACTTTAGTGGTATACTCCTTATTTATTAGTTACTTAGTTACTGCTTGCCTTCAAGTTACAGGCTTGCAGCCAGTCGCTGCAGGGGAGGTGCAGTAGGAAGGGAAGGGCATCATGCAGTACTGCAAATTGCAGCTCCTYGACCTTGGCATGCTTTTAAAACTATTTTTTAAGATATACAGTGGAAGAGACATTCAGAAAGAAAAGTGGACAAGGAAAGAATGAGAGCAATTTTAAGGACATTTTTTACAGTCTAAAGGGATTTTCATGGTAAAATTTTCCTAAATTATCAAACTGTCTCCCCCTACCTAATCCCCAAAAGAGCACTTTTGGTCTGTGTGAAGTTGTATTGATTTGAAGTGAAGTTATATTGATTTAAACCAAGGAATGATTTCTATACCTTTTTTTAGTTGGTAACGCTTTATGGGCATCCTATATTAGCTACATCTTGATTTAAAACAGCTTATTTAATTTATATCAGTACTTTTCCAAGTGTAATCTAGACTGACGTAAGAGAATCTGCACACATAAATTTCACATAATTAACTAAAACTGTTTAATTTAAACTATTGTAAAGACAGCATGTTTGCAAACCCTGGGCCATTTGAGAGTCCAAATCCTCAGGAGTCAGACTCCTGAGCCACTGGACCGCTTCAGAAAATCTTGCCCTGATTTATCATTGGGTTATGCCCTTTGCAGGCAGCAGGGCCTGTTGCTTAGCTAGGTAGAAGGAGATAGTGCAGCAGACTTATTTCAACTGCTGGTTTCATTGTTGCTGTTTTATTTTGTTTGCAGCAGTCTTGGGACAATAATTGTCTCAGCAAGCAAGAGGGCGAAGAACAGTAGTGCCATATAGAGAAGGTGAATGAAGAGAATCATGAGATTTTAGGTAACTGTGTTTGAGGAAGTGGAATATATCATATACGTTATCTTAGTTGCATGGAAATAGTGTTGGGCCATGCTGTAATTATCAATAAAAGAGAGACTTCTCCAGTCTTTTGAGCATTGCAGTCTCTTGCAGAGCCAGAAGCGTAATGAGAACTGAACCTCTATATGATGGGCCAATTACTGAACAATTTAGAGGGAACTCTGTTAGAAGAATGAGCAGAGTATGAGATCCCTAAAAAAAAAAAAGGCAAAGTTTCTGTCTCCAAAGGAGGAAGTAGGGAATAAAAGGAGCACAATAGGTTGAACAGTCTTGGCCAAAGAAGTGAGTACCCCTAGGCAGACCAGCATCTCTAATCAGTGGTAGTGGTACTAGCTCTGAGGGGAGGGAAATTCAGGCTGGTGCTCTCATGTAACATTAAAAAGGACAAGCAGTCTGTCAGGGGAAAAAAATCATTGGCATGGGATTTCTTCTCCTGATCAAAAAGACAGCAGCATTGCAGCCTGCTTTATCTATAGAGGAGGTGTTGGCAAAGAGTGCTTTTTTTCTTAGGCCATATCATTGGGTCCGTGATGTGATTTCCTAAGCCATAAAAGACGTCATCTAGTTTTCTCTCTTTAGCAAGGTTTGGTTCACCTTTTCTTCTGTTCTCATTCATTTTCAGTTTTATGCTGTAACAATCAAATTTTTTTAAGAAACATCTTTAYAAAACAGAAGGCAAACTCAGTCTGATAGACTTGGAAAAAATGCCTGATGCTCATCTCCAAAGCCAAAATTCATTCTGTCATCTTTGTCCGTAATTTTTTGTAATCAACATGAAACAGAATTTCAGTTAATTGCTTCTCCCTTTCCTACCACCACTAATTGAGAGTCACAGTACTGTCTTCTCAACATTTTTCCCTGGACAAAGCTGACATCATTAGTCTATTGCCTTTTGGTGAAACTTGTATTGCCAGAAAATTCTTTTTTCAGAAATTGATATCTTTGGTTGCAACTACACTGAGAAGGGTTGTATTATTTTGTTGCTTTTGACTTAGCTAGRTTATTTAATAACAGAACAAATCTCTTAAGAGCAGCAAGTACTGTTCCTAGTGTTGTTGTGAGCTATTTAGGTAGTCAAAACAGTAATGGCAAATGATATTAGAAAAAAATCCAGAGCTGACACATCCTTTTTCATCTTGTAATATGCCTTAAATAATTCAGAATGGATACAGAAGGAATTCCAAAAGAAAAAACTTAAAATAGAAAAAGATTTTCTCTGCTTGAAGAGACTGTAAATAAAAACTACATTTTTGGAATTAGCTGACCTCAGAGTGTCTCATTTCTTGACAAACAATCCAAAAGAAGAATTATTTACTTCAAGAAATACTTTGAATTTGAATCTTGAATTAGTTATACTTTCACATTACAAAATGTTAATTCAGTTGATGAGCTTACTTGTAACAGGACATATTTTGTGGCTGTTCTTGGTTAAAGGCAAGAACTGTAAAGAGTGGTCTCTGATCCCCTGCTAATCAGTTTTGAGCCATTTGTCCATGTCCAGGTCACTTAAGCAATAATAGACTGTTCTAGCAAACTCTTCTGGTACAATATCATGTTTGAAAAACTCTTAAAAATAGTGTCACGGAGAAATAACTGAAGTGTCCAGAGGAAAGTCTTAAAGTAATAGTCTGTCAGTTCTGTTTAGGTTGACTCTGGTCTCTCTCTCTATAGATTGTGTGCTTTCTACATTTCAAACATTTGATGTGTGGTCAGTTTGCAGTAATTAATAAATTAATGACATTTAAGAATGTTTAATTAATGTTTTAATGAATATTTTRACGTTTTTTGATTGACACATGCTTGATATGTGTTAGAAAGACTCCCAAGTTCCTAAATATCATTAGTGATCTGAAGTTAATGGTCCGTTAGTTGATGTTATTCAGTGTTTAGTTTAGCTAGAGTAATTAATGTCAGTTTAAAATAAATACATAAGTTCCTTTTCTGGAGTACCATATATAAAAAGCATAACGTAACATAATAATCCAACTTGTTCAGCCTGTGTTGAACAATCAATCCTGGTTGATGTAAAGTAAAGTATGTATTTTTACAGTAGTTCTAATGAAGCACAATGTTCTCCGGACTTCAGACAACTTTTAAAAGGTTATATATCGTCTATTAAGCCATTTATCCTGGTAGTGATCAAAACCAATTACTTTTTAACATAATGTTACGTACTTCTGTCCTGATTATATAAGTACTACATAATGTTGTTGCAAATTTATTAAATTATACTAAGTGAACAGGTAGGAGGAAGCAAGCAATGTTTCTTCCTGTGAAAATGTTTCTTTGACTACAGATTCTAGAAAAATATATTTTGCTTTTCTTACCTAAATGGTGAATTTAGCTTCAGTCTTCTCATTTCAATGTAATTCACTAACAAGGCCGAATCATCTTTAATCTACTTTTCCGTTATCTCGTTTAACTTTGTGTTAAGAATCATTGCTCTTTAAGTTAAATATGTGATCATACAAAACTTAACAAAAATGATACACTTTTAAAGGATATTCAGTTACGTTTATAGCTGCAACATTTAATTGGTGTATCTGAGTAGCTGTTTATTGAAGAATTCTAGTTTGTGTTGCAATTTCCAATATAGTTTCCCCCCAGAAGAAARCCAACAACAGCCCATTAATAGCTTTTCTGCCGTCTCTGTTCTCTCCCTCTCAAGACAAAGCTACCTGACTTCTGTCTGGTTAGAATGAGCATCACGTAAAACAGACAAATCAAGCTGTGTCACATTAATCCTCCTTAAGCGGCTTACACTCCGGTTGCATAGAAAGACACCATAACATGGAGAACTTGTTCAGAATTGACACCAAACTAAAGATTGCATATCAAAGAAAACGCTTTGCCTACCTATTCTGAGGTCTACCCTTTAGTGTAAATTGTTCTTCTAGATCTGATAATAGAACACTTCTGGCGGACTGTACCGTATCGTCTTGACATTTGGAATACAGATATACGAGAAGCATGTCATGTTAACAGAGCACTACAACAGTCATACTTTGTCTCAATTGATGGGGGAACTGCAGCATACAGAGTAATTCGTGTTGACAGTAAGAACTTGCAGATAGGCAGCCTAAAATGTGAAATCATTATAGAAATTTATTTAACTGGTTGAATGGCCATAGCAGATTGGTTGAGCCAGCCAAATCAGAAAGGTTCCAAAGGAGATACCTTCTCTGCTGCAATTTTTAAGATTAATCTATGGCTGGCTTTGGAATGCATATATTTTTATCTTTAAATATTTATACTAATATCAAATTTAATAGTGATCGATCAAATATTAAGTACATTTTTTCATTTTTATTTTCCAGGCATATTTAGGTATTCTTTTCATACTTAAATTTTGAGAAATTATATTGAAAAGGAGGCAGCCATATAATGGAAACTCATGGAATTTTTGTTTATTTCATTCTGCTTACAAGAATGTGTCAGCGATGTGATCGATAATTTGATTTTAATTTGTTTTAATTAATTCACAAAATGTTTCCTGATTGCTTGTGTTTTTGTGTTTTAAAATCTCATAGCTATRATAAAAATCAGACTTTTGTCTACAGAAATTGAATATGATTAGATATTACACAGCAAGTTATTTTAAGTATTTAAGCAATACTGTTCATTAAAAAAAATCTCTTCAAATTTCTTTCATTTTCATTTCTTTTCTTTTGCAAGTGGGTCCTATTCCCACTTTTTCTTGTGTTCTAAGATGGTAAATTCTTGGGATTGTACTAGGTGCAACATTATTTTACCTCGTGAAAATAGGGATGTGACAACTTACGCCTGTAATTCTAATGCAGTAATATCAGTAGGTGRAGAGCAAAAGCAGTGATATTTTGTCACTGTATTTTATTTACAGGTAGAGCCAGCTCCTTCAGCCTAAGCCTGACAGTCCAAACTRCCTTCCCACAGTCTTTGTTCGTACAGGACAAGGATGGCTTAGAGAATGAGAGGGAARCCTGTTAGTCTGGCAACATTTTTAACGTGTTACTATTTTTCTTGTAACCACCTGATACCAAAGTCAGCCCCGTTCCTTTGTTGTTAAAGGCAGTTAGTTGCGAGAGAGACTTGGGAGTACCTCCTGTTCTTGATTTTAACCAAACCCTATCCAATCACCTACRCTTATATGTTTTCTTAGAACTTAATTTCAACAAGTTTTAGTCATACCCTCTAGGATCTCCGTAACACAATTCCGTAGGTACAGCAAATTCTTTAAATCGCCGTTAGCAGCAGAGCACACAGGCATGTTACAGACTTTAAGCACGAGAGACCTAAGTCTGTAGAGAGAACTATGCTTTGAGTATTATCTGTATAAAAAGGAGATATCCTATACTTTGCATTTAAAAATGTTTCTCTAAAGTGTCTCTTTCAGTGTATATGCTGATGTGCATTGGCATTAAATGAATCTATAGAGAACCCCACGCTGTAGCCCAATATGGTGGGAATTCTTCCATTATCAGTCTGACTCTACTTCTGTCTGTGGCTTACTATAGCTGACTTTATCTTGTATGCTTTTATCTTGTTCATCATTATTCGTAAGCCGTACTTGTGTGAAGATGGGTTTTTCATATTCGCAAGAAATACTTGCCAAGTTCCTTGTTCCTTTATGTAAAGGAACAATAAGTACTATTTGAACATATATACCTTTGGTTTGTTTTCATTCTCAGTATAGTTGTGCGGCACGTATTTTAGAAACATAGGGTTGATTWTTGCCTTGTATCATATTGATTTGCCTTTGCATGTTAACAAGCATAAGTAGAAAGCAAGCAAAGACAACAGAGCTTTCCAGCTCTGGGGATGAGGGGACATCTCTGTGTTCCGGTGATAGGCATTCTTTAGAAGCTGGTAATAGCCAGGTGAATCTCGATTTCTGGATAATTTAAGGAAATCACTTGCAAAGAAACAGAAAATGAAAYTTTGGCAGTCCTCAGAGGGATAAGGGAAGATCTCTGATGTATTTGTCTCCACTCCTCTCTTCTSCATCTTCTCCCCAAATTCCTGCAGTGTTTAGCTGGGATAGAAAAAAAAAAAAAAAGGTGGGTTGTATAGTGGAGCTAGACTGTGTTAAGTAGTTTGAGAGCATAAGATGCAGCTTTCGGTTATCTTCTACTAACTTGTGTGAGTTCTATTGACTAGAACTACCATGTACCAAGCCTCTTCCTTTGGTTAGCTAACTCAATGCATTTTAGCTGATCTATGTGACAGGTAATGGAGAAGTAATTGCAAAGAACTTGCAAAGCAAGTGGGCGGTGCACAAATCTGGAACTGATATTCTGAAATACTGCTGCCAAGCTACTGTATAAGGTTACAGTTTCTGATTGAAGTCTCCTTCCCTTTGTATGAAAGCAGCATAATTAATCTGGCAGTAATGAATTCAGGTACTACCAGTTTGTCACCTCAAGAGAGAAGTTACTAGAGCAGGCTGAAATCCAATTGAAAATRTGTTCATGATTAGTAATTTACTATTAAAGAAATGTTTTAACATATGTAATGCAGCAGTAGACACTTTTGGATAATATTGGGAAATGTGATGTATAGCTTCAAATGTAATTCCAAAAATAAGTGTTAAGATAATCCAAAATTATAAATTCAAAATTGAAAAATTTTTTCATTTAAAATGTAAAACACTTGAAAGAGTTCCCTGTCCCTATTCCAAAATCACTTACAGATTGGAAAAGAGGCGTATCATAACTAGATAAAGAGTCTGCAGTTCAAAATGTTATCTGATTTGTATATTTAGTTTTGTTTTTTAAGAGAAGTCTCAGCATGTTTCAGTGTGACAGTTGAATCAAGTACTTAGTATATTCACTCAAAATCACAGAACAAGACAGTGTTAAGGCTTTTGATGTAAGTTGCTACTCTTAGTGATCTCTTATAAGCATGTTTGAATAAAGGTGTTTTTTTGATGCTGTATATTTTTAGGAGGTTATGTCGTTATTGTTGATACGGTTTTCAATTGTCAATACTATTTTGAGTCTGTTCTGTAATTCAGTAGGAAAATTCCATGGGCATTTTTGTGTTGCAAAAGATTCAGGTTTTACACATTGCTTTATTTGTATAGCTGATTTTTGAAATGTTTTTCATTTAAATTATTGGAGGAAATGAAATATTAGCGATAATACTTTTCTAAGACTTCAGCTAGACATGAACATTTAAAGCAACTACACTAGCTGAAAGCTGTAAGACTCTCCTTATGGAGCTCACTGCAGTGAAGTTCTGCTAGTGGAATGGTTCAGGCAAGTATGCTCCCATTAGACAAAATCAACTGGATTATTTTAAGTAGTTTAAATAGGTGGTATGGGTTATGCTGGCTGATATTGCCTGCAGTGAATTAGGGAGCACTCACATGAACTACTCTGCTGGCAGATCTTCGGGATAATAACTTCAGCAGGGGGCAGTGAGGAGCAGCTGGGGGGCATAAAGCCTTTGATCAGCACAGCTGGATCCAAAGCTAACATCTGTCTATAGTCTTAGACTCGACACTTTTGTTAATACTGTGAGCTGTATTTGCATTTGTTAGATTATTTTGGTAACAGTACTTCCCTGTCTCGAGCGTTCCATTGCTTTCCATAATCCACTCTCACAGCGAAATCAGTACTGGCAATTCAGAAGAAATAGAACAATTATCTTCTTCATGTAACCCTTTAACAATTATTAACTTTCCTATACTTTTCTAGCGATGGTGATATGTGTAAGTCTCTGTAAAGAGCAGCTGGGAAATTAAAATACAGGAATTACAGAAAGAAGCTATTTAGTTGTGCTACATTTCCCATCAAAGAGTGTGCATACGTACTCTGTCTCGCAGAACTGATGAAAAACAGTCCATGTGCCCATAAACTCGGGCTATTTCAGCAGCTCCTCTGTGCCTATGAGGAAGCTGAATGGCTGGTGGGAGGAAAGGAAGCCTGAGTTTACAGGCCAATGCACGTTTGACCATAAGTGAATTGAGTACAAACATTCTTACAATAATTTAAAGACAATTTAAGGAACACAGGGAACAGAGGCTTAGATCTACTAAGCTTCCCCACATAGACCTACTTGTGTCTTTCTTCTCTTACATATTCTCCGTATGCTTCAGAGATAAAATCTTGTAAACATTTGCTCATTTTTTGCATGGAATAATAAAGCAGACGAGTGTCACATGAATGACTGTGACACTTGTGCAAATGTCTGTGAGCTCAAACAGGACAGGCAAATTATGTTTTGACCCATTAACTCTAGCACTCTTAAGTAGAAAACCCTGTCAATTTATGTAAATGTTAAATTCCAGCAAACACTTTAGATTAAAAAATTCGACAGAATCATATCTTCCAAGATTAACATTTTGTCAGTATATTAAAGGCATGTTAAGGTGCATTCTCCCCCCTCCCCATTCACAATTTGCTGAAAAATTACAGCTTTCCGTGGATGAAAGGAGGAGGAAAACCAAAGTTGAGTATTTTGATTCCTTTTCGTCCAGATACAGACCGTCATTTCTCCATTCTTACTGTTTATCCATTTAACTGGAACATGGTGGATTAGAGTATGATGAAGGCTTCTGAGATAGTTTTTTGGCATTATCAACTTCTCAAATTTCTTTTTAACTTCTCATAGTGTTGTGTTAAGACTTTGGAGTGGCAGCAAGAAGTTTTCCACTATACAGTAAATACAACCATCCCGCTGTACAATGAGTCAATGGAACTGCCTGGTTGTGGAGCTCAGAAGTGATATGCAAAGATATATGATATTTATTATTTAATTTGAAAGAGAGATTTATTAAAGCAACTTTACTGTCTACAGGTTCTGCCTTGTTTAAAAATAACTCCAGTTTGCCTTTATTTCTTTTTTAATATAGGTATTTATCTAGTTACATTGCTGTGTTGAAGTCTGTTGTTGTGTGAAATTTTCTAGCCACTGTAGTCATATTCTAGAAATATCATTCAGTCCTTGTGTGATGCGAGAATTCAAGGTCCTCATCCTTTGTCTGTTTCCTGTATTCTCCCTAACGTGTTCCTTACCTTAACTTTCCTTAGCTGATCTCCTTTTCCTCAAATAAAGAAAAAAAATAAAAGCTATTTTTTTTTAATGCAAGAAATGTATTTTCATGAATTGAGACTACATTTTTRAATTGGAATGAAGCCATTTTTCTGTAGGTTTTATTAACGTGAGTGAATTCTGTTACTTGGTTTTGATAATATGGTTGATATATGACAATATGATCTCAAGAATTTAGGCCAAAGAGTAAGTTTAAGTATTCATGCGCTTTTTATTTTAGCGTTCTAATGGGCTCTCAGAGTCTAACCTTTTATTAATGAGAATATTTTGGAACATGATTAGCAGTCTTTAGCAAATAATAAACAGCCTGAACGTACATTGCTGTACACATGTGTACAGCATGAACGTACATGCTCCTTCCATATTATAGATGAGATTACATTGGATCTGCTTAGCTGTGAGATAAAAAAACAAGACTAATTTAAAAGGCATAATAGTAGTAAAAAAGTGAGGCACAGTTTTAGCATGAAATGAGAGTGAAGACATGGCAGATCAGGTTTGCCTTAAGTCTCTGATAGTTAAAATAACCCCATTTAAAATTTTGAAACTGTAATTTACATGTTCCTTTATTATTATTCAGATTAATACTAAAAGGGCAGAAGTCATCCAAGGAACTTATACATTAAATCTTATCTTTCACTACTGTGAAGATTTATTTCAAAATATTTTTCTAGTACCTTGAATTTTGTTGTTATTTCTTGTTTTGACAAGAAGTAACTTTTATTTCTGACTGTCTATTAATGCTACTGAGAAATAAAGATGCTTTTACAAAATGCTTTCAAGCACAAAGGGAGATGGTTTTCAAGAGATTATTTTACATATTTACATATTTTACCTTGAGCATTTTGTAGTCACTGCCTACTGGTGAATGTATCAGATTTTTACACACACTTTCAAAATGAACCAGTTTTGCTTCTAAGCCATTGCAAAGGGAGGAAATGAATTCTAACTTTTTTCACTTCATTTTCACATCCTCACATTTCCTTATTTCACATGGTTTAAAACAAAATGCCTCCAGCATTATTTTTCCTTTCTCAAGAGCAAAGTGAATGTGACTTTTCTAAGGGGGTCACAGGATGCCTCTGAGGCCTGTGGGTGTTACTGGACTGCTGCCTGCTTTCAGCTTAACTGAAGGGCTTGTCATAGTTTTCATCTCCTAAGAAATTAGCCCTAGGTGCTGGCCAGAAGCAGGAGAAGGCAGCATTATGAGTCCCACGCTGGTTATTTCCCACTGACATCAAATCCTGAGGTTTTTAAATTAATCCCACACAAAGACAACCCTTCATTTTGGTGCCAGTTTGAAATTAGACTGCAATAATGACCTTTTAAAGATGTCTAGTTGTTAAGATAACCCCCTGTTGAAACTTGAAGGTAGCCATTGCACCCTGCGCTGGTAAGATGTTAGTGGCGCTTTAGCAGATTTTGCAAAGGTGACCGAAGTCACGGCCAGTGACTTGACCTGTGCTGCCAAAAGGAATGAAACCGATAGCCAGCCAAGGCCGCCTCGCCGTATCGCGCCAAATCTGCCTTCCAGCAGCAAACAAAGGATCTTTATGAACTTCCAGCAGGCAGATTAGTTGCAAACCAGCCATAGAAGACGTCCAGAAAAGGGGACTGACTTTGCCATCAGGAGAAGTTAATGCTCAGCTCAGAGTGAGAATTAAAAGCATACCTTTTAATGCTTTAACACCAGCTGGCAACTGGAAAAGCTGGGGAAATGGAGTATTAACAGTAACAGTTAATACAACCAAGTGAAAGAAAGCGATTTATTATACGTAACCCTGCGAGTGCTATGACCAAAGTGAAAACTGGCCCAATAGAAAATGGGAAGTGCAGCATAAATCTGTGTAGTTTACAAGAGATTTTTGTCTATTGGAATAAATAGACATTTGTATTTGTCCTGTGTTAAAATAACTAACTGAATTGTTCTGCCTTTTCAGCTTAGGGTTTTGTGTCATAAACATGCATGAATTTACTGTGTGCAAAATTGTCTTTCATTAGTAGGAACAAATAGGTATGAAGCTGGAGATGCTATCTCTTTAAAGTCAAAATAGGCATATATAAACTAAGATGAGATACTGTACATCTCTGGAAAATTATTTTGGTAACTATTACTCTTAGCAATTGTTTTTCTGCATTTAAATAATGAAAATATTCAATATCATCATCATATTTCTGTTAAAATGATAGCTGTGGTTTTTTGGTTTGTTTTTTTATTGTTGGGTTTTTTTTTTTGTTTGTTTGTTTTTTACTGGCAAGAATTGACTGTGCTCAGTTTTTAAGTGTTTTTTAGTTTTATCATCCTTAAAAGCAATTAAGAGTTTTATAGGATGCAATATTGATTCATGAGGCAAATTAGATTATAATTTTAACTATACATAATATGCAAAAATTTCAGCTGTTAACTGCCACAGACTCACTGGCATGTTTTCCTTTAAGAATCAGTAAGTCCTGTAGAGTGAGCACTTTTCAGCTGTGTTTGAATACCTTTGACTGTTTTCAGTTATTTCTATTCTTCAAAAATAGAAAATATGCATTAAACATTTTATTTTTGATGGTGTACTACACCGTCTGCTGCCATAATACAAACAACTCTTGTTTTGAAAAACGTACTGAAATCTTAGTTTGAGTCTATAGATTTTGAAAATATATGATACACAGACATTTAGGCATTCCTGTTTTAACCCTTAGCGTTGTTAGAGATATTAAGAGCTTGATTACAGCATTTCACAAATTAAAGGATTATCAAAACACAGATCGAGGAAGAATGCTGTTCATATGTTGCATTTCTCTTTTGAGTAATAAAATAGTGAGATTATTTGCTTTATCAGTTTAAGGAAGTAGTAGAAAATTGCATCTCTCATTTTGTGATCGTTTCTCCTCTTTAATATCTTTCACCTAGTTTAGAAGTATGGATCAGAAACTCACAAGGAAAACTGATGCCCTTTCCTGCAGCTAAATTAACAGGAATCACGTGGAAAACAATCTGAGCCTTGTATGAAAAGGGGAGCCATTAAAATTAGCCCTAAGCTATGGACTGCACCCAATATCACTAGAACTGCACTCACTGCAGATGTGGAGGCTGGCTCTCAGGCAAACTGAGCTGTGTTGTATAGCTACAATTAAAATCAACTCCTCTGCCAAAAAATAAAAGGGAGGAGGGTAGAAGGAGAACATCAAAGACAGATTGAAATGTGTAGTTAGTAATAAGAGTGGTCTCCTCTTGAACCAAGCCCTGCAGCGATTCATGGCCCCCTTGTTAATGAGAAATTTTGACCTCTGGTTTGTAAGTTAAACTTGTAATCCCAGCTAATGAAGTAAATCAATCCCAACTTCAGTCTGTTGTTCCCATTTTTCTTTGCACACTGTGTCTGGGAGTTAGTATCCAGGTCTACAAATATGATTGGGGAGGGGGAAATTATTCTGCAGCTGTGTAACTTCTCCTGTTTTGCAGATTCACYTAAACATGTCTAAAGCAGACAGATTTTTTCAGATTCTTTTAACTTGTCTGTGTACTTGTAAAACACCCTATTAGTGTGGCTGATTTGGACACATTTAAATAATAGGCCTGAGTTACCATTTCAAAAGGAAAAGTCGATTTGTAACTGCCCCAAAATATTTGTTTCATCACCAGATTTATGCTTTAGATATGTAGATCTGTGTGAAATTATTTGAGGAACTGTATTTTGATTGTTGGTATATTTAAGGGGATCCTGATGATGGTAATACAGTTTTGTGTCAGAAAACAAGGTCTGCTGCAGTCTAAATTCTGAGAGAAACCTGGTTCAGTAGCAATAAAATGAATACAAAAGCAAGAGGCTAATTTTCATCATAGTGGATCATCATCCTGTGAAATACATGCTTCTATGTCCTGTAAGCCACTGAATGACAAAAAAAAACCTAGCCACAGATCCAGCCAAAAAGCCCTAGTAAAGCCCTGAGTTGATTTCATGTCACACCACATTATTAAGGAATCTGTGAAAGATCAGCAAATGGTATAAATGGAGGTGAAGTCTCTGTAACAAAAATAAGAGAAGCCAAATTCATAATGTAATCCCTTAGAAGAAAACAAAACCAGCTAGGGAAAAAAAGGATTTCTTGTAGCTGCTTCACTTTTCTTTCGTATTAGCAATTGATACCAACGTGGACTCTTCTAGAGGACAGAGGCCCTTTTTTGTTCTAATCTCTTTCTCTACAGAGAGAGYTTTTACAATATTTTTTGGTATTTTACCCCACAAACACAGTTTGTTACAGGAGCAGAAGATGCCTAACAAAGCTTGTGTTTTCCTAAAAGAAGGACTGTATAATCTCCCCTCGCGTTGTAGGAGCCTTTCTGCATCTTTGCGTATGTCTGCCCTCGCTGATGGATGTGGACGCACGGAGTGGCTCACTGTCGGGCTCTTAAGTTCTTGGCTCTTAATGATGCTTTTTTGTAGCCGCGTTCCTGCAATTTGGTCAACAAATCATGTGGCATATTGCTGTCTTTTGTAGATGTCGCATATTTGGGTTTCTGTGGTGAAAAGGGAATAAATCAGCAAGTGTTGCTGTGTTTTGTGCAGTGGCTTTGTTTTGATTGTAGGAAAGAAAGACGTGTTGAAATTGATAAAGTAGGGGGCTCTGGGGGTTGGCAGGGTACCGTGGTTKTTTTTTCTGCGATGACTCCAGAGGTTCTGTGTTTTCGTTACCTCCGCGACGGAGCCTGCTATACTCCCTCCTGAAGCAGAAGCCGTATTTTCTGCATGCCTCAAAAAAGGTGGCTTCAGAGTGGGTGCAAGTACTTGCTGCGGCTCGCAGTTTCCTTGGGAGAGGCAATGGGCACGAGGCGCCAGTGCGAGCGGCTCGGTGCGGAGGCTCGGGAGAGGCCGAGGGTCCTGGTGAATGGCCTCTCGCGGGTGGGTGGACCCGGGTCTTGGCCGCGGTGCCGCTCTCGCCGGAGGGGGTCTGGGGAGAAGGAGCCRTGCGGGGAGGAAAGGCTGCTTTGTGGCGTGCTGACGACCATCTTCAAGCCGAGACTTGCAGCCGTAGTCCCTAGGTGAGGGACTCGTTTTGGCAGAAAGAGGCAGCTGAAGTGGTAGTCTTGAAGGAGCTGCTGATGGGCCAGCAAGCTGCAGGCCCCGAGGCGCCAGGGCCGTCGCCCCGGGGAAGGGACGGAGACCTTTTCTGTAGAGGAACAAAATGTTCTTGCAATCCAAACACGGAGATTATATCCCCTAATAAATTTTAGTGTGTAATATATATTTTTCCTAAAAATCAAATGCACTGGAAGTTTTTATTACTCAGAGTTCCCCCATATCTAAACGGACGTGGTTTGGTTTGGAAGCAACATATTAAGTATTGCATGTGCTCTTAAAAGTATATGTGAAGGGCTAGATTAGTTTTTTTGTGATAATACTGTATAATCCTTAATTTTACCTGTGTCATTTTTTGAAGATGCTCATGACCCTCATAATGATTGGAAGCCTGCTACAAATCATTAGTGTGTTATAAGCAAGAGTTTATAGTAACCTACTTTTTGTCTCACTAAATTTAAAAGAAGCTTTGTTAATTTTGACAACAAGTGGAAAAACCCAGCAGTGAATCTATTCTCCAGTGATATACCTTAGTATATGGGGGATCCTGTTGTGAAGAACTTCGAAAATAATCATGGTTTATTAGCTGCACAGTCTTTTTCCCTTTGTTTCTATTCATTTAATTTAAAGTGAAACAACTCAGCATGCAAAACTAAAATTAGCTGCAAAAAAAGGTGTAAGTGAATAAACAGGCAAATCCATTAGAGTCGATGGGTTATTGGATCCCTTGCCATCCCTCAGATGGCGGCCTATTAAAAGTGGTAATGTCTGCCTCCAGCATGGCCTCGAGGCGAGAAAGAAGGCCAAGACAGGCATATTTCACATGCATCAGACACAAGAATTAAATAGACCAATGTTCCCTAAAAGACTGAAGTACATCTCTTTCTGACGTTCATCTCGGGCAAAAATTCATTGATCTCAGTATGTCCCTTGGCAATTATAAAATATTAAATCCAAGTCACACTTTTCGAGTTGGCTTAATTTTTTCTCTATTCACAGCTTTCTATTTGATCAATTTTAACAAGTTAGGAATAGCATCTAATAATAAAATAAAAACTGCAGAGTTAAAAAGTTTGTTCATTTGCCATCTTAGATTTTTTATTTAGTCTTCAGACTTGCCTGTCATTTTATTGTGTTTTAAATAAATGCACACTGAATAGATGAAGAGAATATGTATGTTTATAGACACAAAATCCCCATTCTCTGTATCCTTTGAATTAGTGGTTTCTTTTCAAAGCTCAATACTGATATGTGGCCATGGTATTGCAGTGAAATCTGAATTTTTAAGCTAAATCTTTATAGTTAATCACCATCATTTTTACTACTGTCAGGAAGTAATTATTGCTGCTTCTTGTTTCTCTTAATATGTCGGGCTAGAATACRTAATATTGATGGAACCTTATTTTGGAATTACTATTTACTTTAATCTTTATTTTTCCCCATTTTAAACAAAATTTTGTTTCAAAATTTCAATAATGTTTTGTGATAAGGTTAATTATTTTGTGTAAATACTTGTCAGACAGCAAAAGGAAAAACAGCCATTCAGAACCTGGATCTATTTTAACATAAATTTGGAGAATGAATGTGTAGTACACTGGAAGGGATGACTTTACTCGTCATCTTTGCTAATGAGAAAGACTAATTTGGGGGGAAAATTTTCCATACAGGCAGTCTACCTGTTGTGTTAGCTTGTTCTGTTCCTGCTTAGCATTCTCATCTGGCTGGCACATTTACAGTCTTCCATTCCTTAAATAAGCTTGTTCAGTGGCCAACAGCTATAAGCAATTTTGGCTGAAAAGATGTCAAGAAGAATGCTCAGGATTTTGGTTGACTTTCAAAAAAATGACAATTTTAATTATTTACTGTCAGCAGAATTACCACATGAAAAGGTGGGGTGGGCTAACTTGTAGGTTTTAAATTTTCGGAAAAGTGTAGTTTAATATTTTGCTTTACATTTTGGAAACAAGACGCTGTTATGATGTTGCTACGTGTTTATTAGCTGCTCAAATTTATTTTAGTAAGAGAAGCTATTATAAGTTTTAATTGGGYAGAAAAAGAATGTAGATTCTGGTGTAGCTCCATTAACAGCAATGGAGAAATCAGCTTGCCCTGTGTGTACTTGGTTAGGAGGGTAGACAAATTAGATGTGTCATTTTGGGGCTTTCTCAATGAAATTTTAAACCTGGAAAACATTAAATGGAAAACATTTCCATTTACATTCAATCCAGCGTGTGTAAGATTAGGCTTCTTCTCTGTGGTTGTAGTCCTCGTCGTAGGTTTGGATGCACTTGCCATGGGTTGCAGGCTCATGGTGGACCTCAGGAACTGGACTCATTTGTTTGACTTGGTGGCCAGACAGAGCTCTTCATTTGTAAAATGAGGACATTAGTATAGACTGTTCTTTCTTTCTTTCTTTTTTCTGTTAGATTGCTAATTGTGCCAGTCCTTTGCTATGTCTTAGTACAGCRTATATTGTAAGACAGTGCATTTTAAGATGGGACTTAAAGATAGGTTACTGATTTCTTGGTACCCATGTATCTTGCCTGTGACTACTACAGCTGAGAGAATGCAGTATTCAAGTTCACAGGAAAACTGTAGTGATGAATCCCACTAGCTGTAGAGACTTTTTTCCCCCTCTGTTTTCATAGAACCYATGATGCAGGCATTTAAAAGTCACTTCAAGAGCAATGTTACTCAGAAGCATATTGAGTCCTGAAAAAATGCAGATACAATTTTCCCTATTTTTAAAATATTTTTTATTCTTGTGGAAGAGCCAACATTTGAAAAATGTCACAGTATAACCTAGACTAAAATATTAATACATATATTACACTTTCTAAGTACATCCCTGGTTTTCTRTTCATCACTTGGTACAGTGTTATAGACTCTTCCCAAACACAGCTAAGACTAATCTTAGTCCAATCAGAATATTGTGTTCTGTGTTTGCTGTCTGTACATTGACAGAGTAAATTGCATCTTTCCAAGGATCAGGATACTACTTGTTAACATGTTTTTTTGTATCAGTGGTTTTGGTGAGCAACCAGCATACCTTTATGACCAGCCAAATTTTAATTTCCATATCTTACATAATGCAATGACCAAGTCATAGAACACTCAATCTATTATTTGTTAAAGATCTGATTCTAGTAGAAGTTTTGTCTAAGTAAATATTAGTTCTTTGGATTTAAATAGTGCTTTCATTCAAAATATGGTTTCCTTTATTGAGACCCTCTGCCACCAACCATGTACTCTTAATCTCCTCCTATTTATCTTATCTACCCTGAACCTAACTTTTGCCTGTTTGTCTTTGAATTTATAAATTGCAGAACTGGGTTTGCTTTTGAAAGCACCTTTTTTTGAAACCACTTAAAATTCTGAATTTCAAAAATTTCAGTCAAAATAACATTATTTTAACTATACCTATTCTGAATGTTTCCACAACTTCAGGTCATATGAGAAACTAAAACTATCCTTCTTCAATTAGCTATTTTATTTTGTTCTGCAAAAATAAATATAGCTCTTCCTAATTTTTAAAAAGACTTTCTTTAAACATAAATTTATGGTAGTTTAATCAATTTTTTGAATGTTTCCATTTTTTCCTAGTTAGTTCTGCATTGTTATACATCATATTATGTTACTATGTCACACAAGTAAAATTAACAGCTGTAAAAAATGACAACATATTCTGCTATAAGGATGTGCAATATTGTTTATTAAAGTGATCCTGTTTAAGGAACGTTTTACTGAACTTCATTTTTCTTGAACTGCATACTAATTTTAAAGGTCAGTGTGGTTAGTTACCATAGTAGTGACCTAAAAATAACCTTTCTAGTGTACCTGTGTATTTCTGATCTGTAGGGTTAGCATTCAGAAACGTTCTTTCCCTTAGAGTTTCAGCAGCTAAATAAGTTGCAACCCCTTCAGCTATACTCATAAAAATTTGCTTCCAGACAACATGGTCTGTTTATTGTGTAATAATCGAAATGGCACTAAATTGCAATGATTGCTGAACACTTAGGAATTGCATTAACCACTTAACTGCTAAACTATTTTCCATTTTCTTCCTCACTGTGAAGTATTATATTGATTTTCCTCTTAGTTAGAGCTGCTTACCCAACCTCTGAGATGAACAGAATATTTTAGTAGCCTCATATATTGTCATATTTTGAGTCAATCAGTAGTGACCTTGGCTAAGAATTTTCTAGAGGTTTTTAAAAACCTATCGAGCAAAATAGCTTGCAGTGCATAGCCTTGAATTTTTTTACAGAAAATAAAGGGAAACACAAAGCATCTTTCCTAAGTGAGTTTAAAAAATTATCGGGAGGAAGAGATCTGTTTCCCTCTACATCAAATGTGGTATATCCTACTACCTTTAATACAMTGCTGCTAAGATAAATTAGTTAACAGTAATGAAGCCTTGGCTAGAGAATTAATTGTAGCCTATAATGTGGTGTTTGGAGTGTAATTAAAAATCTAAATACAGTGATAGGTGAAGAATTTTTAGTATTACCATTCTGTTCTCTATGAGGATGTTGATGATTTTCTTTATTTCTAACTGGTCTTAGTTAACAGAGGTAAGGTAGACAACCATTTGAGTGATATCAAACTTCAAACCTCTCTGATGATAGCTAGCCAAGCTAGTTTTGTTATCTGGTATTTTAGCTTAAAATTGATTTCCGTTTCCTTTCAAAGATACATGGATATAAAATCTGCTCTCRTTTGTTTCTGAGAAAACTTGTCAGAAAAAGCAGAGGGATTTTTGGTTTGTGTTTTTGTGGGGGGTTGTGCTTTTGTTTTTGTTTTTTTGGTTTTGTTTTTTTCTAAGCAAAACCCTTGTGAAGTCTTGCTGCAAAAAAGAGGAAAAAAGGCTGATGCAGGTAAGGAAGAGTTAAACAGAAATTGAGCGGGGATGCTGGGGGGCAGCAGTGCTGCAGAACATAGCAGTGTTCGTGCGAAGGCAAGTCATTTCCCGAAACACTGCAGACACATGGCCTGAGGCAGTCTAAAACCTTTGGAGACCAAAATGGCTCGCAGGAGTTAGAAGTAATAAGGTGTTTTTCCCTTCTTTCTCCTTCACTGAAATTCTGTAAGGTTGCTATGCATTACCAAGGAACAATGCCACTATTTTTGTGTTTTATATGGGTATTAAGATCCATTACAATTTGACATTTTTAAGATTGGTTATCCTGTAGTTTGGTGTTAAATTGAAGTTGTTTGTTTTGAATTTAATTCTTTCATTTTTCAAAGGAAAAAAGACAGCACTACTGTGCTGATAGCTTACTGAAGTATGGCAGGATCTGATGTTTGAATTGAATCTGTTTGCTATCACAAAATATAGGCAAAATTATCTTTAAAAGGACTCTTTTATATATATAATTTTAAAGTCTGAAAGATGCTTTCTGGCTAGCTTTTCACAATCAGATTGTAGAAGATATTGTGCATATAGTATCTTCAAGGCATACTGTTTCTGGGATTATTTTTAACACTGTGTTATACATCCAAGATGTACTGTATTTAATGCAACCTGCTTATGATTATTATAAGCCTATATGTTTGCAGCAGCTAAATAAACTCCACATCAAATAAATTACTGCAGCAATGTTATTAGGCCAGCAGCAATGTTAAGGACATCTGTTAACTCTTTTTCAAATGCCCTGTCCTTACTCATTTATTCTAAACATTTCTGTTGTTAATTACTATTAAGTATATGACATAGTCATTCAAACATAGATGTGAAGACCTGCTCAGGAGGGCAAAAGGTAGGTTTAAGTTCCCCTCCTCGCCTTTCTCTGAATGCCCCAGTGAAGAGAAGGGAGGACCTGTAGCTTATTGCTTGAGAGTAAGCACTTAAGTCAGGTAAATTAGGACAGAGAARTGGGTGTTTGACATATGTTTTTGTTGCTGTAGTTATAGCAAAAGTCGTTGCTCTAGCCAGTGGGACCTTATATAAATAAGAGAGGTGTGGTCTGAGCCAATTTYCCCAGTTAGGCCCTACAATTCTACATTCTTGTTATTAGAGCCGGTGAAAACATTTGCAATGAAACTTTCTCTGTCAAAATACATTTTTGTCAAAGATAAAATGTTTAGCAAAAATACATCTGTTTCAAAAACATATTTGTCAAGAAGGTTTCTCGGCTCCAAGATGACATTTCTAGTGAGAAAGTGAGTCTATTGCCTAGTGGTTGCAGCCTGGATCTGGGACATGAAAGATGAATAGTGCCTTAGCCACTGGGTTGAAGAGTCTCTCTGCCACTCATGTTTGTTATAATGCAGAGTGAAAACATTGTTGAAATTTGAAATATTTTCTGTCTTAGTCTTTATTATGTGGTAAAATGTTACCTATTAGGACCGATTCTTTTTTAAAAAACATTTTTTACATTTGAAATTCATACGAGACCATAACAGTGGTTTGCCGGCTGACATAAGGAGTGACCCTTGTCATYTTCTTTATTTGTGATTTGGTGAATCATAAATATTTGATTGTGAAACCAAAAACCAGGATGCTATTTTTCAAAGATTAGATGTAACTTAAGGACAACTCTGCTAAATTAAAACAAACAAAAGCAATAATAAAAAGAGGTGTAGAAATTTCCTGTAGACAGTGTTTAAAAGGTTTCTGTTGGTATTGGGAAGTGTGCCAGAATTAATGTGAATCTACATAGCTTTTCATCAACATTATATGAAAAATATATGCAAAGTGTGGAATACTCAGTAACAGTGTTTCAGTTTTGTCATCTGAATAATATCTGGTTTTCAGATTACAATCTCAATATGATTGACAGTGTACGCTTATAGTATTGGCAATTCAAGTATTTGCTCTTCCTCTTTATTCCTGGAATTCAGTTAATCACAAAGCATGAGCAGCTCATTGGTGCGAGGCGGCGGAGGATCACAGCTCTGATGCACACACGTAGCAAAATGATTCATCTGAAACCAGACCGAGCAACTACAGGCAGGACTAGCTGCTTGGGAGGGTAGAAGTTCCCGGCTGCAAGGTGGCATCCTTCCCTCTTCCCTGGCGGGCGGTGCGCTGAGAGCAGGCGCCCCGGCGGAGCGCTCCGTGCCGGGTGCGGAGCTCGGGGATGCTGCCAGGCTTCGCCGCGCCAGCTCTGATGGATGTTTGTGTCGGTGCGAGCCTCACACGTGCTCCACAGAGTCTATCAGATAAGATCGTGGGTTGGCCAACTTCTATTTATGGGCCAATGAATTATGCAGCTGGGGTAATTAGATGTTTTTGTTTTGTGAATCAGGATTATGCTCCTGGGGTGCCAACCTAGGAAAGCCTGTGAGACTGCATAATAAAAGTCATTTTTATGCAGAGGTGGAAATATTTGAATGCAAAAGGGAATTGTGTGTGTGTGTGTGGAGGGGAGCTAATGTCCTCCTGTATTTGGAGAGGAAGATTGAAGTGTAAACTCTAGCTGTTAACCATTAAAGATTTTATTTCTCTTGCATTGTGTAGGGAAGGAAGAGGCTGTTTCAGCATAAACTCCGAAAGAAAACAAGTACTTCTCTCTTCCCTCAAGTAGGGAAGAGTAGAGCTATAAAATGTAGATGTCTTTGGGTACTTGGAAGCATGTATGGAATTATATGTGTATATGCAGTGACTACATGTATGTGTATAGTCGCTGTATGTTATTTGTGTAATAAGAGCCCAGTTATCACTACAGTTCGATATAGTTTAATCAAACTGTAGCTTCCGTGGTGTCCTTCAGTTGCATATTTTAAGACATTTGCGATAGCGGAGTAGCATGTAGTTTTGACTTTTTTAACCTACATGCCTTATGTTTGTGCCTCAAGATAACATTGAATAACATATTCAAACTACTCAAGTGTGAAAAAGCAAAATTACATCTCATGAACTGATTTCTTCACACATTGAAAAAATTCAATTTCCTTTTTGTTCAGAAACTAAACAGAAATCAAAAGGGAACGAATGTTAGTAGAAGCAATACTGTATTTCAAAACACAGAAGATAAAAATGTGTTCAATGAGAATGGATAGTGCTCATAAGTTAAAATCATTGAACAAAGGTATTCTTTTATAAAAGTACTGTTTTCATTATGTGGGCATTGCAGTTTGGTTCAGTTGATATTGACAGTAGTTTGCTGAGCTGCTGTGAT
Source organism: Rhea americana (assembly GCF_003343005.1). NCBI lineage: Eukaryota > Metazoa > Chordata > Aves > Rheiformes > Rheidae > Rhea > Rhea americana. The sequence goes on from NW_028186150.1 coordinate 384,796, forward strand.
TTAATATTTTAAGCTGAATCTAGATATTGTAGGTTAGTAATTGGTGATGATCATACTTGGTTCTTTCTTCAATATCACCAGTCATACGAACTAGTACTATCAAGTGCTAGTGCTTTATTTAYGTATAATAAAACTAGAGGTGTGTAAGTTCTTGTGGATATCGTTAATTTTTGTTAAATATATATTTATATTTTATACATGTGTGTGTATGCGGTAGTTTTGTATGGGAATGTATAAACCATTATAGTAAGGCCGCAGTCTTTCATGGATTTTAATTACCATGTAGCTATTCTTTGAGGTTTTGTAAACAAGGCAGACATTAAATTTAAATGCAGTATTCCAGATGAGCTGTTCTGGAAATCCCTAGAATTAAGCCTTAGACATTCAAACTCCAACATGTGAAAATAAAACTTGAAAACATGAAATATAAGCCAAAATAAAACCCTTTTCAAACTTCCTCTCTTGATTTACAGAATCTGTCCAGTGTTCCCAACTTTGGGGAGAACTGACAGTAATTGCCATAAAAATAATAATATATTTTTCAATACAGTTTTTCACTATTAATTTTTATGGGTGACTCAGAGTATTGAGATGGTAAGATGTTGTAGTAATCTTGATATATGTGCAAAAAACAAATTAGACCTGGTTTAATTTATAGGGTGAGTTGGTTAGCTAGAGTCAAGCAGTTTGTGGGGAACCTTGCTAAAAACTGCTTTGCTTTTGGGAAGCATCGAGTTCCCTGCAGTTCCACTGATGAAGATGCACTTCCCTAAATAAGAGCATTAACAGGAGCAAAATACTTTCTAATGAATATGTAAAGAGTGTGAGCAGATTTTTTTTCAGAGTAACGCTTCTGGTTACAGATTTGTCTTACTAACTGATCGAAAAAATTTGGCCTGTAGTTTCGAAGGAATTCTTTTGTTTAAGACCCTGACCAAATAGTACTACCCGGGGAGCAGTGAAGCCTTCTGAAGAGTAACATATAATCTAGCCATCCATTTTGCTGCAATTTAATTTTAAATGGGTAAGTAGAGGCCAAGATCTGAGAACTGTGGTAGTTAGTGGGGAAAAAAATGGTATGGGATTATCAAGGTTAGAGTTCAGATAGAACAGATGGTAAAATAGTTATAACCTACTCTACCATATGTTACTCTAGCACAAGTTCAGGTAGCACTTTATGTATACTGTGTGGAAATATCAGTGATCCTAACTTGAGGATCACTAGAAAGACAAAAAAAAAAAAAAAGAAAAATGCCTGAAAATATAATTTCATAATTTCAGGCCAGAGTAATATAAAAGCTATAATTGGTCAAGATGGACAACAGAACTCAATGTTCCAAAAAGGGTACAAAAAATTAGGCTTAGTATGAAAAAAAAAAAAAAAAAAAAAAAAGTAAATTTACTGCACGTGTATTCAGAACAGATTTTTGGAAGAGCTATATATCTTATTAAGGTGCCAATGATGTGTTAAATTTCTCATTGAAAACAATTGAGACTTCACTGCATTAGAGTACTCTTGAACATCTGACTTCTGATCTACAATTTCTGCTGTTACTATTCAGACACTGTTTAAAGAAACTGATGTGGTACCCTGAAAATAAGAAAGTAGAAGATTAGAAAGAGAAAAAGGGGTTAATCGAGTCAGAAGTACTGGATGAAGAAGTGGAATGGTAGCAAAGAAGAAAAATGAAGGCAGAGAGTTGTGATTTGGAGTGGTGCTAAAGAGCCTCTGGGCTTGAGATTCATCTCGCATTTTATAATGCTCATGTTGTGTTGTATCATAATGCACTTGCTTCTACTACAGCTAGCTGTTTCTCGTGTCTTATTGCCAATGGTAAAAATAGGCCAGTAGCATCGTTCCATACTACTGAGCGCATTCCGAATTCCACATTATTATTTCACTTGCCTCGCTAATTAATTCACTAATCTTCTTCAGTGCGTGTGCACGTGTACGTTTGTTTGTCTGCTCTGTTGCCCTCTTCCGTCATCTGTTCAGGTTCTCATATTGCTGTTGATTGGTTGTGCCAGCTCCTTCCAAAGATACCTAATAGCTTTCTCGCCAGGACCTTTTGTTTAACTTGGCCAAAAGTCATCCTATCATGAGTCTCCATTTTTGGCTAGCACTTCAAAAACAATGTTGCTTTTATAGCTGAAGCCTTTTTTGCCTATTATTTATTTTTATTTTATTTTGGGAATAATTAGATGTATGAGTTTATGTTTCAGTTTATACATTGATTGTTGTCAGCTTCAGGGAACTGTTAGTAATAGCTGCTCAGAATGTGGCAGATGATTCATGGAATCAGGTGGGTTTGTGTCTATCTTCGACTTTTCTTCCATTATATGTTATAATACCAGCTGAAATTAGAGTTGTTCCTAATGGAGCGTTAGATTTTGGCTATCTTGTTTTTAATGTATTTGAAATCATTAATAGCTATATATTGTGGTATCTTTTCCAATAAAGCAAAAGTGATGACAGAGCTATGATACTAACTTGTTAATTGATCTTGTCTTCAGGTAGTCTGGGTGGTATTCAAGCCTTATCAGGATAGTAAAGAGGAGAAGTTACAGATAGCTAAGAGTACAGGTTAGTGACTGAAAAACATTTTTTGTACATCACTATATCTCCTCCATGACCATCTGGAGACTGAAGAGATTTTTTTTTAGATATTGATATGGATTGCTCAATCATGTTTTTGTTACAGCAAGATACATTTAGTTCAAGGATCTTCTTGAACGTTTTCATATTGCATTTGATTTCATCTTATAAAAAGAGATGTGAGTCCAAGTGGGAGAGGGTTAATTTTACAAACCACGTGTTTAGTTTTTATTTTATTTTATTTTTCTCCCTCCAAGTGAATTAGTCTTGAAATACAAGAGTTATTCTCTTTTGACTGTGTTGAAGATGATTTAAAATGTTGATTGTTTGCTTTGTGGTGAAACAGGTTGGATAAGGATAATAGTTTGGGAATTCATGAGGTGAAGGGGAATTCATTTTTTTTGTTAATGTTGAAGGGAGYAAAGTTTAAATTGCCAATTCAGTATTTATAATTAAATTGATTTATCTCATTTTGTCTCATGGAAGAACCTGGATTGTCACTAAGGGGTTAGAGAATAGTGTGAAGTGAAGGTTAAAGAAAATGATGGTGAAACAGTGTGTGCTCAAACAACTTGAAGTTAGGCAGCAGATTAAATTGCAATCTGGAAGGTAGAGACATGCATGTTGTAAACTGTATCTGCTTTGAGTCCTGGGGAACTGATCCTGCTGTGGCAAAAAGAAAGAGGCATGGGCCATGGAGAAGGAAAGGACCTGAGAAACAGGAGAGCATGATAAACAAACAGCAAATTCTGACCATGATGTGCAAAGGACACTCTTTGTAATGTAAAAGCAGAAACTACAGAATGTATTGAATTGGGGCTTTATGGAGAAAGGAAAAAAAAATATTTTCTCATGGATGAAAATGCTTGCATGTAATAGCTGTAAAACTTTAAAAGGAATCTTTTCAACATAGAAAGCATTTATTTTGTTCTGGTCTCCTCTGTGTCATATCAAGCTACGCCAGCCATCCCATCCATATCTCATATAAACTTATGTCTGTAGGAAGCAAAACTCACTTTGTTTCCTCTTTGGAGCCATTCTTCCATGAGCTATTTGTGCCAATATAGTTTAACTTTTTTTTGGACTTTTTTCAAGAAAGGGAAATTCAAACAAAAACACTTAACTTAAAAAGAATTAAGTGTGAGAATTAATTGTAAAAATTACAAATTTTAAGAAATCAAGAGATGAGTGGCTGAATGATTCAGAGATTTCTCCTTGCTGAACTCTATCATCTCTCCCTAATGTCTGAAATACACCAAGACTTAATTATATTCCATGATATTTGCAGTAATAGAAGATTGTTAACTGCCCTCTACATTTTATTTACAAATGTTAATGTCTTATTTCCTGTAGACTGTACTGTTTTCTGACAATGTGTTTATCCTGCAAGCTGAAGGTATTGGCATTTAGGGCTTAATTTTATTGCCACTCAATTGGGAGATAACCGCGTTGCCTGCTTTGCTTTGTTATATATAATGGGCTGGGGGTACAGATTACAGCCATATACCCTCAATCCACAGAGGAGCCTCTGGTAATTATAGGGAAGGGTTTGTACTACTGTTCATAGATTGTAATTAATCTACTAGCAAATTTTACACTGGAATAAAATGTGCCAAGAGCTGGTATATCTATGGCTATTTTTGCCCTTTGTTTGGCAAGTGGTGCATAAAGTCACTTGATTGGCACTTGCACAATTGCCAGGAACGCACAAGATGGCCCACAGTTGCAAACATAATTATTTTAATGTCTGGGTGTTATACATCATAATTAGGCTCTAGAACTGAAAGTCAGTTGAGATGAATGAGGGCAATTCATGCTCTCAAGAGCTGAGAAAGTGATTTTGCATTAAAGTTCACATTTGTAAGGATTTTTTTCACAAGCATTAAGATTTAGATACTTTTCACTTTGTCTCCCTCTCTTCCACCCTCCAACCAGAAGACTTGCAGTATATGAAACAGCTATATGATATCTGTGTCTCACCATAAATAGGTGAGATATCACTAGCTCTTGGAGGGGTCAAGACACATTTCTTGGTGCAGGATTTTCTTCATCAAAAACAGCTACAAATGAATTTAGTCCCCTACAGTTGTTCTGCTCAGAATGTCCTCAGTAAGAGATAAGCCAAAAAAAAAAATCTTTACTGGCTAACAGTTATGAATATTTTAATTAGATATTGAAATGATTGAATTTTACAGTTTTATGTGTCTGGAGATTGATGAATATCAAGAATACTTTAATTATTTTAATTTTCTGGTTAAATGAAAATCACAGTCATACAGGCTAGAAAACAAAGGCCACCCACTATGTAGAACTGAGATAGTGTTGAACTAATGTCAGGGATTACCACAAAAAAAGAAAAAAAAAAAGAAAAAAAAAAACAGATGGGAATCAAATATGATTCAAGAAGAATGTGCATACTGTTAGTTGATCTATAGGGCTTCTCCCGAAGTTGGTTTGACATTTCTTGTCTCCCAGCGAGAGAGAATATAGCGATGTACAACATAATTGTACTGGAGGAAGGTGGCAAGTACTTAAAAAAAGAAAAAAAAAACTAACACTGAGAAGGGAGAAGCACTAAAATACTTTAAAAATAAAATAAAAAATTGGCAGGATTAATATTTCAAAGTGAGCAGCACTTGATTAAACATTTGGAAAGCATGGGAGAAGTATTCCAAATAAAATGAAAATACATTTGTATGATGGAAACAGGATAAATCAAATATTCCATTCATAATTGCCATGGCAAAAATGCAGTCCAAACACAGAGTACTTAATTGGGTAAAATTGTCATCGCTTTTAAATGCGAGATGTTTGTGGAATAAGATGTTGGCAAGTTCTATAGCTGCAATGAAGAGCTGGTCCGTGAACAAAATAGATGAAAAGACCTGGGGACAGCAGCACCCAAGCCACTCTGGAGTATGCTGCAAGACGGTAGAGGGTAAAAGACGCTGGTTTTCATTGCATACCAAGTGAGGAGTGAGGGATATGGAAAGATCTGAGAGGCTGAAAGTCTTAGCACAATGCAGAGCAATACCTCTCTGCAGAAAAAACTCAGGTTTCTTTTGCACATTAATGCAGTAATTGTCCAGAGATCTGCATGGATAAATTGATTAAGAAAATTAAATTATTTGCAGTCTGATTTCTTCCTGAGAATAACCTGTTGAGAACTGGGCAGTTGAACACCTATCTCCCTTGAGCAAGTAAATGAGAAACCCATATCTGCCTTACAATTAATCTGCATTATTCATATCCGTGCAGGAGACTTCTCTTCTTCCCAGGTTATTTCTCCCTGAAATGTTGCATAACCTGCTTTTTGCTGGTGCTCTTAGTCAGCTTTGGTGGGGGAAATGTTCTCTTAGAAGGAAGACTAGGTGGTCAGGCTGATAATAGCCACTGAATTCTTTCAGCTGGAAGTTTTTGGTGTGATGTTGTTTTACAAAGCAGGCTTTTAATTATAATGGTTCTTGCATATGTGACTTAGCTTAACATAATAAAGGCAAAGAGATAGTACATATAAAGCATTCCTCTTGTAATGGCAGCCCGCTTTAGGTTGAAATAACATCATGTAATTATAAACTGAAGTGATCACATCCAAAGAAATGTTTTTCACTGCATCCAGGTCTTAGTATGATTTACCTTCCTCTTATTATTTCTTAATATAAAAATTACTGCATGCTGTCTTTGAAATGTTGCAATTGTGTTGGTATTTGAAGTACCTGTAAATACTTGTGCAAATCAGTTTTTCTGATGTTTGTCTGCAGGGCAAGGTGTGTATTTATGTGCCTGGGGAAATAAGATGCATTTGCATCCAAGAGGGTGTAGCAAGCTAACGCGTGCCAAAATGGAGTCTGTAGGAACAGTTGCATGAAAAAAGCATAGGATAAAAACGTTTGCAAATGAAAATAACCAGCTTCCTAAGAAAGAATGATATTTAATCCTCCCAGTAAATGTTGCTGATCTGAAAGCCTAAATGACAGCTTTTGTTGATGAATCTTTCTAAAGACATTTATGAAGCTACCATATTGCGCTTGCTAAGTCTTTTTGTAGGTATAATTGTATTTCATACAATATTGCTGATCTTTGAGATGCTGACAAACAGTTATTTACTTTCCTGTACTTAAGAAGAATACTGATTTAAGGATGTTTCAGCTCTCATTAGATCAGTGAAATCATTACTATTACCTTCAGTAGGTGCTGAATGAAATCCTGTATTTTGTAGGACAACTGATCAGACATATTATACCTGTTTTCCCTGTATAAAGTACCTCTCAGCCAAAGATCTGATAGCACTTTATGCGAGCAAACATTATTGCTGTCGAATATCTCCAGATTATTTCTTATGATCCAAGACCTCTTATTCGTAAGACCACACTTTATATATACCTTATCTTCCCACTCTTCTTGAGTTCATGGAGGTTGTAGAGGCAAAAATCCTTACATTTTTACTTCATATGTGTTTTCTTTCCTTATCAAAATTAGCCGTGTCTTTTCAGTCAAGCCCTGTTGTTGCTGAAGCCACTTCCCCATATTGAAATATAGAAAATACAATGGATTTTTTTTTTTTTAACCTCCTGGTTTCCAGTTTGACAATAGAGCAAAAGGTGTGTGTGTGTGTATCATAGAATCATAGAATCAGTAAGGTTGGAAGGGACCTCTGGAGATCATCTAGTCCAACCTGCCTAGAGCATGTATGTACACATATTATCTTAAATATATATTTAGATTGGTGACTTGACTTTGAATAGTTACCGTATGATTCCCACTTTCAGACTTTGGCTTGAAGTGCAAGCCTGCCACAAGGATATGCCATGTAGCCCTGGAAGAAAACCTGCAGGTCTTTTATCCTTACTGCCTTGCCACCCTGGGTCACAGGGAAGCAACAGCCGCAGTTCAAGACTATGTTCAAAGGAGAGATGTCAGGCCTGAATTGTTTTCTGGTGAAGGAAGGATGGATAAAATATTAAATGCAGTCTTCTGTTTGCCCTTATCTTTGTATTTTCTGCCAAGAATATCACACCATATTTCCATGGTTCTACTATTCAATGTCTTTAAAAGCTGAAGTTTTTCAGATTTGTGGAAAAAAAATAATTGTTTGGCATTAGAAATTTCTATAATAAATATTAGAATAGATTTTGTTACAGCTGCTTTGCTACATGAAGGCAGTTCTGTGCAGTGCAAGGAACAGCGTGCTTTGGAGAGTTGTTCGGTTTGATTTTCATACACCTGCTGCTGCAGTTAGTATAATTTAACACACACAGACATTCTGACTTTGTGAGCAGTAGAGAAATTTGTCCATGAAAATTTCGGTCCTTAGGTGTGTTTTTTTTAAGAAAGAGGAGTGTGTGTCGGTCCTCTTTTGCAAAAGCCTTTAAATCTTGTGGGCGGTTTTGATCAAATATAACGGAGGGGGCCAGCAGAAGGGAGAAAGAGGTGGTCAGGAGCTCCTGGGTGATTTTTAAGTTCCTTCCGCTTCCATGAATGTTGGTGAGTTGGGGTCGGGAATGAGCGACATGCTAGTGCCTCTGTTGAGGAGAAGGCTGCAGTGTGGGCTGGGGAGCCCGGGGGCAAGTCTGGCTGCGGGCTGGTGAGCGTGCCAGTGTGGCGGCTCAGCCCCCGGTCAGACCCTCTGTTCACAGGCCAATTTGTTTTAATTTGTACCCTACCACCATTGAGAATGCATGTTTCTTTGGCAGGTTGTTGCATGTTTATGTAGTAATCGATCAAATCTTTTATTGGTATTTTATTTTGAGCCATTTTACTCTGCTTGTCCACAGCATGATTTTTCTCACCAAAGACAATTGTAAAAATAGCAAACAAGSTGAGATGGGTGGCCCAAATCTTGTGTCAGATCTGAGATAAATGCAGAATTGCTTCAAAATGTGTATGCTGAACCAATAGTGACTCTACTTCTTCTTCTTAAGCCATAATTTTAGGTTAGGCTGCTTCCAGTGGGCAAATTGTGCTCCACAGTCCCATAATGTTATTTAAAATGTGTAAATTGTATATACATCCACTGAATGTGTCTGAAGCACACTGAAGCCCGTTGGAGCTGATGCACTCTATTGCAGTGGTTACCTGTTAGCAGAGGGCACGGCACCCTGGCGTTTTTGTTGATTCCTGCATTTGATTTTGGATGAATTTCTCCGTGCAGAGCTGGGCGGGCTTCCTTGCTCTCCCGGGCGCCCTGCCACTGCCCAGGCCGGTGCAGCCACCGGTTGCTCCAGGGCCTTCCCGGTGTCTAGGACTGAAGCAGCAAGGCAAAGGAGAGCACGAGCTGGGATGGGAAAACAAGTTACTGTAGCTCATTTATGTAATTCATTTCAAAATGAAGAAGTGGAAAGATTTTGTGCATAACTTAAATGTTTTTCTGGCTTGGAACATGAATTAAACTTCTCCCCAAGTATAAATAGAAGTTCACTGATAGGAAAACTTGTCCCGATGTATATTTGAGGGSATTTGGTAAGAGCCGGGGAAAAAAAGTTGTAAACTATTTAGCACCATTTCTGTTTTTATTAGAGTTTTTATTTTTGTAACTCTTTAGTTGCCATAGGTACAGACAACATAGCACTTKTTTGGGCTACGAAAAGTCTGTCACACTGATAAAAAATGTGATTTTTTCATAAGACAAATCTGTATTACTTCAGTTCCATTATTCCTGGCAATTAATTTTAACTATGCTAGWATTCATGTACATTATTGTTTTAAGTGGCATTTGGTAGTGTGCTAGTATAGAATATTGRATATTGCAGAATAATGCTGAGGACATTGCAGTACCAAGCAAATTTGTCTTTAATTTAGATACTGTACTGACGGATACGAATTATTGTGTGGTCAACTTAAAGATGCGCTTTTGTGCTTTCTTAAATCAGTTGCATGCTTTTCTCACCTTGTAGAACTGAATTACAGAATGTTATCTTGTAACTGATTCCTTCGTAAGTTCWGTTAAGAACGTACACAGCTTAACGCCATGTTAGGATGTCACTTTAAGTATCCGCGCTATAAAAATTATGCTCCTCCTACCCAAAAGTTCAGTACCCCAAGTGATAAATGTAATGAATATGATTTAGCTCATCTTCATTCTAGGTTCTTTGGCTGAACAACTAGAAAGCAATTACTTGCTATAAATGTACCTCAACTGAATAAAGAATTGGTTTTGTATAAAGAAAATTTTAGAAAATCAAGTAGCTTTTCAACTAATATTTGGTAAGTGTGTGCAGGATGTTTCTAGTCTGTATGCTCTTAAGATGGCCACATTTCTGCCCAGCCCGTTTGTCACAGATCAGGAACTATAATCAGCCTGGATCTGAAAGAAGCATTATTTGGGGGCAGACAGAGAGATTCACCATGTGGGGAACAGAGAAGAAAGAAAAATACTTTTGAGTCAGGTTGATTTAAAATAAATATGCATGGTGCTTCCTTGGAGAGTTGGAAATAGTGGCAGCAGCCCTGGCAAATGGATGAGTGGTTAGAGTGCAGGTGAGAGGCAGTGTAAGGTGGGATATCRTTCCAGATCTGCGGAAGACAGAGTACGTGTTTAAATGATGCTAYCTCTTGAGAAATGCAAAAAGCAATTTGGCATAAAGGGTGAATTCTGAGCACCACTGAATATATGGATTGTGCATTGGGAATGTCTGGCTTCAGCATGGATGAACAACCCTTACAGCTGCAGCACGTGATTTTCCTGTGAGCGTGAGGTGAGGTGGTGAATCAATTAATCTATTAACAGAAACTACTCTGTACTGGAGAACAGAATCCCCAAGATCAAATGTTGTGTGGTGCACAAAGGTTGGGGCATCCTCGCTCGCCTCCAAGCTTAGCCACATTCCTCTCACTACATTAAACCTTTTGTGTTGCAGTTATAACAGAATAGGATTTGCCCCGCTACGGTAATGTAATGATCAGATATAGGAGAAATAACTTGAGTGGTATAGCTCTGTGAGAGGCTGACATTTTACTGGTACACACAGAGAAAAACGACAGAGAAAACAGTTTTATGTCTTACTCAAAATATACCATATATATTTGTTTTCCCCTATGATCCTCCAGTAGTAAAATTATGCTTAACTGCATTTTTAATTGCTACGATCAAGGTCCTAGAATATGTATTTCCTGGGGAAAGAAGGTAGATYATTAAAAGCAGCATTAAGTAAATTTGAGATTTTAAGTTTTGACAACTTTGCCAGAAGTCTTAGAGATTTGAAAATAATTTAAATCTTTTTAGAGATTAAAACATATTTTTTAAAGTTAGAACATCTTATTTTGTTAGAAGTCAATTTGAAACAATAAAAACAGTGGTTTCCCAAAGTTGAAAAAAGTCTGCMTCAGTGTATCAGGTTTCTACTCTAMACTCAACAAGACAACAGACAGTCTAAATTATGTACATTAAATTTCTAGCTACTCAGACCATAGTGTTCTCAGGCCCTGATCAGTAACTGAGGCATAGTTTAAGTGTTTTTTTTTTCCTATACATAGAAGGCCAGAATAAGACATTAAACTCACTAGTTTTGAACATATATATATATGTATATAGTTTAGCATAGCTTTAGAAAAATATACTGTTTGTCTGTATCATCATACAATATCTGAGGCTTCCTTGTGATTTTTCTATTTAATTTTTTCATCTCTCCGGTAAGGATTGGTTGTGTACTCTAGGCAGACTGTTCAGGATTGTGCCCCCCACTGAGCCGCTGCCTTCATTACACCAGGGGAGAGATTCTGGTCCCCTTGGATGTGGAGCTGTAGAGATTCCTGCAGTAGCAATACACCGATACCGAACTCACCTGCTTCCAGTCCCAGACTCAGGACGTGGATGGAATAGGATTGCTCACACGTTCGATATACTAAAGATGGCTCTATCTTCTGCAAATAGTCCTTGTCCTAAAACAGGCTCTTGAAATTAAGCTGATAAAGTACATTTATGGTTAACATGATTGCAGCAGGAAGATTAGCCAGATGTATTTTTGCTGAGTTGTGAATGAACAAGGTCTAGTCTTAAAAGGTCTTCAGTTCCTATGCTCAGGTTAACTTGGTGAGACTTGGAAGAATAAAGAAAAAGTACCATGCAATGCTTTCAGGATTAGGTTCATGAAAATCCATTTAAGTTATTTAAAATAATCCAGCAGTTGGTAGCTGCAAACCTGGGACTAGGAGGAAACTCTTTACTGTTTCAGGACTTTGCTGTTTTCTTTGCAGGGCCTCAGTATGTCCGGTGGAAGTCAGGCTGGCTTGGGGACTCCCTCATCCAGGCAGTATGCACGACAGAAAATAACTCGCGTAAACCTCAGGGACTTCATCTTCTACATGGAACAGGAAAGAGAAACAAGCCATTCTCTCCTGCTCTATCGAGCTCTGCTTAAATAAAGCCAAGAATTGTACTGATATCTCTCCATACAGTAGCTCAACTTGCATTGAAAAGCTGTCATTTTAATGTGCCTTCTATTTTTTTCAGAAGTCAATGTTTCTGTAGCTTGTTTTGCAAAATTGTCAGACACATGCAATAAATTCCCTTTATGTAAAAATTAAAAAAAAAATGTGCAAAAGGTTTTAAAATATTAAATCCACAGATATAATCCATTTCAATGTCTTACTCCATTTGGCCATTTTGAATGAGCCTAAAATAGACCACAGTGAAATTTTTATAAATGGAAAGACTGACTGCAATGGCTTGCAAGCCATCTCACTCTGAGACAGACTGGGACAGGTTCACAGGACTGGGATCTAACCATGGTTTTAACATGTATGTTCACTTACAGTGCTGGGTTTGTTTTCCTTTACATTTCACTGGCACTGTTTCCACTGACTAACCATGGTTATACCTGTTGTTATTTTAGATTAGTTAAAATTGCAATTTTTTGCACAGCTAAAAGAATAGCCACTGCACACTCCCACAGATTTTGTGTGTTTAGGATTTTTGCTCTTACTGCACAGCTCATTTCCTGAGCCATTTGCTGAACCAAATCCTAAGTGTATGAAATCTGTGTATTAAGATCCCAGCTGAGTTACCTTGACTAGCTTCCAGTTGTTTTCTAAACCTATTCAACCTTTTGCACATTTGTAGCAGCTGGTGAGTAACATGAATCAAAGTTGGATTTTATTTCCTAAAAATATCTTAATTTATTTATTGCAAAGAGTATGGTTTAATGATGATTTTAAAAGATAGTATTGTTCAGTAAAGATTTTAGAGTATTCTACGTGGATTTTTAAAGTCGCTGTGAAGGAAGTTATTGGGGGGCCGGTTCCACTCTTCCTCGAATCACGAGAGCCGTGGTAAGTGCGGGAGCCCGTCCTGGCGCGTGGCTGGGGTCCTCGCCGCAGTGACTTTGCCTTGGATCACCGGACCGGAGGACTGCAGTCCAGAAAGGCTCATAAACAAGTGCATGACTCTAAGCATATGGGTAGTTTTATGTACTTAAAAGTGAAATGAATGCTTTTAAATGCTTTGCTGAATTTGAATTTAAGGGGCCCACACCAAAGCCAAGCAAAGTTAGTGTGAGTCTTTTAAATGGGATAGGAATGGCAGGTGGCCACAAGCTGTACTTCAAAAATAACAGTATTATCAGTAACCATGGAAGGGAGACATTTGCTTATTTATCTTTTCAATTTTTACTGTGTTATGCTTGCCACTTTTTTGAGGCAATATTTTTTTTTTTGATGGGAAACCATAGCGAAAGCACAAATAGAACTATTTGTCCAATAGTTTTAAAAACAAAAGTTTTAATTATTTTTTAAGGTTTATGAAAAGCAGAAGAAAATTTATACTGCTGCTATTTAGCCAAAAGATTATTCATAAGGTATTTAAGGCCAGGAAGTGTAAAATTATGTTTTAAATGTATTGATAATTTGTACATATTGTTTATAAAGGCCTTGTGTTTATTAGAATTACGTTATTTTGATGATTTCTGTACATACTCGTAAATACCCCCCAATTTGTGTGAAAACATACTCCCTTATTTGTACTTATTTTGTAAAGAAATAAAACAATTTACTAAAGTAACACATCGAGTGACATACAGTATTAATTTATCAAACATGAATTTCACATTGTCTTGTAGTTCTTAAGCACTGTTCAGAAACATTTTGCATTAAAATACTAACAGAATAYCCACAAAGAAATATGAAAACCAAATACTTCAATGTTTTGTTGTGCTGATTCTTATCCTTTGTCAACCATTTAATAAAATTGTCAACAAACCTTGATGCCATTAATACAGTGAATGATTRCACTCAACAGATGCTTTTTCAAAACAGATTAGTCCAATAAGCACAACATAACATTCTTCTTTTCACTTTTTTTCTGAGACTTGGGAGCACAGTGGTGTAACATGGTTGTGGGAAAAGTGCTAGAGAAGACTGACGTTCTCTAAACCACAGTTTTGGTGCTCAGCAAAAGAGAATCGGAACAATTCTGTTCGATCAAAATAAGTTAAAAACCAGGCTRTATTTACTTTTTGGCCTTCATAAAAAAACATCTGCCTCTTGCATACCACAGTTTTACTGGGGTTTCGATGATATTTTAAAACCCATTCTAGCAACACTGAGCAATGCTCTTAATTAAGTTATGTTCCTATGGTTTAAGGCCAGAAGTAAAAATTCAGATCGGTTTTTGCTGATATTGCTGCTCAAGAATATAGGGAAATAAGTAAAAAAGATATAAACAAAACTGTAATAAACTTTAAATAAGTGACCTGAAGTTACTAACGAAAAGAACATGTCCTAGCTTAACTTTTCTTTTTTTAAAGGCATATTTCTTCTAACACAGTGATTGTTTCCACATGTCTCGCTCGCCTTCGCGCTGCTTTGCAGTTAATGCTGCGATGCCATGGCTCAAACTTTCCATCCCGGGTTCCCATGCAACTCTGCTGGCGCAGCCGCTGTCTTTTACGATGCCACCTTACAAACGGCCATAAGTACCAGGGCTGCTTTATTGAGCTATAAAAAAAAAAATGTGGTGAACACCAAACTGAAGAAAAACAACCCAACGAGCCCGAATGCTTCCCATGCCTTCCTGGGTACGAACCCGCTCGCAGGAGATGCTGCGGGCGCCGCTCGCAGGCAGCAGCCCCGGCTGATGCCGCGGAGGTTTCGTCTGGGTACGAACCCAGRAGCTGGCCCGTATTTTTAGCATAAAGGTGACGCGTTCATCAGCCAAGCGCCTCTCTGCCCTGGCCGAGAGTAACGAGYGGAGCAGCCCCGCGGCCGGACGAGCGCTCAGCCTCACCTCCCTGTCCCGGGGCGTGGGACACAGCGCACGTAGGATAAAACCAAGCAGCTGAATAGATTATTTTGAGGATATTTTGAACTGAAAGTGAACTCAATGTACGAAAGTAATAAATAAATCTTCTTCTTTTTTCCTTCCTCATAAGACATGGCTACATCGAGCTGACTGGAGCAGGCCAGAGGAGACGCAACCAAAACTTCTCACCTCTCCCAGACACCATGGAAGATACAGTGAGTGTTCCACCCTACTTGCTTATTTTTGATCCTTTACTTTACAGAAATGTTTATGGCATGAAGTACTGTATAAGAAATGTTCATACACAAATACATGACAATTATACGTTAAGTTTTTTACAATATTAAATGTATAATATACAATTCTACAGATATCTTACATACAAAGGTGAATGCTGTGCCATATACTCAAATATGGCAATACCTAGCAACTTTAGAGTGTCATACAAGTATAAAACCACAAAATAAAATAACTTTACAACTCTTTTAAAGTAGACAGATTTGCTCAACTGTTCTGCTAAATTAGCAGCCTAATACAAACAGGCTAAAAATTTTCATGAGAGATTTGTAATTTGGGTATCCAAGATAAGCAAACCTGCAGAGGTCTGACTTTCTAAGGCAGGTTTCCAGCACTTCTCCAAAAATTAGACCTCTGTGTAGACTGTACCTTGGATATTCAGTACGGCTCATCACTTTTCAAAGTACTAATCTTAAACTTGGATTTTTATTTTTGCCCGACTGTAATCATTTAGCGTTAAAGAATTGCTGACCATTTAATACTCTGTGCCTTGTTCAATGTGGCCATATGTATGAATCTAAAAAAAGAGTTTAATTAAAATTCATCATCTACAACAGTATTCTATAAATTAAGGTGGGAGAAACTAAATTGTGATTAACACATGAATTAGTTATTGAGGACCCAATCATGCTAAACAGCAATAAACAGGATTTAGCAGAATGCTATTTATACCTTGCACCTGCAAATGTGGTGCTGTCTCCTGAGTTAGGAAGCCCTGCAAGTCAGAAGAGTCAATACTGATTCATGAAAGGAACAGTAACCTGCAGACATYAGGCTTCTTTAAAGAGAAAATTACACAGATAGAGGGCAGCTGCTACAGAATCAGTATTTTAATACTAGTTTAAAATAATAGAGGAAAAACAATCTAAACAAAAGCGTGGCCTGCTTTCACCAGACAATGGAAGGGAGAGGGTTTTAACAGCTTTTTGCAAAAATACCAGACCCATAAAGAGTAGGGTTGTCCACAATTCTTAACATTTCCTCCTAAACGTGGGCCTACAACACGGTTAGTAAGTGAGTAACAAAGGGTAGCAGAGCTTGCTTAGCAGAACCACGCTTCTTAGATGATGAAAAGCTTACAATTTCTGAATCAAAACAAGACTGGCTTTAAGAGAACTACGGCTCCATGTAGGTATGTGGCCCTTGGATGATGGTAGACGGACTTTTATTTTGTGCTTCCGGATCYCTACTTTTGCAAGTACTGGCCATAGTTGGCCTTGTCAAATTTTTGTTGCTTTTTTTTTTGTTTGTTTTGGTTTTTTTTAAGTACTGAGCACCAGTTGACTATAAATCGGTCCTTTTCTGATTCTGGATTCTGTCCATTGAGAGATATTTCAGTTGGAAATGTTGTATAAAAATAAGCCATTTGCTAGCATGAATGAGTACAATCACGGAAGTGTAATGCAATGTATGGAGGTGTAAAGCACATTTGATATGAAAGGTGTGCAGTCAGGGAAGATGCTCGGTGCAGTTTTTAGTGTCTCCTCTTCCTTTGGGTGGCCCCCACTTCCCTGTGGTCAGCAGCGGTTGTGGGGGCAGACTGTCGCTGGAAAGGCTGTCAGAATCGGCTCTCCTCCTGCTAAATTCAAATTGCTTTAATTGGGCTTTCTGCACAAGTCCTGGCTCGGGTCAGGATTTCATTGAAGCTTTGCCTTTGCCACCACCACAGCTGTTGAGCTGCAAGTACGTTCCCACAAAGCCTGGTGTGCTGAGCACGCTCAGCAATTTCATCGTGAAAAACGGACAACTGGTTTTCCGAATGCATTTCATGGCTGGCTATGTGACAGGTAGTTTCAGAATACCACTAATTGGCAACATAAAGTCAAAATCTGTTTGCTAATACTGTTTTGCAAATCCTTAGTGTTTCACATAAGGGACTATATAAACACTTCTACGGTTACAAAGGAGTACGGTAGGTTCTAGTCCAGGGGCTCCTGTTTTATTCTGATCGTTGGAGTCGGTTGTGGTCGTCTGTCCTCGCGACACAGCACATATTCGCTGAACTGAGAGGAATCCACCCCRCCGCCACATGAAGCTGCCACATTAAATCCCTTCTGAAATAATCTTTCAAGCACCTACAATGTGGAAAAAAAAGATCAGATTAGTATTTAGCAAATTTTAGTGATAAAAGCAACTGAATCTAAATGATGGATTTGGTCTTTTGAGTCCTCATAAAATGAATATTATTCAGCTATAATTCTATAACTTATTCTTAAATGACTACACTGTGATTAAAGTCTTGCTCACAGCAAACCTCTGCAGAAAACAAAAATTAATCACAGAAATAAGCAGTCTACAGAGCAGCTTAGTACATTATATAGTAAAATACTGGACTGCAGTGATATCGATGCTATCTCTTACTGGAAAGCAACACTAGGTTTAAGTCATAATAAAAAGTGACCGTATTCATTATTAATACGAACAGAAAGGGGCTGAAAACATTTCTGAAATGTTCCTTAGCAGATGTAAATATATGAAAAATCTGACTGACACTTTCATTAGGTCTTCACAAAAATCACTGCTGTGATTCTTCCCTGCTGGACAGGTGCACTGTTTTCAAAAGTGCACGGCAGGCATCGCACAGGAACCACAACAGGGACAATAAGCAAACGAACTGGCCCAGGAAAGAGGTTAATTTGCATTACTCAAATATATTTTCTCTTCCTCCCCCTAAAGAAAAGTTTGAGCAACAGATGCATGACTTTAAGGAGCCCAGAGGCAACTTTAATTTCTGTGACTGTCACACATGCGTCACCCAAGGATGCTGATCTCGGCAATACGACAGGGGCCGCGCTTGCACGCGGGTGAGCGTGTTGGCGCGGTCTCCCCCAGCAGAGTAGGAAGCACGCAGACTTTGCGCAGCATTCGGCGTGAGCAAATGCCAGTTCCGCTTTCAACAAAAAGCAAATATGGAATTTAAGACCCACTTGAAGGAGATGCCATGCTTGCTTCCTCCTGCTAGGGGCTCTGGTAAGTTCAGGGCAGTAGCACTGGGTCTACTGGGGTGTATCGGACAGCATCAGAATGAGAAAAGATACTGAGGCACTTTCTTATACGCCTTTGGGAGCTTAGGTGACTCCTAGGTATTACCAATGGGTAGGCAGTTTGGCAAGGCTCTGTTGCTATTATATTCCACGTTGCCTAGTGGGGTAAACTGGTTATATGTGGCAGAGCTTAACCAGCCGTACATTTTAAGATTGGCTAAGTAACAGCAATCTTCACACCCACATAGGAAATCTGCATCCAATACTCCTGCAGCCAGACCCCCTCCAGAGGCCCCTGTCGCGCAGCACTGAGCTAATCCACAGATCAACGCTAATAAAGCTGCAGCATGTAACAGCAAAATCAGAACGGTGCCTGTAACTTGTATGATTAAATCAACTGTCCCAAWAGTTATGTTACAGGCAAGGAAATGCTTTCTGCATTTTTCTCTACTGATAAATGTCAACAATAGTAAGCAAACTCTAAGAGCACCTAACAGTCTCGCTGAAATACCGCTTCTGTTGCTGTATCACRTGGGACTACTACACTGAATAGTGAACCTGCCTGAGCTTTGTGATTTTACTATCACTGATATCCTTTCAGGATAGAGTCATCTGCAATCCATGACTATAGGCACTTAACTATTTAAAAACTGTTCACTCAACTTACATATGTGTCTAAGCAGTACACCCAACTTTAGTAGGCAAAAACTCATCCTTTCTTCCTCATGGGTTTATGTTAGAGAATGAATTTGATTTCTTTTTTGCTTTTACCGTGGATGACTCTGTAGAGCACATCAGCAGTTACACCTACTGCAGTAGTACTTAAAAATCGTATGCTTCAAGGCACAAGCTGGTTGCTAGAGGGGGACTCAAAGCAATGCCACATGTTAAAGATCTGCACACCAGGCCTCTGCCCTGGCCCCTGCATGTGCAGACCCACGTTAATGCCAGGGTGCATTTTTTTTTAGTGCACTCTTTCTTTCGACTCAATGTTGGCTTTGCTTCTTCCAAAAACAGCAGTTTGTGGTCTTTACTAAAGGTAACAGACGGATATGAAACGGAAAATTGTATCCAAGGTAGTATTGTAGTGCAATGTAATGCACAATAACATTTTCTATTTTTAATCTATGGAAACCTTCCTTTGAAGTMTTGTGTGTTAGCCATCTTCATTTCAATCAGTGGCTTGGATTTTTAGTGGTAACTAAAAACTTGTACTTGCTCCTAAGGACAGGCAAATAAAAATAAATGCTCTCACAGAGCTTTGCCTAAGCCATGCAAAATCTGCTCTGCATCAGCTTGTCCTAGGAGCTCTGCCTGCCTTGAGACAAAAAGTGACTTATGTTCTCATAAGTTACATCTGCCAAATCTCACTGACTTTTGCCCTGATTTTTATATAGCTTAGACTGTAAGAAAGCTGTAGAACTGCAAGGGAAAAAAACACTCCAGTGTACAGAAGGAAAATAAACCTGGAGAGATTAAAAGAAGGAAGGGGAGTGGGTTATCAAAATATATTAAAAAAAGAAGAAAGGAGAAAAGCTTAAACCTCCATTATTTATCCGGGCTCTATGCAGCCTTAAGGACAGCGATGGGGTGACACGCACAGGCCCTACAGCACTGTTTTACTAATGCTTGTTCCTACTCAGAGAGGAGGGCAGGAGTTTGATCAGGAAGGAGGAGTCAGACATCATCAAACTGCTGTTTCACAGGCGCTAACGTATTTATTTGTTGTGGGTCCTTGTTCTCAGACTACGCAAGATGAAGATGAGAGTCAACCCAGCCATGGCAAAGGAGGCTGCTGCCATTTAACTGGATAGAGAAACACAGGACTAACAGGTAAAATCTTAGAGAGACAAGACTTCAAAACGTTGCTAAAACCTTTTTAAAAATCAATTTGCTTGTAAGACGAAGCAAGCACTGGGGTGCCCTTCAGAGCTGTGGAAGGCTGCATGGTAACACAGGGCTTTCCTTTACGGAGCYGGCTCCCGGAGACCGCGCGGCGCGGGCAGACGTCGCACCCTCGGAGCACCGCGCTCTGAACAAAGCAGTTCATTTTTCCTACCTCTCTGCTCGAAGGACTATACTGCAGGCTATAATCTAGTGTTAAAAACSTAGGTATCAGCAATTTTCTGAGCGAGAAGCAAAACGAGTCAAATCCTGTAAACAATGCTGAGGTGTTTAAACACTGCAGAGTTCGAAGCCTAACTTGAACGAAGTCGTGCCCAGCTCTATGGCGAAGCCTCCTAAAGGCTGCCTCCAGGTCCACTYCGCGTTTGCTTGTACTCCTGTCGCCTGTGCATGCAGGACACCAAATGGCATGTTGAACAGAACAGTTTTAAATCCCATTTGGTGAATTTGGCCCTATGTGCAATACTTTTTTCAAAAGTAACATATAGATAGATAGAGACACTTACTAATAAGTGTCTCTATGAATAAAATCAGAGCTATTTTTCTGTAAAATTCCAAAGAGAATATGCCAAAAAGTAAATGAATCTCAGCTGTGATTCTTCTATGTATAGGGAGAGACACATCCACAATATTAAATAGTGGATTTATGCTCAGATTTAATATACTCTGTCTTCCACTATTCTAACCACATGGAGATATGGACTCTTATTTTGTTGGAAGGTTTTCCAAATGGAAACATGATACTTTCATTTAATGCATTTAAGTTTCACAGAATATTAACGAATACAGTCTTATTTACAAAGAATGCTCAACATAAACAAATGTCACAAAATTTTCTCTAGGTATAGTCATGTATCTCACCAGACCTGTTGTGAGGAGTTAAAAAAAAAAAAGTTAAATGTTCAGAAAACTCTACACCTATATGAAACTACAAATGGGCATTGACTGAGGGCTGCTATTTCTTTGGCTGCCACCACCCACTATAAGTTGACATTCTTTGTTTTACATGTATTGTTCCTAACACAAAGCAYTTCATTTTTAAGAGACTCAAAGAATTTATTCTGCAGTTGTAATACCCAGCATACTTAGCAGAGCACCAAGGACAAAAGTGAATTATTTCAGTAAAAAGCAAGAACTCTCATCAAGTCACTCTCTGAGCTTCTTTAGAAACAACTCCACTCTCCCAATTGCTAAACCTTCTGATCTATCTGGTCTCTTCATTAACATCATTGTACTTCCAACTTCTGACTTACTATGGTTTTGCCAAAAAATATTGGGAAGGGGAAGTGCAATGCCTGTGTGCTGACCACAGTCCATCAGAGCCAATGATACTTAGCTGTTGATTTCATCAGGCTTTGATCTCAGAAATATGTCATCTTCCAGAAAGTGTTCACCAACACTTTCTATTACTGTAATTTAGTAAAATTATTTAGACTGTAGACTACTTTGGCATAAAAATTTTCACAACATGACCCAATACATGTTGATACTGGCTGAATTTTAACTGAATTCTGACTGGACTCAAGACACGAGTGAGTATTAAAATAACTAGTATTCAGCCTTTACTACGAGCACACATTTCCTACTAATACACTCCTGTGGAGTAAAACACATCAAATGCTAAGCCACTTGGGCATCCAGTGCTCTGCCTGCCTGCCTGCAGTCCTGTGCCTGGCAGTGGCTGGCATTGACCCTTTTTTGTTTCAGTTATTCTAATTTCTTCAACGCATCTAAACATATCCCATGGAGAGGTACTGAAATATGAACACGATCTTCTACCTACTTATCTTAGCTAAACTGCAGCTGCTCTCTTCTCCCATACAATGGCGAATTCATCACTATTCCGACCCTCAGCAAGGGGATCTGTGTGACCGACCTCCAGCCTTCTATTTTTGGGGCAGCCCTCTGCAGGACTCTGCAGAATTAACTACAGGCATCGGATTGGTAAGTTAACCAAACAAAATACTTGGGAGTCCTGAACCTTGAACCAAATATTCCCTGAGAATAGCTGTTTTTTAGAATGATTTCAAAGAAAAGCTTTTTATTAGCATACAGTGGGTCAGTGAACGCTGTCCCAAGGAAGAAGCTGCTGGTGTCAAATGTGGGTTAGCAGAATATTTGCCACATTTGCCCATCCTGGTAGCAGGGGGACTCCTAGACATGTTCTCAGCTGGCAGCTTGAGAGATGGAGGGAGACTTGGTTCAATTGCACAGTAAATAGAGYAAACAGGCACAGTAAGCAAGTCCATACCCCCCTGCTAATGCCTCCTCCTGAACCAGTCTGGCCAGGCCATCACATGGGCTCTCCTGCGGCTCTTTACCCACACGGAAGTTCATCAAGACAGCTCAGTCACTTCCCACAGCCCAGTTAGCACATCTTTTGGTGATAGTAACTTTGGAAATATTTCCCTATGGGTCGGAAGGTCTCACCTTCCCTAATAACATGTATTCTTTGTAAAATATTTTAAAGGCATACATGCAAAAAACAAGAGCTCTTGAGTTTTATCCTTGTTAATTATGGCACAAGTTAACAGCATCATCAACACAGTTCTTTCTACTCAGCCCAAGGACAGCTACAATGGCAAAGCTTTGGCCACAGTGGTTGTGATTCCTTGTGAAATGCCATTTCTTGCCCATAAGGCTGACTAAACACAAGTTACGTATTTATTTCTGCTTCCATCCACCTATCAGTCCAGGTATCTTCCTTTGTTTCGTATGTTTAATTTTAAACCTAATGTCAAAACTCTGAGTATAAAATGAAATACATTTTGTTTAAAATACTCTGGGCAATTTTTATAGAACATCCTTTTGAAAAAAAAAAAGTGCAGAGATCAATTTTTTTAAGTCCATCCCGCAGGCACCATCATTTAATTATGAGTGAGACATAAATTATGCATTTACACATTGTTGCATTTTCTATAAAATGGTGTGGAGATTTTTTTTTGTAGTTTTTGGAACTCTCTCTTTCTTCCTGGAGGCACTTTGGAGGAAAAAAAACTGCTGCAGGCTATACATTGATGAAAAAATTAGCATTTATCAGTATAACACCATTATGAGACCAGCATGGCACTAACATACACAAAATCTAAATCTATTTTTCTGCTTAGACTTAGGAAAATCTGAAAGACTGTGATCTCACCAGGCAGAAAATGTCTCCTTGCAGTATAAGAACTGAAGGTAATTGGGTAGAAGCAAATAATTTGCATATAATTGAACACAAAATACAAAAAAAAAGAGAAAAAAAAATCCCAGCATCTACATGAGAGAGCATTGAAAGGCCATTACCTGCACCGAATTCAACCGGCAGTATCCGTTCAAAGGAAACCTAATAACATGGGTAGGGTCTTGGTTCCAACCTGCGTTTACAGAGTTGCACATGACATCCCCAGTCTCAGGGAAGATCTCCTCTATTAAAGCTTTCTCCCCGCTCAATGCAATTCTTTCCCCCAGATCTGGAGTCACTCTTACAACCAAGCAGTCACAAGGCTGGAAATGTTTCCTTTGTTCTTTCTCTTGTTTCCATCGCTCAAGTTCCTTAATCATTGGCTGCAGCTGGTAATACTTTGCTTCTTCATATAAAAGATTAAAGTCCTGGAAAAAAAAGAGAGAGAGAGAGAGAGAAGAGAGAGAAACTAGAAATGCTTATAGTTCTCTTTTAAAAATTAGCATTGTGCCTGTTTGACCTACTTAGGCTTATGTATTGTCAGCAAGAGTGCAAAGGCAACAGGTATCCACATACTTCATCTTTGTCTTACACCTACACAGAAAACCACACTCTGTTAGTGTTGAATTTATTTGAGCTGACCATGAAGTTCCCATTGCACTGAATTATTCTTTCATTTATTATCCCACAAGCTCAAAGCCAGAAGGTTTTACTTTTGGATTAAGAAGTGAAAATAACTGGTTGCAATAAGCAAAGCCTGCTGCTGTAAGAGAAGATGTCCTGAGCCTTAATCTTCACTCTTGGCAYAGATCTTACAACAGAAGATCATGGGCTTTGTTGTCACTTCTCCCATTGATGTTATGAGATAGAGATGCCTATCCAGATTCCTGCTTCTTCTCTGTCTTTGCTGAGTTTGAATATCAACTGCAGAAGCTCAGCTGYAGAAATTCCCTTGTGTTTTCATAATGTTCTTGTGCTTAAACATATTTTGGAGCCTGGTAAATTTGACTAACACAATGACCGTACCAGTGGCTGGGAGCCCAGCTGTGTACTCCAACAGCTTCTAAGAAACAGTTCTTTCCAGACATTCATCTGCAACCTAACTTGGGTCCTTGGGCAATTCAAATTTCCAATTTGATTGAATTCTCAGTTAATTGATAAAGATGTCTTCTGCACAGGCTCATTAATAACCTTTCCTCAAATTTCCAATGGATTTTCCCACCTCAGCTTGAACACTTGAGAAAAAGGGTGGCATTAGCCCCCAAACTCAAACAAGCATCAGTGCCCATCAGTGCATGTGCTGTGCCAGAGAAATCAGAGCCTGAGAAACACATAGGACTGGTTTGCTTTCACCTGCCTCACTGCTTCCCTCAGGTTCCTGAAAGTAAAAGGAGCAGCAGAAGTAGCGCCCCAGCACCCGTTCATGCAGACCTGCAGTTTGGTTTCAGGGAAATGAGTAATCACTACAGTGAAACTTCTGGAATCATTTAGGCTGGAAAGAATGACAAGACGTGATCAAGAAATGGGCATCAAAAATTACATGAAGGATAAATGCAGTGCCTCAGCTCTAGAACCCTAGGTAAAAGGACAATCTAAGACCATTGAATATATAGGGCAAAAAAGGTGCTACTTTCACAGCAGCATGGAATTAACCTGTAAAATCTGCTACTGCATGATATTATTGAACCAAAGCAGTTAGCAGTTCAAATTTGGCATTACAGACCCACTGCTGGTAGTGGAAAGGTGCTTGTTCACCTCAGGGCTGCCTACAGCCTAGAGATATATGAATATTAACAATGACACTAGCAAGGTTATCGCATTACAAAAGGGACATCTGATCCTTTGCATCTCTTTGATGTCTTCTAGGGTTGGGACAATATGCACACCACTAGAGGAGAAGAAAGGACTGGAGAATGCAACAGAAGAGTCATAAGAGAAGTCAAGAAGAAATGAGGGCAGCAAATGCATCCAGGAAAAGCAAACCAGAACATTAAAAAGAAACGATGCAGAAATGCTGCAAACACTGGAGGTAGGAACTAGCCAGCTGGAAGAGCCATGGAGACCAGCTGCATTATCTGTTCCAGGTAAGAGACTAGCTCCAACGCCTCATTCCCTGCCCACTAGTCTAAGCTGAGGACAACTGCTCACTCTGCTCCACGGTGATACACTTCTGAAATGAGCACTGAAGGAGGTTTTCTTTTTTTTTYYTTTTTTTCTTTTTTTTTATTAGCACTCTCTACTAAACTGTTATTGCTTCTCTCTCTATACTTGTGAAGTACCTTGGTTACGGAGCAAAAGATAAGTTGAAACCTATAGAGGTTAGTGGCCCAAATTAAAAAACAAACAAACAAACAAACAACAACAAAAACACCCTCCCTACCCTCCAACTTTCTGAATTTTCCTTCACAGGAGCCACACAGTCCACCATATATTACAGCTGTAATACTGTAGAGTGAACAGAAGCATCCARTGCTTACTGAAGTCAATAGAAAGTCTGCCATGGTTTCCTGCATGTCCTGAGAATCTAGTTTTGGAATATTTGCATTCATGGTCACCATAAAAGAACATATTATGTGTAAAGGTGAATCAATTGACTACATGCTAAGAGAACTCAGCAGTAAAACCTAGGAGAGATGGTACAGCCATATAAAAATCAGTCCTTCATTTCTGACATTCCTAAGGTAAGATGTAAAGCCCATTAATTCAATGACAGTTTTTTTCAACCAACTTCACCAGGCTTTAGGCTAGGTTAACAGTATCCTGAATTGCAGTAGTTCAATGGTCTAACACCTCCAGGCCAAAACAAAAATGCCATAAACCAAACAAAATCATGATCACACTATCTCTTCCTCTTCCACAGCCATCTATTAGTTAGCATTAAATCCAACTCTTTAATAACCATCTGGTGTAACCATCATTTGTCCTAAAATAAACAAGATAAAATTTTTATTCTAATGTCCTTTTTGTGACAAGGCAACAACCAATTTTCAAGTGAAACAGCTCTTCCACAACTGTTCCCAGGAGGATTCAGTGTTTCCGGCTGCTGGGTGGAAAACAAGAGTTTGCCTGTTATCAGACAGTGGCAATACAGGGAATTTTTTTCTCTGAAAGAGTAGATGGAATAGAGAAGGGTCTTCTCCTAAGAATGGCTAGAGAAAATGTGTTGCTGTCTACCACTGACAGTCTTGGAAAGCATTCTGTGAAACTACACTCCACTGACTGTGTGTTACCCAGACTGTCTCCTGCCATCATGGACCACTCCACAGCACTGACTTTGGTTTAACTCCTGTAACTGCAGATCTGGCATTTCTGCACTGAGTGACCCCAGCATCACTGAGGTATTTGACAATCTATTTAGGAAGGAATGGGGATTTTTCAAAACTGCTAACAAAAACACCATGAATGGCTCAAAGCATGGGAGTCTGATTCTCTGTAAAATCTGTGCTGGGCGTGATGATGAACTCAATACACTTTTAAATACACTGCTTTTTCTTGCCAGGCTTTATAAACCATTCTGAGTACTGTGCGTCTGCGACTGYGACTGACAGTGATGCCCAACTCTGGATTGTCTATGCTACGCTTGAGATGTCCAGGTAATACTGACATAGATATTTCCACCCTTGCACATTACATACGAAATCCCACTCTGACTTGCAAATGCTTACAACAAAATATCAAGTATAAAAAAAATTAACCCATAAGGGACCCTTGCCAGGGAGGTGCCACAGAAGTTAAGAGAAGTATTTCCACGCTGGTCACTTTGGTGGGTTACCAAAGGTAGATGCGGACATGAGTCTTCCTACACCTGTCCAAAAGAGGCACATTTCACTGACAGGAGTTAGCTACCAGGGCATCGGCCTAGCACAGTGTCAGCTGTGCGCTGTTCTCCTGAAACTCGGCCTCCGAGCAGCCTGCTCTCGCTTCTCTCCCAGGGATGCAGTGATAAATGCGTGCGGATGAAGGGCCCTCTTTCTCAGTGCATTTGCTGAGCAGCAGGCAGCGTCCCAGCGCACATTTTGCATAGTTCCCAGCAGCTCCTTGCTCTGCAGAACTACCGAGGTGTTGCCTGTTTCTTCTAGGGATCATGTCCCTACCGTCCCATCCTCTTAGGGCAGCACCTCGTGGCAGCACAGCCCGGAGTCAGGCACTGCGTATGGCAGCTGACACAGTGCTCATGTTTGATCAGGGAGCTCAGCGGGTGACTCCTATAGCCATGGGCCCTGCTCCTGAGGGCTGCTCCCCGCTATAGTAAAAGGGGAGAYGGCCAGCCTGGCCCCGCGCTCTGCTGTGAAGTACCGCAGAAGGTCTCCAGCGATGGCACCTGCACTTGTATTCTGTTTCACGCTCTCAACAACGATCAGATACTTAGCAAGTGTGTCTGTGCACCCATGTGCCTGCCTGTATGCCAGAGCAAGACTGCAGCCCCGGGTTCCTGACTCCCTCCGTTACAGCACACGAAGCCACAACCACGGCAYGAGGCTTGTATCTCTAACATGAACGAGGTAAGTGCTGCCAGATCACCTGCAATGGGAGCAGAAAGACTGAGGGATGCACACACAGCCTCCTCTCCACCCTCAGCTGCTGGACAACATTTAGTTTTCAGAGGAAATATCAGCAAGTCTTTCAAAGACACAGCTTTTTAGCTTTCACAAATCTGCTCGTGATTTAGTAAAAAAGTTTTTTTTTCTTTTTTTTTTTTTTTTTGGGTGGAGTTCATGTCAGCTAAATTTTGCAGTCACCCTAGGACTGACTGCGTCTTCCTGGCGAGGAAGAGGAAGCAGGATTGCATGGCAGGCTGCGCTGCTGTGAGGAAGTCCATGACAGCAGGTCAGTACTGAACTGCTAACTACAGACTAAGAGGGGGCCAAGAGAATATGTAAAACCATGCCTCACGTGAACCTGATGCTGTTCCCTCAGTACTGACGTGGTGCTTTATTTTTGTACCTAAAACTGACTCCTGAATTGRACAAAACAGCTCTATCTACCCATTTTTCACTTGTTAGGCTTTGTTTCTGCAAAGCATCAAGCTCTCCTCGTGACTCAACATTTCTTCTATATGTTAGTGCTGTGAAGATCTGACTCCTGGCTATGAGAGAAAGTTGCTCGCTTCTACTACCAGGCCATCTGTTAAGGTAAGGTTGAGAGCACCCAGTATTAGATCCAGCCATATTAATTTTAAAACTGTATCAGATAAGTAGCTATGATGTGCAGTATGGTCCTGATTTTGCTTGAAGATCTGTAATGAAAGTGAAGGGGACAAATGCTGGTCAAAAATACCCTGGGGAAAACACCTCTGATGGGGGAAATGAAGGTAGAGGACAACCTCCCCTGCTGCTCGCCATCGCCTTGGCGCAGCACGGACTGGGTGCAAGGGACAGCGGAGCCAAACAGCTCATGGTAATTTCACATCATATTTCATGTGGCTGAAAACCCACAAAACCCAGGAAACTTTTATGACCTATTAGGGTATTGCTCTCAGGAGGGAGACCTGTCAGATACCAAAGACTTTCAAGTTCTGGCTTATTAGTAATTCGAGGAGTAATTAATATTCACTGTAAAAACACCACTCAGACTTGATAATAAAGAATCACTAGCCTAGGAACACATACCCCATTTTCTCTGCCTTTCAGTGTTAACTTAGTCTCAAAACAACACTTAAATAGCAAACACAATAACATTGGTGTGGTACTAACATTCAAACTTTCCAAAATAACCATCTGAACAGCAATTCAAGTTGAAAAGCAACTTGGCTAAACCTTGAGGCTAATAAACTGCTGATTAAATTAAGGGGTAAAAAACTAATAAATATTCAAAACACTTGATAATGCTTTGTTTGACATAAAGAACATTTAATGCAAGTCTCACTGGAAAACCTGACAGGTTTTATACCTTAAATAGTGTTTTGCATTTAGAAACACCAGCTGATTCCATTTGCAGCCTTTGATTATTGTCTTCTGTCACTTTAATCATGCTGGTAAAATTACAAGATTTCTGTGAAGTCAAATCCGTTTACAGTGCAGTTTTAATACAGCTTTGCAGCGCATTCTTCTATGCATTTTTACTTAGTTACTCCCTACCTAGCAATACTTCACTTTGTTCTTGAGCCCTCATTAGCCTGGGGTTTGCTCTAAAGCTCTCTCAGGGAGGAACTAAATAAAATACAGTTAACCCTATGCAAAAAGATGGTCTGGAGCAATGGACCGGGTGTGAGCACCAAGGCAGCCTCTCTCTGCGCCCTGCCAGCAGCTCGCTGTGCAGACAAGTTGCTGGCATCCACCGACCTCCTCTCCTTGGGGCTCTGGCAAATCCTGCTGGGTTTGTTTTACAGCACCTCYGAAATCCACCCTCCTGCTGCCAGCCGAGGGCACGATCACCTCCAACTACGTCGCTAGCAGACCTTCTTCTCGTTCCTTCTGATCTCACCAGACTGTCCAAAACATTGCCACTAAAAGCGTGTCTCTGGCATTTTAATGTTATTTCTCCATTCACCCTCGCCTTTACTTGTTCCTTACAACCCCCAGGAACGTCCTGGTCTTTACCTTCACTCCCACCAGCGCGTTGTCTCCTAATTCTCCGTACGTATCTTTTCTCACATCCATCCCTTCTGCTCTGCTTCCCGACACCCCGCATGCGCGATTGCCTCCCCAGCCTGCCCGCCTCGCTCCAGAAAGACCAGTCCTCAGGACAGCCCTTGGACTGGAGCTTCGGTGCTGCCTGTGGAAGCCAAAATTTCTCCCTGCCTTGGGACGAGACCTTCCCTCCCAGCCTACAGTGCCTTCTGGGGCAGCACACAACAATCCCTTTAATTTTAACCACCAGCTCTGTGATGCCTGGGTCAAACGTGATTATACTCACTGCTTAGGCAAAAATGGCTGAGAACTGGTTTGCAGGCTGAAGATCAACTGCACGCCAAGGCTGAAGCCACCACAGCAACCACCAGTTCGGGATGACTCAGTAACGACTGGCCAAATTACCTGGCCTGCCTAGCGCAACACGGAAAATGAAATCGCACTAGACCACRCGGGAACTTCTGTTTCCAGCAATGTTCCATGTCTCCTGAGAGGATCCCCATAATCCTTACAATGTGTTCACTACTCGTCCTGGACTTAGTTCTTTCGTTTAATCTTGTCATCTACAGCTTGGATACTTTTGTCTTCTAATTTTCATGCATAAGGATGGCAACGCTGCRAGTTTCATATGCGCAAAGCCAAACAAACAAATCTAGAAGGACAGCGTTTAAACAACCAAGGTTTCAAGGCAACCCATTGCCGTTATTTGACAGAAATCATGTATTATTCCTTAGAATTTCCTCAGTAACTTCCATTTCTCAAGAATATTCTGATATTCATGAATTGTGTTAAAGATCACTGCTTGAGACAAAAATATCTTCATTGGTTATACCTAACAAGTCCTCACGGGTTTGTTTCTGGGTGTTTTGCTTTGATACCAGCAAGAAATACAACTTAATTCCTCTGACCATCAAATTTAAAACATTTCTTTTAGATTCTGAATATTAAACCCTGGTAAGTGCTACTTGCTGGTGTTGCTTCTTAATTGTTGTTATACCCTGATAAATAAGCTAAAAATGTGAGAAAATACAATTAGTTTAGAAAAACTGACTTAGCCGTAAGCTTAATCATTTAACTTTTTATGGTATCCATGACAACCATTGGTCCATTTATTAAATAATAGCATCTCCAGTATAATACACAAGTTCTAAAAATCCTAACAATAAACAGCAACATTTAGTTAAGTGTGTTTAGGTCAAGCACAGATACCTGCACCAAAATGACAGAATGAAAAGGAAAAAAAAAAGAATTGCAGACTATGGCTTTCCTTACCTTAAAGTCATCTGGCAGCAGTAGTTTAGATGTCCTTAGGAAACTTAATATATATCTGAAAATTTCACCATCTCGATCAATGAAATAATGTTGTTTTAGACTGTCCAAGACAATAGGCTCTGTGCCATTAAACAGACGACTTATTCTGAAAAAGAAAAGAAAAAGAAATGGGCAAAAGAGACAAAATCTCATTGCATCCTTAGGGTTTAAAAACCTCCAGCCAATTCAGTTACCTCAATTCGGGGTGCACAAGGTAACTCAGTATCTTAACCGGGTGAGAAATACGCCGGGCCAGCGCGTGCACGCGTGCCGCCGCGGGCGCGTGCGTCGGCAGCGAGAGCCCCGCGGCTGCTCTCGAGCCCGGCTCCCCCCGCCCGGAGCGAGGGCGCGTGCCAGGCCCGTGGCCGTGCCGGGCACGGCGCCCGGGAGGTTCCTGCGCGCCCAGCGGAGCCCGCGGAGAGCTGTGCTGCTCTTGGGCACGGGCTGCTGGACGCGAGCCTTCCCCCCAGCTTGGCTGTCGTCTCGATCGAAGGCCGTCGAAGCGCGCCTGCCTCAGCGGAGCGAGCCCTGCGCGCCGGGCGAGGCGCCCGGGCCCCGCCGTGCCGGGAGCGGGCGCGTCTGGGGCTGGACGCCGCACCGCGCTAGCAGCCGACAGCGGGCGCGSGCAGCGCTCCCCGCGGGACCGCCCGCCCGCGCAGACGGAGGCAGCGGGGCAGGCCTTTCACGAGCGAAGAAGAGCAAGAGACGCGTGAAACCAGGAAGCCGCCCGGGCAGGCGTCAACGGGAGCGAAGCGCCGCGGCGGCCGGGAGCCCTCGCGCGCGCTGGGGAACGCAGGGCGGGCACGTGCCCGGCTGGGCCCGGCCCTCCCCTCCCTCCCCAGCGACTGCCTCGTTTCTCAGCGCTTTGTCTTCCCATGAGAAACCACCCAGCTGAGTCTACGTTCTTGAAAGGAAGATCGCGGGAGACAGACAGCAACGACCTATTAAGTAATTGGGTCCGTCTCCGACAGCGCAGCTTTGTTCCCGACTGCGAGCGGCTGGCGCTCCCGAGCCGGCTTTTACGCGCCCCTGCCAAGGCGGATGCCGTCCTTTCCCACGGGCACCGCTCCGCAGCCGCTGGG